>NC_058133.1:29602547-29668993 GCF_016433145.1 Gracilinanus agilis | reverse complement strand
TTTTTTTTCCTGATCAGAGTGCAGGATCAAAAATTTTGGAGATCATTTCTGTAAGGGAAGCTGGCCCACTGACATGCTGCCTAGACTCCTTCCTAATTAGTATGCATTGTAGCCCCGTGTCAGTGATTCTGAACCCCCAGGAGTTGACATACAAACTCATAGCTTGTCTGCTCCATTTCTTCTTTCTGCTACTTTCATCCACTTCAAACTTACTCTTCTCCCCCACCTCTCAGTATCCCACTCCAGATGCACACGCCCCTTCCATGGTGCTCTATGGAATGCTTACTCTATACATCAATAGATGTGCTTTCATCTTAAACTTGTTCCTTTCTTACTCCTTTCATCCACTGGCACTTACTGAAAGAGGGTTCTCCCAAAGACAATGCTTCTCAGCACTCTTTCCAGTCATGGTGGCCCTTTCTCTCATATCTTCAACACGCTGGTCGCAGTGGGAAAGTGAGAATATTTCTTGCATTCCTCCTGACTCTCCCTCTACCTCCATCACTCAGCAATATCTTCTCTTCTCTTCTTTGTGCTCGCCAGCTTATCACCACATGCAGATGTTGGTGATCATTTTCTCCTGATACCCCCCGAGCATCACAGTTTTTCTCTCCACATCAACTCTTCTTCTCATCCTAAGGAACTTCAGTATATATATATATATATATATGTATATATATATATATATATATTCCCTTAAATATTCTCCCTTCTTTGTTCCTCAGTTTACTCAGTCCCCACAAATTCCTTCTCCACTCTACCCCACCCCAGCTGCTTACAGATCTGACCATACTTTGAATATGACATCCCCGGCAAGTTCTCCATTTCCATGTTCATGAACTCTGAAATCCCATCATCTGATTGTAATTTCTTTACATTCTATATTCTCTGCTGCCTTATGACCCCCCTAACCTGTTCCTCATGCTCGCCATGACCTCCAGTCCCTCTACCCTTCAGTTATCTCCTAGGACATCATCCCTTCACCAAAGCTACATTCTCACCCCTTCCCTATCTCAGTTCTTTCCCTCTCTCCATTGTTCTCTCATAGATAACACCAAGCCAAAAGGTAGCTCTGGATTACTCCTACCATTTACCTCCTTCCCTTCTGTTCTATTTCTTTTCTTTGCAAAATCTAAAGGTATTTTCTCAATTTTTGTTCTTTTTGGCCTCCTGCAACCTTTGACACTGTTGAACACCTCTTAAATACCTTTTTATCTCTTGGTTTAAAAAAATACATTTTATAATGTGAAAATGAGTTCGAGTGATTATATATATGAATGTATGTATATATGTATAACCCAGTAGAATTGCTTCCCAACTCTTGGAGAGGGGAGGGATGAGGGGAGGGAGAAAACATGAATTGTGGAATCATGGAAAAACTTTTTAAAATAAAAATTTAATATCTATGTAAAAGAACAAAAATGAATAAAAATAAAATGAATATAACAATAAAAATACATTTTATTGAAATTTTCATAAAGATCCACTCTTCTTCCTCACCTTCCCCAACCCAAGAATCAATAAAAACAAAACCTGTTAAAACATGAATAAAAAAGAAAAACAAATTCTTGTGTTTGCCAAGTCCAAAATAAAATATGTCACTATGCATTCTGGGTATATCATCTTGTTATCAAGAGGTAGATAGCATGTTCCATCATGAGCTCTCTGAAATTGTGGTTGGTCATTGTGTTGATCAGAGTTCCTCTATCTTTTTTTTTTAACCATACTTTTCATCTTAGAATCAATACTAAGTATTGGTTCTGAGGCAGATAAACAGTAAGGACTAGACAATTGGGGATTAGTGACTTGCCTAGGGTCACGGCTAGGAAGTGTATGAGATCAGATTGGAACTCAGGACCTCCTGACCTTGGGTCTGGATTTCAATCCTCTGAGCCACCTAGCTGCCCCCCCCCCCCAATTCCTATGTCTTTTAAAGTTGTTTGTCTTTTTGTAATCCTGTGGGTATACAGGGTGTTGGGAAAGACTGGACTACATTCCCCACCCTGGTTTCCACCTGCCACTCAGCTCTCTCTTGGGGCCCCAAGGCGGTATAGCATGCGTAGTGGCCAAACTCCAGTAAATCGTCTTGGTGGATAGGCTAAACCAGGTTGAGGGTAGCTGACAGGCCTGAAATCCAGCAGTGAGTTAGGAGGTGAGTTAGGAGTCTGGCCGTGAAGGTGGCTGAAGCAGGCACCATGAAGCACTTAGAGCTTGGTGAGAGATGGAAGAAGCCAAGGTCAGCCACTGCATCCTGAGCCATCACTAGGCATCTTGACTTTGGTCTTACCACTGGACTCTGGAAGAGAGAGTGAGGCTGACAATTTTATGCATCTCTGCCTCACTTAAATCCAACTCATGTGAGTCAAGACATCACCTCGTGATGCTATTGGTCCTCTTCGAAAATGAAGGATGAACGATATTGTATACATTTTTCTCTTGGTTCTGCTCACTTCACTTTGTATCAGTTCATACAAGCCATCCCAGGTTTCTCTGAAGCTATCCCCTTCATCAGTTCTTATAACATAATAATATTCAGTTACAATCATATAATACAACTTGTTCAGCCCTTCATCAATTAATGGGAATCCCTTTAGCCTCCAATTTTTGGCTGCCACAAAAAGAGCTACTATAAATATTTTTGTACATATAGGTCCCTTCTCTCTTTCTTTGATCTCTTTGGGGCATAGATCTAGTGATGATACTGCTGGGTCAAAAGGTATACAGGGCTTAGTAGCTGTTTTGGTATGGTTCTAAATGCTTTCCAGAGATAACTAGAATAGTGCATAGGAATTAATATATCTGTTTCTCCATATCTCCTCCAGGGTTTGTCATTTTTCTTTTTTCTTTTTTTCTACTTTGCCAAAGTGTATGAGTTGGAATCTTGGAGTTGTTTTAATTTGCATTTCTCTAATTATTGTAATTTAGAACACTTTTAACATGGCTGTTGATCACTTGGATTCCTTACTCTGAAAATTGCCTATTCATAGCCTTTGACCATTTATCAATGGGGAATGGTTTTCATTTTTTATAAATTTCAACCAGTTCTCTGTATTTCTTTTTTTTTTTAAACCCATATTGTGTATTGGTTCCAAGGCAGAAGAGTGGTCAGGGCTAGGCAGTGGGGGATAAGACTTGCCCAGGGTCACATAGCTGGGAAGTATCTGAAACCAGGACCTCCTGTCTCTAGGCCTGGATCTCAATCCACTGAGCCACCCAGCTGCCTCCAGTTCTCTGTATTTCTTAGAAATAAACTCTCTAGGTTTTTAACAATAGTCTCTCTTGCTTCTCTTCCTACCTGTTGACCTTTCCTTCTTCTACTCCTTTGTTAGATCATCATCCTGGTCATGCCCACTAACCGTGGGTATCTCCCCAAGGCTCTATTCTGGGCCCTTTCTCTTTTCTTTCAATAGTATCTCACTTGGTGATCTCATCAGCTCCCATTGCTTCAACCATCATCTTTCTGAAGAGGGTTCCAAGATCTCTATATCCAACTCTAATCTCTCTTCTGACTTTTCCATTTTATATCATCAGTTACATTTTGAATATTTCAAATTATGTCCTGTAGGCATCTCAAACTCAACATGTCCAAAACGGAAGTCATTACCTTTCTTTTAATTTTTTTTCTTTTTAATTTTCATTTTCTATTAACAAGTATTTATTTTTTCTCTTCACACCCCCTCATTAATAAAAGGCTAAAGGAACAAATATACATAATCAAGGAAAACAAATTCTCATAGGGGCCATCTCTTACAACGTATGTTTCATTGGGCATCTTGGGTCCATCACTTCTCTTCAGGATGCTCTTTCAGGCATGCTTAAGCGCTCTGGATTTATGGTTGGTCACTGCATTGATAAGAGTTCCTATGAGTTCTTAAGTCTACTTCAAAGTTATTGTCTTTATAAAGTTGTTATTGTATAAGTTGTTCTCTTAGTACTTCCCACTCTGCTCTGCATCAGTTCATGCAAATCTCAGATTTTTATGAAACCACGTCCTTTGTTATTTGTGATCAACGCCACAACATTCTATTACATTCCTATGCCACAATTAGTTCAGTCAATTCCAAACTGAAGAGTATTCCAATATTTTCTAATTCTTGGCTGCAACAAAGGGAATAACTAGAAATCTTTTTGCACACATGGGCCCTTTCCCTTTTTCTTTGATCTCTTTGGAAGTATAGGTAAAGGTGTGATATCAGGGGACCAAAGGGTATACAGAGTTCATTGAGTTTGAGGGTATAATTCCAAATTGGTTTTCATAATAGACTGACCAATCTACAGCTCTACCAACAGTGTAGTAGTATGCGTGTTTTCCCACAGCCCCTCTAACATTTGTTTTTTGGTTATCCTTGGTAGAGTTGGTTTAAATTGCATTTATCTAACTGTTAGTTTGATGATAGGGTGCTGGTTGAGTAAATTCATCAAGTCATCCCACTCCACCTAAAGTAGATGATAAGATGGCTTGATAGCTTAAGCAGGTGAAAACAATCAATCATTCTAATCATTGGTTTTAGCTTCAACCATCAACCTTAAAACTGAATGCAAAAAGGTCTTAGCCCTGCTACAATGCTTAAGAACCATCTTTAACTAAATGGATTCTTAGCTGAAAATCTTGAGAGAGGCCCGAGGTGGAGGCTCATAAACGATAGCAATAGAAGGCAGAGTCCAGCCCCTCGGGATCACCCCAGGAGCGCTGAGGCAGTGCTGTATCCAAGTGACAAGGATTTGTGTGGTCAGGGGGAGCGAGCAGGGACATGCCTCTCAGAGCGAGGTCTGGAGCATTTTATCGCTTGGTTTGAGAAAGCTTGTATCTCTTCCTTTGAAAACTGCCTACTCTTATCTTTCGACCATATACCAATAAGGGAATGGCGCTTAGAACTCATTCTCTTTCCCCCCCAATTCTCCCTTTTATCAAAGAGGGGCCATTCTCCCAGGACACATCAGTGTCATCCTTAACTCTTAACTTTCACTCAGTCCACATGAGAAATACGTTGTCAAATCTCCCTTCTAAATGTCCCTTTTATCATAAAGGGCCATCGCCATTTTCCCAGGACACATCATCCTTAACTCTTCTTGTTTTTTTTTTTTTTTAACCTTTTCTTCTGTCTTAGAATCAGTACTAAGTATCAGTTCCAAGGCAGAAGAGTGGTAAGGACTAGGCAATGGAAGTTAAGTGACTTGCCCAGGATCACACAGATGACAAGTATCTGAGGGCAGAGGGGAAGCCAGGATCTCCCATCTCCTGGCCTGGCTCTCTATCCACTGAGGCACCTCCATGGCCCCTGGTAACCCTTTACTCAGTCTTGACTAAGACACACCACATAAACAATCTGCGGTCAGATCGTAGTTCTACCTCACACTATCTCTTGTGTCAGTCCCCCAATCTCTACTCCTGCACCCAACACTCTGATATAGACCTTTAGCACCCCCAAACCGAATTATTCCAATAGCCTTTTTTTAAAAAACCCTCACCTTCTGTCTTAGAATCAATACTGAGCACTGGTTCCAAGGCAGAAGAATGGTAAAGACTAGGTAATGGGGGTGAAGTGACTTGCCCAGAGTTACACAGCTAGGAAATATCTGAGGCAAGATTTGAACCCAGGATCTCCCATCTCTAGGCCTGGCTCTCTACTCCATTGAGCCACCTCACTGCCCCCGACTTTTTATTTTATTTTATTTTATTTTTAAACCCTTACCTTTCATGTTGGAGTCAATACTGTGTATTGGCTCCAAGGCAGAAGAGTTGTAAGGGTAGGCAATGGGAGTCGAGTGACTTGCCCAGGGTCACACAGCTGGGAATTATCTGAGGCCAGATTTGAACTTAGGACCTCCCATCTCTGGACCTGGCTCTCAATCCACTGAGCCACCTAGCTGCCCCCCTCCCCAATTGACTTGTTTTTTTTTTTTTAAACCCTTAACTTCAGTGTATTGTCTCATAAGGTGGAAGAGTGGTAAGGGTGGGCAATGGGGGTCAAGTGACTTGCCCAGGGTCACACAGCTGGGAAGCGGCCCCAATTGACTTTTAACAGATCTTCCTTCTTTCCCTGCTCCAATCCATTCTCCTATCAAAGAGACTTTCCTAAATTAATGAGCAGACTGTGTCACTTCCCCTTGCCTGATAAACTACAGTGTCTCCCTCTACTCTCTGGGATAAAACAAAGCCTCCTCTGCTGGGCACTTGAAGCCCTCTCAGAACCTGACCACTTTCTATTTTTCCAGTAATCACACGTTTTCTTTCCCTTCATGACTCCATGCTTCAGCCTCTCAGGCCTCCTGGCCATCCATCCCTTTCGTCACTCCATCTCTCGTGCCCTTTTGTCAGCTCTCCCTGAGCCTGGACTGCTCTTGCCCCTCACCTTCATTCTTAGCTTCTCTGGCTTCCTTCAAGACAAAGCTCAAAGGCTATCTTGTACAGGGGGCCTTTCCTAGTCCTGGTCCCCCCACCCCTGGCCCTGTCTCCCTTCTGAGATTACCCATAATTTATCCTGTAGAGACATCCATCCTGTATGTCCCTTTACATGTTTGCCTTTAGGATGGGCACGTGCCTTGGGGGCAGGGTCAGGTTCTGGCTTTTCTTTGTGACTCAGGACTTAGCACAGGGCTTTACTGGCAATGAGGGGGATGGAGAGGGGGATCCTGCAGGAAAAGCACCTAAATGAGGGTTTCCAGAGACAGGTTGAACCCCAGGCACTATTTCCTTATGGCTTTAAGATTGGCCAAACGCATTCCTTGCCAGAGTCCTGTAAGGCATTACTGGGGGGCAGGAGCCCCAGACTGGAGAGGGACCACAGGGCCCTAAGCACATAGCTGCAAGGGGCCTTGAAGATCTTTATCTTGAATAAGGACTTATTCTGAGCTGCCTCCGTTTACAGAGGAAGGGATAGGGGCTTCTCCTGTTCCCCAGCTGCTTCTGTCTTCTCCTCTAAGGTTCCCTGCCATCTACTCAATGCATTTTGCATGTGTCTCTTGATGGACACTGGGGGGTGGGGGGTCCCCATTGGGACTTGGTTTGCTTTCTCATTGTGTCTGCAGTGCTCAGCACAGTATCTGGCGTGCAGGGAGTGCTGAATAAATGCAGGTGGACCATTGTTCATGGAGTTGAAGTGGCTTCAATGGGGTCAGCGCCAAGGCCACCAGACCAAGGCACTCGTTGCACCATCCTCACAATTTCCATGGGCAATGCCTCCTTTAAATGATGTGGGCATTGTGTTTGGCTGGGGGAAGCTAAGACCAGCCCTGGAGTTTGAAGCATGGAGTTCATTGGAAGGCAGTGCGCTATCATGGAAAGAGCACTGGTATTGGAGTCTCAGGACCTGGGTTCAAATCCTGCCTCTGGTGCTCACTGCCTGTGTGACCTTGGACAGATCACTTCACTTCTGAAGCCCTGGTTTCCTCATCTGCAAATGACAGGCTTTTACTGGTAGATTCCTCTAAGTATGATAGCTGGTTGTGCCTAAGGCAAGCTCCCAACCCTCTTTATTGATCTGTATTTCAAGGGAATTGGGCATTGGATGTAGACAGCTCAGGTCTGAGATTCTGGGACTCTGTAAAGCAGAGATCCATGCCTCAGGGACCTCGCCGGGCGCTTAGGGGGCCTCTTCTGGTCTCCCCCAGCTGCGAGTGGGCATCTCTCTGAGATCAGCTCTTCCCCACACTGTCTATATCTTGTGTCTACACAATTCCCCGCATGTTGTCTCCCCCATGAGACTGGGAGCTCCATGAAGGCATTTGGAGCTTTACTTTCTATCCCCAGGACTCAGCCCAGTGGTGTCCAGAACACAGAACACGGGTTTTTAAACCCTTCCCTCTGTCTTAGTATTAAATCTAAGGCAGAAGAGCAGCAAGGTCTTAGCAATAGGGGTTAAGTGACTTGCCCAGGGTCACACAGCTAGGAAGTGTCTGAGGCCAGACTAAAACAAGGCCTTCCCCACTCTGGGCCTCGTGCTCTATCTGCTGAACACCGAGGGACAGGTCCTGGGATTCTGTGGGCTCCCAGTGAGAAATTCCTTCTATTCCTGAAGCTTGGGGCTTACTCTCGCAACAGATGGTCTTAGAGACACAACCTAGCCTCTGCCTAGGACCCAGGAAAATTAGGTGATTTGCCACAGAGCCCACACGGGCAGGGGCTGATCGTCCGGACTCCAAGGCCATCTCTATCCACTGCCTCCCTTAGCAGGAAGGCCCTTTGGAAATGGCAGAGCCTGCCAGCGAGTTTTTTCAATTGATCAGCCTCTCCCCCTGCCTCCTCACCCTCCTCACTCCTCTCTGCCAAATGCATTTGGCATCCGATCCAAGTCTTTTTAAAACAATCTGGGGAAAGCTTGGCTGCAAAGAAGAGATGGGAAAATGCGTCTCCTTCCCTTCCTTGCAGAGGTGGTGGGGAGGGGGTGGGGCAGAGATCCGCGTTTGGAAGATTTCAGGAACTGTCAAGACTTGGCTGACGTGGTGGTTACTCGTGCTGGACGGCCTTCCCCTTTCTTTAGCTACACTTTGGGATGAGGGATGCAGGGCGCAATGGGGAAGGAACAGGGCAAGGATGCACTTTGGAACTTAGGGTGATGTGACGGGAAAATGAAAGATAAAAATAAAAAGAACTGGAGGCCCCTGTTAGTCCACGATTGCCAGACCCCTTGTTTCGGGCTCCCTTAAATCACCTCAGTAGAGCCCCCCAAAAAAGATCTGGAGGCCTCAAGTGGGAAACTTTTCATCTAAAGCTTCAAGTACCTCACAATACTTTATAAGACCTAAAATTCTCCAGAAATAAAAATTCTTCTTTTTATTCCCAATAGATGAGAGGGAGACAGTGCGGTACAGTGCGCAGGACAGGACTTGGAGCCCAAAAGACCTGGTTTTGACTCCTCCCTCTGACAGTTCCTAGCTGTGTCATTCTAACTTAACTACCCTTAACCTCAGCTTCCACAATGAGGATGATTAAACCTCTTACAAAATGGTGGTAAAGCTCAAAAGGAGATAGTCATGGATTTTTTAAAGCTAAAAAATGAATTGGCTGAAAACTCTGCCACTGTGATAGACAGAAAGAGACAGAGACAGAGACAGACTGAGAGACAGAGACAGACTGAGAGACAGAGACAGAGAGAGAGACAGAGACAGAGAGAGACAAACTGAGACAGAGACAGAGGGACAGACTGAGAGAGAGACAGACTGAGAGACAAACTGAGAGAGAGACAGAGACAGAGAGACAGACTGAGAGAGAGACATAGAGACAGAGCCAGACAGAAAGAGACAGAGACTGAGAGAGGGTCAGACAGACAGACAGACACAGTCAGACAGTCAGACAGGTGGAGGTCAAGCTGGCATGCCCATCATTTGTGCTCTTCCTGCCCCAGAGTTGTTGTGGGATGTTTCTGCTGGGTCATATACAACTAACTGTGGGTTAACAGCAGAGACGCCTTGGGGGAGCTGGTTGCTGGGGCTTGTGCCAAGAGCCCTGGATAGAAGCAGCGTCAGTCCTGTTTCCTATTATCGTGTGGAATTCTCCATGTACTTTGCAAAACTATTTTAAGGAGACCTGTGCTCTGGACATGTTTAGCGGCACTGGACCGTATCCTTTAAATCTCTCAGCTAATGATTGACCGCATTTTTTCATGATTTTTTCCTCTTTTTTGTTTGGCTCAGCTTGGCTTTCTGTGTCTTCTTTTTTTGGCTCAAACTGACTATAGAGGAGTTGATTGTCCAGGAAACCATGGCGGTCTAACTTCATAAAGCTCTAAAGCCCAGTTTCTGCTGTGGAGAAAGGTCTACTTTGCAGGGTCCTGCCTTGGGAATGACCTTGAAAGGCGAATATGGAGGGGCTCACGGCCTTGAGTCCCGATCCTGCCATCTGAAGTTCCTCTTAGATCCAACATTCCATCTTCTGTATTCTAAACATCTTTCTAAGCGTTTGCTTTCTGTGTTCTAAGTCTCCTCTCAGCTCTGACAGCCGCTGTTCTAAGGCTCCTCCTAGTTCTGGCCTATTCTATGTTATCTGACCTACCTATGCCATACTATATTATTCTCTCCATTTTAGAGAGGGGGAATTTGCGAAGCCAAGTGACTCGTCCAGAATCACACAGCTGGGAGGCAATACAGGTCAGACTCCATAATCCCAAATTGCTCCTTTTGGGAAGGAGGGACGCTTCCAAGCATCTTGAAAACAACTAAATCCTCCTGTTCTTGTCCTTAGACTCTGCAGGTCTTCAGCAGAACGCTCCCTAAGTGCCAGGATCCTTCTGTCCACTACCCTGAAAGTTCAGGGTTTCTTTCTTTTGCTACAAAGCAAAATCCCCAAGGAAGGCAAACAAGGGAGAGCTTCCAGAGCCTTCTTCTCTAACTTTCTGTGGGGAGGAGCACAATGGAACATAGGAGTGAGCTCTAGAGAAACTTTCCTGGGCAAAAAAATGAGGAAAACCTCTTCTCTTAGTGGAGTGAAACTCTATGCTGAAGGATGGATTCTGGGCAAAGAAAGGGCCATATCACTAAAGCAATAATTGAAAGCAGAGTTAACCAACATAGATTTTCTGTGAAATGTTAGGGCTAGAACCAGAGGTGCTGGGAGAAAGCCTAGAACAGGGACTTAAGACCATCTGGCCAAACCTTCTCCCTTATTTTCATGGAGGAGGAAACTGAGGCCCAGAGCAAGAATGTGATCTACCCAAGGTCACCCAGTAAGGCGGGGGAAGCAGGGCTGGGGCTACGTCCCAGATACTGTGACGTGCTTTCCAGACAATGCTCCATACTGTCAGGAGGCTCAACATCCATCACCCTGGCACAAGTCAGGCTCGCAAGGTGAACGGTCAGGGTGTCAGGGGTAGAAAACAAGATCTAAAGGGCTGTCATGGGGATGGGGGACTCAGTGCTTTCTGCCTTGTTGAAATTAGGATCAATGGGACCAGAGGGCAAAAGAGACAGATTGAGTTTGATGTCAGGAAGGAAAAAAACCCCCAGTAACAGAATGGGCTGCTTTGAGAGGGAGTGCATTCTCAACCTTGGTGGTGGTGGTGGTGGAGGGGGCGGGGTCTTTAAGCACAAGATTGCATCGTGGAGAATATTTTTTAAAATTATTTTTATTTGTTTTGCCAAAGATTTCCCAGATACACGTAAAATAATTTTCACCAATTAGAATTTTTTTTTTTTGAGTTTCAAATTTTCTCCATTCCCACCTCTCCTCCCTGTTCCTTGAGAAGGTAATTATTTTGAATTCAATTATGCATATTAGCCATTTGGCAAAAGAAAACCCAAACAAAATAAAACAATAAAAATAAGAATGTGGCTTTTTATTGTTGTTTTAATATGCTTCGATTTTCATTTAGACTTCATCAGTTTTCTCTCTGGATGAGGATAGCTTTTTCACTATGGATCCTTTGGAATTATCTGGGATCACTGTCTCAATCAGAGTAGCTAAGCCTTCCACAGATGATCATTTTAAAAATAATAATCCTTATCTTCTGTCTGTGGTAAGAGCTAAGCAATTGGGGTTAAGTGACTTGGTCATACCACTGGAATATCTGAGGTCACATTTGGACCTCTAGGCCCGACTTTCTAATCACTGAACCACTTAGCTGCCCCCTCTCAGAGCTGTTGTAATGTGTATTTCCCTTAGTAGTAGTGATTTCAAGCATTTTTTCCCTATCAGGAATGGCAAAGGGGAAGCTTGTTGTGCCCAGGAGGGTTAGCTTACCCAAGTTGCCCCTTGAGGATGCTCTGATCCTAGGAGCCTGTATGGCAGGGGTTGGATTGGACGATCCCTTGGGCCCATCCTTCAGAGTGGCCTCCAGAGACCTGGGGCAGTCTGGGGCTGGGGTCAGGGTCAAGGTTGGGTCTCAGTATGGGGTGAAGGTCAGTCAGTCAAAATGTGTGCAGTGAGGGCCTGGAGATACAAAGGCAAAAGATAGTCTGTGCCCTCGGGGGGCTCACAGTGTAATAGGATAGACAACAGGCCCAGAACTGGGTACAGATAAGCTGTTTGCAGGATAAATGGGAAATAATCAAGACACTGGGAGACAAGAGGATGAAAAGGGATGGGAAGGACAGTTAGGTGGCTCAGTGGACAGAGAGCCAGGCCTGGAGTATGAATGGGACCTCCAGTACTTCCCAGCTCTGTGACACTGGCCAAGTCACCTACCCCTACTGCTCTTTGCCTTGAAGCCATTCAAAGAAGGAAAGGAAGGGTTTGAAAAGACCAGAATTAAGAGGGATTTGGAGAAGCTTCCTGGAGGGTCTTGAAGGAAACCAGGGAAGCCAAGAAGAGGAGATGAGGAGGGACAGCCAGCAAACCCTTCCAGGGTCAGGGATGGGGTGTCTCCTTTGAGGACGGAGGCTTTGAACGCAGAGGATTTCGTATTTGATCTTGGAGGTCACGGGGAGTCACCAGAGTTTGTCCAGGCGGCAAGGGCTGCCATGGCTGCTGAACTGGAGAATGAGCTGGAGTGGCCAAGGTGATGAAGGCCTGGACTAATGGGGACAGTCACAGAAGGGGGCACGTTGGAGAGATGCTACAGAGGGGACGTCCAGCCGGGCCTTGGCAACACGTAGGTGGGGAGCCTGAGGGCCTGGGAGAGATGGTGGCGCCCTCAGCGGTAACAGGGGACACAGAAGGGGGAGAGTTCAGGGGGAAACAGTTTTGGACATATTGGGTATAATTGGATAACTGGACATTCAGGCTGAGAGGTCCAAAGGAGTCGAGGCCTCAGTCTGAGCCCAGGGTCAAGGCTCCCAGGACATCCTTTAGAATGCTTTTTCAGCCTCTGATGGGGCTGTTCCCTTTGGCTGAGCAGTAGGGCTGGCGGCTGGCAGGAAACAGCCGGACTGAGAATCCTGTGGGGAGCTGGCCAGGGAGACATTTCTGGAGCTGCCACCACAGGCTTCAGCTCCTGGCCTGAGCTCTCCCCACAAAAAGAGATGGAGAGCAGGGCCAAAGGGCATGGGCAGGTTCCCCACGAACCCAACTCATTCCAATGGGAACCCAGATCTGCCCGCTCAGCCCGTCCAGGAGTTTGACAAAATTGTCTCCAAGAGTATCTGAATTTGTTGGAATCTGCCATGGCTCAGCACTCCCTGATTTCAGCTACCACTGAAAGAGGAAATTTGGAAGCCGTTTTAAGGGAGTTGGTGTTAGGGGCCCCCAGCCCAAGAGACACTGGTGGCTTTCCAGGCACGGATGCTCCCTGCCAGGCTCCAAAGCACATTTCTCTAGTTCAGTCTTTACAGCTGGGCAGGATGGGCAAGGATTAGCCTGGCTATTTTACAGAAGGGGAGCCTGAGTCTTGGGAAGGGTTAGTAACTTCAAGAGGGCCATAGGGTAAATAAGGGGTGAAGCTAGGCCCGGCCCCAGATTTCATGACCAGTGTTTTCTCTGCACTCCTAGGCCTACTGAGGACTGTGAGTCATTTGGAGCCTTTGAGGTTTCATGGAACACTAGCTCATGATCCTGGATGCAAAGGCGCCCAGGAGCCAAAAAGGTCTAGCCCAGAGAGTGTACTCCCAAAGGGTGGCAGAACAGTGATGGCCCATTTTTTTGATGAATAGACTGGCTGCTTTTGGGAAAATAGGCAACTGGTCTCCGGCTAGGGACCATTTTACAGATATTGGTCAGGACACCATATCCAAAATAGGAACCAGACTAGGAGTCATGGAAAGGTATGAGGAAGGACGACAAATGTACCGAGGCACAAGAGATGCAAATACAAGCAAAAAGAAAGCCAATCCCTGACTCCAGGAGCTTACATTTGGGGGAAGGGAGGCAGAGAAGAAATACACAAAAAGGAGCCAAAAAAGCTGGGAAAGGGCAGGGAGGAGAGCGGAAAGGAAGGTACCTCGGAGGAGGCAGGACATGGCATCATGGTGAAATCCAAAAATTCAGAAGCAGAGTTGAGAGGGGAGTGGTTGGTTCCTTCCCAAAATGGAGGTCCAATGTGGAACTCACTGATGGGAGAGGGGGGCTGGCATGGCTAAGGGACCCTGTTCTAGTACTGGTCTTGTTACTATTTTTCTGTGTGCTCCTAGACAAGTAATCTTTTTTTCCTTTCCTTTTATTTTTGTTTTGAATATTTTCCCCTAGTTACATATTTCATGTTCTTTCCCTCTCCCCCAAACCTCCCTAACCTGCCTTGGCCGATGTACAATTCCACTGGGTTTTACATGTATCATTGATCAAGACCTAATTCCATCTAGACAAGTAATCTAAGGATCCATGTTCTCAGTTTCCTCATCTGTTAAATCAAAGTAGTTGTCTCAGATCTATTTCAAACATTCTTTCTCAAGCCAGCTTCTCTACTTCTTATCTCTAAATTAATATAAGAAGACTTAATTTCTAATATCATCCTTATAATGGCTTCTATACACACTCCCACTCCAGACATTATGGTATATGTTCTCAAGTTCCTCCCAGCTCCAGCATTCTTTATTCTCTACTTTTGGACTTGCCAACTCTGACAAAAATCTGTTTTCTGTTTTTTCTAGCTCTGACAATAGGTATTCTCAGGTTCCTCCCAGTTCCAACGTTCTCTATTCGTTGCCTTCCCATTCTGACAAAATCTGTTTTCTGGGTTGTTTTTTTTTTTTGTTTTTGTATTTTAGCTCTGACAATGTATATTCTCAGGTTCCTCCCAGCTCCTGACACTACATGATTTAAGGTCTCTAGCTCCTTGCACTGTATCACAAATTATTAAGGCTTAATAAATGCTCGGTGATTGATTTTAGTCTTTCGTTCCTATTTTCATAGAAGGTCAGCTATAGAAAAGATCTTAGAATACATGGTGGCATAGTAATTACTTGGGACAAAGTTAAATAAATTGGTTGATTGTAAACCTTATAACTCTTGACATCTTACAAAAATTTAACATTCAATATGTCCTTCTTTTTGGTCAGTCACTTATTTTACATGATTTGGCATTGAGTTCCCAAGATTTTGACACATTCTCTAAAATTCTTCACCATGAAACCATACTTTTATTATATTGGATATGAAGCAAACCTTTGACAACAGTTCAATTTTCTAAGTCTAGCCTTAATTAGAGGCCACAGATTTTCACTGAGGCTTAAATCAGATTAGTTTAAAGGTTATTAAACCACATGGTTAGAGCTATAGACCTGGAGTCAAAAAAAGTTGAATTCAAATCTAGTCTTAGATACTTACTAGTGTTATGACCCTTAACATATCATTTAACCTGTTTGCCTTAGTTTCCTCATTTGTGAAATGAAGATAATAGCAAGCACCTACTTCCCAGGGTCATTGCGAGGATCAGATGAGATAATACTTGCAAATATTATCTTCTAATAGAACCTATCTAGTAGTAGCATCTAGTAGGAGCTATATAAATGTTAGACACTATTACATTATCTCTTGAATATATTTTTTAACTTTCATTATATATGTGAGGGGCATGATGCAAGATGGTGTGGAAGTATCCTATTTCCATTTGGAAATTCCTGACTTCTGGAATGATTTTGCCTTTCAGTATATCAATATATTCCCCGGAGTTTATAATTTGTTCAGTGGGTGGGCCCACAGGAAATTTTTTTAAATCCCCCAAATATTTTTTTGGGTTGATGTTTTACAATCTAATAATCTTGGTCTACTCGATCATTTTATGACAATGGCTTTGATAGAGCCTTAAATTAAAAAAGTGAGATTTATCAGTAAAATTTATGTTTTCTTGTCTTCAGTAGTTCATTCTTTGCATTATCTAGCCTATGGCAAGAGTTTTCCTCGTAACAATAATTAGAAGCTTAAAAAGATTTAATTCTCTTCCAACTTCAATGGGATGCTTATCCAATACTGCCAACCTCTCTGGCTGCCAGATCTCTCTGAAGGTCATTGCTTGTGTAAGGGTGGGGATAAAATCACCTTATCCCATTCAATCTTAATATATTTTTCAGGTGAAGACACTATTCAATCAGTCAAAAACAAAAAATGTTTCACAAAAATGTGAAAAGTCCTGGAAAGCCACTGGCTGATTGGGCAAGGGATGTAGTCACAACCTGAGCAACTTAGATTAAACAAAGGGTCATCTCAGGACCTCAGAACAGGGGCTGTGAACAGCTAAGCCAGAAATACCTGGCAGGGGCAGACAAGAAAAAGAGAAAGTAGTACTGACTTGTGGCAGAGAAAGATGGCAGAGATAGAGGAGGCCCATCAGTCCTGCCTGCCTCATGGCAAGTTGGGGCAAAAGATTTACACTTATGCCACTGATGGTACCCACCTCCTCAGAGCCTGAGTGAAGTTCTAAGAACGGATCTGCTCTTTCCCCAACTTCCCTTTTTCCTGTCTATTAAACAGAAAAGGTAGTATATGTGGCTGCTTCTTTACCCAAGTGTTTCTGAGAACCTGAATAGTGCCTTAACCTCAGAGGCCATCAGGAATTAGCAAGAGATAAATGTAAATATAAATTCAGGCAGAGAGACAGAACTCTGCCCAACTGGGGGCTCAGAGCGATTGTGTTGGTATTTTTATTTAATATAAACTCTCTAACACAGCAAAGAGGGAACCACACGGACCTGAGGGGCATTAAGATGCCCTCTGGGCTTAAAATGAGCTGATTATTTTAACAGGATGTTACAATTGTTTCCTGAGAATTAATGGCTGTTTTACAGCAATTGTTTGCCAGCTCTTGCTTAAGCTGTTTGTTTTTTTTTTTTTTTAATTTTCAACAGCACTTTCTTTTGTGCTTTGGTACAAACCAATCTTATTTCAATGTGGGCTTGGATGATCCTTAAAACAGTTGATATATAAATGATATCCCTACACCAACAGCCTCTACAATCTCTAAGTGCCAATGAAATGTGCTCTTAAGAGCTACAACTTTTGCACATTTCCTTGGAGTAATATCCACTCTTAAAAACCATGGAATTAAAAACATAGCAGCGTAGCATGTACATGACATAAAAAAGTACTCAAGTGATAGAAAACTAACCAAAGGCAAGAGAACTAGCTCAGTTCAGTTTTATCTCTTCTAAGTCGGATGTTCCGAGACAATCTGGTATCGGTAGCATGTGGACACATCAGTACACTCACAGAATGAAACTATCAGAATAATGATATGTCTGAATTAATTCACACACCACTGAAGAATCAAGGATGTCAGAGCCGGGGTGTCCCTGAGGATCTAGAACACTGGGGCCGAGGGTGACAGAGTTCCGGGGAACCACGGCATTACAGAACTTCAACATTGGAAGAGACCTCAACTGGTCTCCAGTCCAACCCTGACCTGCATAAGAATCCTCTCTGGGTCCCACTCAACAAGTGGGCATTGTGCCTCCCTGGAAGACTTCTGGGCAAGAGTAGCTGCCTCTTGAGGCTGTCTATTCTCCTGCTGGTCAGCTCTCATCCTTGGAATGATTTTCTTTTTGGCGAGCCTAACTTTTTCTCTTTGGGACTTCTCTCCCCTCCCCTCCCTGCCTCATACCCATGGCTTCTAGTTCTTCCCTCTCTGGAAACCAAACAAGTCCGATCCTTCTTCCATGTAAATGACTTTTGCCTGTTGGAGGGCAGCTGTCATACTCTCAGAGAGCCTTCGCTTTCCTTCCTGATGGGGCCCCAGAACCGAACTTGGTGCTCCAAATCCAGTCTGACCAGGGCAGTGGGCAGCGAGATGGCAGCCCAAGAGGCCTCTCGCCTGATTCAGGCGGCCATGCCTCTCGGCACAGTGCGATACTTCATGGGCTTTGTCTGGCTCTTGGCAGAGGTGAGAGTATGTAAGACACAGAAAGTAGCACTGAAAGCGGAGAGGGACCTTGGAGATGGGAAACTGAATGATGTGGAAAGTGAGTCAGAGAGGAATACCCTGGTGGCCGAGTCCCAACGAGGGCTCACTTCATTTCCCATCGGAGCCATTATCCACAGGTAGAGGAGCCTTCCCTCTGGAGTAAGAAGACCTGAGGCTCCATCCTGGCTTTGCTGAGGAAATATCGAGGTGCCCTTGAGCAGGTCAGTGCTCCTTTGCCAGCTCCCCGGCCACACAGTGCCCACCTCGTACTCACGGTGACCTGCTGAGAAGGCAAGGACCCTGCAAATGCTTGAAGAGAGACCAGAAGGCTCCCTAGTCTGGGAGTCAGGAGCGCTGGGGCCAGAGGGGCTCTGCCACTCACTTCCCAGGTGACCCCGGGAACCTCATTGCACCTCTGGGCCTTTCTCGGGCTCCTCGGTGGTAAACAGGGATGAAGGATCCAAGGCTGGGCTGGGCGACTCCACAGATCTTAAAGTGAGAAGGAAACAAGGGCTTTAACTGGGAAGGTTTTACCAGCTGTCCAGCACTCTCCATAAGAGGAGGAGGAGGAGGGTTCTGGTTCTTAACACACCTCTGCCTCCTTGTGGGGGAAGAGAGGGGCAGAGAGCAGAAGGAGTGGCAAGGCTGGGGACGGCACTGTGCGCAGAACCATCTCCCTTCTGTCCTGGGCCCAGCTGGGCTGTGGAAGGTCGGGCAATATTATCCGAATGGCCTTGACCACTGACCCGTGCTGGCGGCCTGCCCTTGGCCCTCAGCTCTTTGGCAGGGTTGCCGCTGATCTGGATAAAGGCAGATGAACTCTATGAACTCTGCAAGGGGCTGCAGGAAGGCACTCACGATTTCAAAGGATCTTCATCTTGACATTGGGCCAAAGGGACTATTTAATAAGAACAAACGTAAAATCTTACCTTTGGGTTCAAAAAAATCAACTTAGTAAAAGGGAAAGGAAGCCTGGCTAGAGTGTGGTTCAGTGAAAACACTGCCTGCCTCCAAGCTGAAAACAAGTCAATAGTCTGACCTGGTGGCCAAAAAGGCGAATGCAATGATACTAACTGCTCTTAACTAGCCTTGATTATTCAGGCCTTTGAGGGTGGCGAAGCACTTCACTTGTGTGAATGACCACGACCCTGGGGGGGAGGTGCTAGCATCCTCCCTGTTTTACAGATGGGGAAACTGAGGCAAACGAGCAGTTACGTGACCTTCCTTCCCACAGTCGCATAGCCAGTAAGGGTCTGAAGCAGGATTTGAATTCAGGTTTCCCTGACTCCAGCACTGTCTCCACTGATACTCGGCCACCTCTGAGCCACCTCACTGCCTTCTGAAGAGAGCTATAGCGTCCAGAAGGAGTGAGGTGGTAGTGCCATTGCTCTCCATCCTGCTCAGATCATATCAAGATGACTGTTCAGTTCTGGATGACGCATTAGAGGAAGGACGGTGATAACCAGGAGGCCATCCAGAAGAGAATGACCAGAACGAAGAGCGGCCCTGAGGGCTCTGTCTAGAGCCTGGACAAGCAGGGCCTTCGATGGGACCCAACAGCTGCCTGGCCTGGAGACGGACTTCTGCAGCTAATCCAAAGAGGGCAGAAATTAGAGCAAGGAACAAAGCTGGCAGATTTTTCAGATTTCAGCTCAAAGTGAGAAAAAACTATCCGAACTACCCCAAAATAGAAGGAACGGCCTCAGGATGCAGTCTCTCATCCACAGAGATCTCCCAGAAGAGGGCAGGGATGACCTATCAGGTGGGAATTCTTGGTCAAGTATGGGTGGCCCTACTGTCCTTCCAGCCCAGCGATTCTGTGATTTTATGATGCTGCCTTTAAGCCCTGGGACAGCAGGCTGCCTCTCATCTTACCCCCTTTACTTGAGCGTGCATCTCTCCAGCCCCTGATTGGTTTCCTGGCTAGAAGCCCATCCTTTCCGGACAATTTTTACTGCTCAACACCTGGAGCCAGATTGCGAGGACGCCCCAGTTTTCATCCAGCAAAAAAGAAAAATTTCCAAGCAAGAAATCCGAGGTGACTGGGCAGAGAAACATCATGTGTTGGGCAGGATGGTGCTCAATATCTGCCTTGGCACTCAATATGGGAGGGTGCCTGTGTTGGAAGAGAGAATCCCTTCTGGGATTCGGAGTTGGAAGGAGCTTCCTAGATCATTCTGTCCCACCTACACTGGCTGGGAATCTCCAATATAACATGCTCAACAAGTGGCCAGCCTGCCTCTTCTGGAAGACCTCCAGAAACAGGGAACTCACTACCTACTTCCACCACCTATCTACTATGTTGTCTCTCCCATTCAGTTGCGAGCTCCTTGAGGAACCCCGTCCCAAAAAGAGATAAAAATGTTTGTGAAGCCCCACAGAGCTATGGACTCAGCAGTCCTAATCCCCATACCTTCTTCTCTTTCTTGCTCCCCTCTGAGCCATACTTCCTATCCCTCTGTTAGAATTAGACTCTCTTAGTTTATTTTTAAATGTAATCAATCAGCAACCTTTAATTAAATCAAATCAAGACTTTGAAGTACCCCTACTTAGCACTTGGTAAGTCACTGGGTAAGAGAGCTCACAAGTCCCTTACTAGCTCACACCCCCAAAGGCCACAAGCACTGGCAAATTAGGAGGCTGTGACTGGTTCCCCTGAAGTGGGGGAGAGACAGGAAGTGCCATGAAAGAAGGACTATAAAAGGCAAGACCAAAGGACAAGATTCACTCTTTGCTTCCTTGGTTCTTGGGTGAGGAGACCCTCTTTCTCTGTTGGTGCTTCGGTGGGACACTCTCTTCAGTGTGAGCTCTGGTGAGATTCTTGGCAATCTTAGCCTCGTGTGTGCTGAAGGCTCTCGGCGGGCTTTTTTTGGTGTCTTCTGGCTCTTCAGATTTTGGCTTCCTAATTAGGACTTTGGGCTCTGGTGAGACTTGCATTCGGGATCTGCATTCGAGGTCTAGGATTAGGGTATTTATGGCTAGGCAATTTTTTTCCTACCTCATTCCTATATTTCATATCTCTACCCAGTTGTAAATAAAGCTGCTAACAGTCATTTTGACTTAAGGGCTAATATTTTATAATTGGCAACCACAATAATTTTTTAAACTCATAAATATTTTGTCAAACTAACTTTTTACCCTTATACCCCCACATTGTTTTTCTAGCACAGAGATTGAGTAGGGTATCAGCTCCAAACCCTTCAGTAGCTCCCTACTGACCTCATGAGCCTCAGCCCTCCAGCCCAGCTTCTGAGGCCCTCCACTCTGGGCCCTGCCCCAACCAACCTCTATCCATGTTCCTCAGATTCATCTTATTTGCCACATACTTTCTTTTTTTTTTTCTCATGGACTCTCTCCCCTAGGTTCAAGCTATCCCTAAGTTCCATAAGCTCATCCCAACTTTTCCTTCAAGGCCCATGTCAATTAGTCACATCTCTAACATTTATTCTGAGCCATTTCCATACGGTGCTGCCTGGACTCTGGC
The DNA here is from genome assembly GCF_016433145.1 of Gracilinanus agilis. Taxonomy (NCBI): domain Eukaryota; kingdom Metazoa; phylum Chordata; class Mammalia; order Didelphimorphia; family Didelphidae; genus Gracilinanus; species Gracilinanus agilis. Next base: position 29,647,810 of record NC_058133.1, on the reverse strand, counting down.
CTGCTAGGTTCTGGCTCAAACTGGTCTCCAGCCTACTTACTAGCCATTCTGTTTGACTCCTCCCCACTTTCAAGCTGCCTTTGTATCTCTATATAATTTGTATCCCTAGTGTTTAGCACACTGCCTGGTCCATAGTAAACACTTAAATGTTCTGTCTGCCTGTCTGTCTGTCCCATATGTATCTCTCTATCTGTTCATCCTTCTATTATCTGTCTCTGACATCTCTCCATCTATTGCTATCATCTATTTATCTCTATCCATTCATCCATCTACCCATCTATCAATCATCTATCTAACCATCCATCCATCATCTATCTCTAACATCTGTCCATCTATCTATCTATCTATCTATCTATCTATCTATCTATCTATCTATCCATCCATCATCTATCTCTAACATCTTTCCATCCATCATCTATCTCTAACATCTTTCCATCCATCATCTATCTCTAACATCTTTCCATCCATCCATCTATCTATCTATCTATCCATCCATCTATCCATCTATCAGTCATCTATCTATCCATCTATCCATCATCTATCTATATATCCATCCATCCATCCATCCATCATCTATCTCTAACATCTATCTATCTATCCATCCATCCATCTATCTATCTATCTATCTATCTATCTATCTATCTATCTATCCATCCATCTGTTTTTTTATCTCAATCCATCCCACCATCTATCAGCTGTGCGACCCCAGGCAATTTGCTTAACCTCTCTATGGCTCAGTTTCCTGAAGAGGTTGGACTCCATGACCTCCAAGGTCCCTTCAAGCTCTCAGTATAGAATCCTTTGATTGTGTCATCCTCCATGAAGTCTTCCAGGATCCCTTCCATGCCCTCTCACTACAAGAAGACACAGAATCACAGAGTTGAAAGGATCCTCACAAACCATACACCTGCACACAAATCCCCACTATGGTCTATCAGACAAGAAGTCATTCAGTTTGCCCCTGAGGATCTCCAAAAAGGGGCACTGGGACCTCTCAACCATTCAACTCAAACCATTCTCATTGCTTTTCTTTCTATCAGGCCTGAATCAACCCCTTTGCAAACTTAGGCATTAGTCCTAGAGCCAAACCACCCAAACTCTCAACCCTTCTCCACCAGAGAGCCCTCCATACACATGAAGACAGCTCTCTTGTTCTCTCAGAACTTCTCCAGGTTCAACACGCCTGGCTCACTCACATCCCTCCCCATACATCAATCCCAGAACTAGGCACAATCCTGTAGATGAGCCCTGACCAAGGGGTGGGACAGTGGAACACAGTACACAATGCGGGCACAGAGTAAGTCCTAAATACATGCTTGTTGATTGGACTGACTGATGAATAAACTTCTATATCACCATTTGTTTTCTTGGCTTCCTAATCACAACACTGCCTCATATTAAAAGCAAACTGCTACCTGATCACCCTTTACCCTCACAGGATCCATAAAATGAATTATTGTTTGTTGTTTAGATGTTTCAGTAGTATCTGACTTTTTCTGATTCCATATAGGGTTTTCTTGACAAAGATACTGGAGTGGTTGACCACTTCCTCCTCCAGCTCATTTGACAGATGAGGAAACTGAGGTAAATAGGATTAAGGTCACATAGCTAGAAAGTATATGAGCTGGATTTGAACTAAGATCTTCCTGACACTGGGCCAAAGACTTTATTCACTGTACCACCTAGCTGTTCCATGAATTCTTTAAATGAATAAACAAATGGGAAAAGCATTGATTAAGCTTTTACTACTATATGCCTTGAATTGTTCTAAGTTCTGGTGATAGGACCAGAAGTAAGTAAGAGGGTTCCTGCCCTCAAGGAGCTTACATTCTAATGGAGGAAGAAAAGAAATAAAACAAGAAGTGTATCTGTGTGGGGAGAGGTTGGTAGCAGTGTTTGACTCTGGAGAAGCATGGAGGCCTGTTGATGGATAAAGTGGGTAAAAGCCTCCCTACCAGAGCCCAAGGCCCATGACCTGAGGGTCTGAGTGGCAGTAGTGAATGCCTGGTTTGGAGCTGGCTGAAAAAGATCTTGCTCCTCCTGTTCTGGATGTGTGACCCAAGCATCAGGCTTTCCATTGATTCCTCTAGGATTTCTCCTTCTTAGATTCACCTCAGTTGGGGTCTTGGATTCAAAGTCTGTCATTCAGCGTCTTTCCCTCTCAGTTTTGTGTTATTGGCAAATCTGCTAAGCATGCCAGTTGTGTGTTTCAGTCAGTCACTGATAAAAATGCTAAACCAGCACATACTCCTTCTCACCCTCCACTAGCGACCTCCATTCAAGTTTCATGGCTCCCCATTGCCTCAAGGATAAGATAGAAACTCCCCTTCACGATCAGGTTCTCACCTCTACCAGTGGGCTGATTTTATAGGACACTCTCTCATGCTTGCCTTCCCTTCTAGCCAAGCCGGCTTCCTCAGTGCTCCCTGGATGCCACATTTCAGCTCTCAGTTTCCTCATTTCTGTCTCTTGGAATCCTGAGCTCACTGGCCTACCTCCTAGAAGATGTTTTTCCAGCTCCTTTCTTTGTTAATGCTCCTCCAAAAATTATTTTGCAAATATTAAAAATTATGTCTCTGTGTTCATGTCTCCTCCCACATGAATGTAACTCCTTGAAGACAGAGATTGTTTCATATTTCTCTGAATCTCCAGTGTCGGATATAGAGCCTGGCAAATGGGACATAGAAAATGAATGAATTTTATTGAATTGAACTGAATGTTAACATTGAACCATGAACAACTCTGTGTGTCTAATCACTCAATCAGTTTTGGATCTCCTTCAGTGCACTATCTTTTCTTCCTTATCTCTCCATCTTGTCCATTGCCAGTCATCCGGACTTTTGTCCTGCCTCTGGACTCTGGAAGAGAGAGTGAGACTCATGACTCTGTGCACCTCTGCCTCCCTTCAATCCAATTCATGTGAGCAAGACAAGACATCATGCCATGAAGTCATTGGCCCTCTTCAAAAATAAGGGATGAACAACAAAAAGACTGGTATGGAGCTAGTATTGAAAATAGAAGCTTGGAGACAATAAAGGAACTTGGCAGATTCCAGAAGGCAATCTCAATTCAGCCCACTCAATTCTCTCTTTTCAATTCTGGATCTAGCTCATTATCCATTGCTCTGTCCAAGGTTTGCAGTTGGACAAAATCAGCAGTGTATCCATGCAAATCATGTTGAAATCTTTGTAATAGTTATTCTTCATCCATGCGGTCTTTCCTGTGTGCATGGTCAGGTCAAATTCATTTAAGGGATTAGAGATCTCTTCCAGGAGGTTCTAACCAAAAAAGCTAGTGGAAAATTAATCAACAACTTTAGCAAAGTTGCAGGATACAAAATAAACCAACATAAATCATCAGCATTTCAAAATATTTCCAACACAACTCAGCAGCAAGAGTTAGAAAGAGAAATTCCATTTAAAATCACTCTAGACAATATAAAATATTTAGGAATCTATTTGCCAAGACAAATGCAGGAACTATATCAACACAACTACAAAACACCTTCCACACAATTAAAACGAGATCTAAATAATTGGAAAAACATTAATTGCTCATGGGTAGGATGAGCTAACATAATAAAAATGACAAACCTACCCAAACTAATTTACTTATTTAGTGCCATATCTATCAAACTGCCAAGAAATTTTTTTTTACTGAATTAGAAAAAACTATAACAAAGTTCATTTGGAAGAATAAAAGATCAAGAATATCAAGGGGAATAATGAAAAAAAAATGTGAAGGAGGCGGGCCTAGCAGTACCAGATATTAAAATATACTATAAAGCAGCGGTCATCAAAATGATATGGTACTGGTTAAGAGACAGAAGGGAGGATCAGTGGAATAGACTTGGGGTAAATGACCTCAACAAGACAGTGTATGATAAACCCAAAGAGCCCAGCTTTTGGGACAAAAATCCACTATTTGACAAAAACTGTTGGGAAAATTGGAAAACAGTATCGGAGAGATTAGGTTTAGATCAACATCTCACACCCTACACCAAGATAAATTCAGAATGGGTGAATGACTTGAATATAAAGAAGGAAACTATAAATAAATTAGGTAAACATAGAATAGTATATCTGTCACATATATGGGAAAGAGAAGATTTTAAGACCAAGCAAGAGTTAGAAAACATTACAAAATGTAAAATAAATAATTTTGATTACATTAAATTAAAAAGGTTTTTTATAAACAAAACCAATGCAATCAAAATTAGAAGGGAAGTAACAAATTAGGAAAAAATATTTATAACAAAAACCTAGGTCTAATTACTCAATTTTATAAGGAGTTAAATCAATTGTACAAAAAAGCAAGCCATTACCCAATAGATAAATAGGCAAGGGATATGAATAGGCAGTTTTCAGATAAAGAAATCAAAACTATCAATAAGCACACGAAAAAGTGTTCTAAATATCTTATAATCAGAGAAATGCAAATCAAAACAACTCTGAGGTACCATCTCACACCTAGCTGATTGGCTAACATGACAGCAAAGGAAAGTAATAAATGTTGGCGGGGATGTGGCAAAATTGGGACACTAATGCATTGCTGGTGGAGTTGTGAACTGATCCAACCATTCTGGATGGCAATTTGGAACTATGCCCAAAGGGCTTTAAAAGACTGTCTGCCCTTTGATCCAGCCATACCGCTGCTGGCTTTATACCCCAAAGAGATAATAAGGAAAAAGACTTGTACAAAAATATTTATAGCTGCGCTCTTTGTGGTGGCAAAAAATTGGAAAATGAGGGGATGCCATTTGAGTGGAATGGCTGAACTAATTGTGGTATCTGTTAGTGATGGAACGCTATTGTGCTCAAAGGAATAATAAACTGGAGGAATTCCATGTGAACTGGAAAGACCTCCAGGAATTGATGCAGAGTGAAATGAGCAGAACCAGAAGAACATTGTACACAGAGACTAATACACTGTGGCACAATCAAATGTAATGAACTTCTCTACTAGCAGCAATGCAATGATCCAGGACAATTCTGAGGGTGTTAGGAGAAAGAACGATATTCACATCCAGAGAAAGAATTGCAGGAGTAGAAACACAGAAAAAAAGCAACTGCTTGATCACATGGGTCAATGAGCATATGATTGGGGATGTAGACTCTAAACAATTACTCTAGTGCAATTATCAATAATATGAAAATAGGTCTTGATCAATGAAACATGTAAAACCCAGTGGAATTGCCCACTGGCTACAGGAGGAGGGTGGGAGGAGGGGAAGAGAAAGAACTTGAATCATGTAACCATGGAAAACTATTCAAAATTAATTAAATAAAAATTTAGAGAATAAAGGAAAGCTCTAGGACTGTTTAAAAAATAAAATAAAATAAAATATTCTGACATTTGATGAAATCAGTATGTTACCTATCCAGAGGAACATGTCGGAGAACTGCAATAAATTCTCAACATGGACTGTACATTGGACCTTTTCCATGACTATGGTAAATATCTTTGGTGAGCATACATTTCCCTGTTTTGTGCCTATTCTGATATTTATTATTGTTGAACAAGTTGTTGTTTTTTTTGCCTTCCAAGGACTCTTGAATGACCTTCATGGATGGATGGGAAATACCCTGTTATAAAATGGCCTATAGAGAGGTTTATTCCAACAAATCAAATGCTTTCTAATGATAATTAAATGATAGGCATCTTTAAAACTTAAATTCCCTTCATCTTTCTATTAACTGTGAGATGGTAGAGATATGATCCATTGTTTGATATGACAGGTGAAGGACTGCTTGTTCTTTATTGATGCCATCATTTTATAGATAAGAAACAAGAGAGGAGGAAGGAAGGAAGGAAGGAAGGAAGGAAGGAAGGAAGGAAGTGAAGGAAGGAAGTGAAGGAGGGAGGGAGGAGGTGAAGAAAGAATTCAGTGGTGTGCAGGAACCAGGAGATTAAGTTAGACAAAAAAATCAATCTGCATTTCTCATAAGTGACCTCCTATGTCCACATATGCAGAGCTGGCCTCTAGCCTCTGGACCTTCTTGCTGTCAGCAATAACTCTCCTGAACTTTGCAGATAACAGCTATGAAGATAATAGAGGAGTAGCTTGGGCCTAGAGAAGTAACTTCCCACCTAGCTTTTGGGTTGGCTTGTGTTAGGCTTGCTGGTGCCCAGTGCAAAGAGAACAACTTTCACAGCATCGGTTTTTTTTTTTTTTTTTTTTTTTTTTAATTTAAACCCTTACCTTCCATCTTGGAGTCAATACTGTATATTGGCTCCGAGGCAGAAGAGTGGTAAGGGCTAGGCAATGGGGGTTAAGTGACTTGCCCAGGGTCACACATCTAGGAAGCGTCTGAGGACAGATTTGAACCTGGGACCTCTGGTCTCTAGGTCTTGCTCTCAATCCACTGAGCCACCCAGCTGCCCCCAGCATCATTTTTTATAAGTATGTCCTTTCCTTGCAATCCCAACCATGTAGAGCCCTGAGCTCCTCTGCCTTCTCACTGCTCTCCCCCAACCCATTTTCCATTTAATGGGTTCACTCTCTACTATCACTTGTTCCCATATAAGCCTTCAGAAAGGCCTGGAATGTCCAAGGAAGGAGGAGGATGTTGATGGAACTGATGTTTCAAAGAGGGTAAGTTTTTTCCAAGTCTTCTTCAGTTTTCTCTGATTCCAGAGATAGTAAGCATTTTGAGTGTTTCAGGGAAGTCCTTTGTGAGAACAGCCCTCAGAGCTAAGGGGACACTCTCCACAGGAAAATCAGATTCTTTCCTTTTGGGTCATGGCTTGAGTTTTGGGGAATTTTTTTTTGGACACAAGACAGACAATGTCCTATCACCCCCAGCCTCAGATCAGCTTCTCCCATGGAATCCCAGAAGCTTGGAGCTAGGAAGGACTTCTGTGGTGTCTAGTCCAATCCATTCCCCAGCAGAAATCTCCTCTATGTCTTCCAGAAGATCCAGCCCTTGCCTAAAGCCTCTGGGCTCCCCACCAAGGCAGCTCATTCCACTATCCAACAACTCTCTCAGTTAGAAAGTTCTCCCTGACATTCTGCCTGTGCTTTCCTGTTGGCCTCTCTCCTCCCACTGGTCCTGGTTCCCCCTGTGGGACTCATTCCCAGTCCACAGAACAGCCCTTCCTTAGGAGCTTTAAGGAAACTCTCTTATCTGTCTAGTATTGTATCCCCACCCCCACCCCTTTCTTTGCTTCACCAGACTCAGCTCTTAGTAGCTTCTTTTCTTTTCCAAAATCACATCCCTTTCTTTGATAAAGGACAAGGAGACTCTTTCCCAGAGAAGAGACTTAACTCAGGAGACGGAAGTGCAAGGAAACTATAGCCAGATACGCGTGTAATGTTTAAGGCAAGGTTAGGACTGGGAGTGAGTGAGAGAAGTCCAACACACTCTGGGAAAATGAGATCCTCAGAGAAGTTTCTAGAATGATTTGAGCCACACATGCTTTATGGGAATAAGAGGACAGCCTCATAAGGGACTACTTTGAAAGAGACAACAGCTATTCGGAAGGATGAGGAAGAGGATTAGACTTAATTGTGAGGAGACCTGGGATCTACCACTAACTTGCTTTGTTATTTCTCCTCTAGACCTTCTCTAAAGTTCGCCCCAGCAGGGCCCCCATATCCAGAGGAGATGCGTTCCAAGACCTATCACAGAGGACTGAAAGCGTGGATACCAGCAAACACCTGCTGACCCCATATAGATGTGTGCTTTCTCTCTCTGTCTCTGTCTCTGTCTCTGTCTATCTCTGTCTGTCTCTGTCTCTCTCTCTCTTCCTACCCCCTTGGCTCAGCACTCCACAGCTTCCCACTCCCCCAACTAAAAAAAAACACACCTCAAAACTAAAAAAGTGAAAGTGAAAAAAGTAAAAGTGGAAGCGAAAGCTGAGGACTGGCCTCCACAGACAGCCTGGGAATAACTGAAAGCAAAGGAAAGAAGAAAAGGAAAGGCAGCCCTCTTGTAGTGCCTTGGGGAAGCAGTGCAGGCCCTCAGCCACATGCTCCATCCTGCATTTCAAACCTTATTTCATGCTACTCTAAATCCTGTGCTTCAGGTTCCCACTCACTTGGATAATGGGATCATAGACTTTAGAACTGTTAAAGACCATCAAGAATTTATGCAAATCTGCTTTCTTTTCTTCTCCCCCCATTCTCCTCTCTGGCCTCAGTGTCTATTCCTAGCTTGGAACATGATCCATCCTGGCCTACTCCTTCATAGCCCAGTAGGACTCACCCTCTTGCTGGGTCTTTCTTTGAGTCATTCCCTCTCCCAGTGTCCTTGATTTGGACCTCCCAATGGTCCTACTTCATGGACAAGATTTAATGCAATTCCTTGGTCAAGCATTTAAGGGCCTCATGTGTGTCTGGGGCTAGGCCAGGGACTTGAGATACAAATACAAAGAATGAGGAATGGCCCTGCCCTGGAGGAACTTCTCATCCACATACTGGCCCCAGGAGGGTGTGAGGTACCTGGGGTTGGAGTGAGGGAGACTGGCTTGTGTTCATCTCTGTATCCTCCAGTCACTTTGGTGATGAATTAATGAGTCTCCATGACCCTTTTGCAGCTGGGACACTGAGGTCCAAAAAAGGAAGGGGTCTTTTCCAGGATCACGCTGACAAACTGGGGAAGGAGGTCAAGTGTCCTCTGCCTTGTCACACCACAGAGGAACGTGTGTTTCTCACTAGCCCATTGGGCAAGGAAAATAAAAGCAAGAGAAGTATCTGGATCTGAGTGTCACATCTGAGGAAGAAGACCCGAATTCTTGGTGGTGGTGGTGGTAGGGCGTCCTGGAGAGAATTAGCACTGGGCCATGTGAAGACTGTTTGAAAGACCTGGGGATGCTCATGGAAGGGAACACTTGGCTGAGAACCAGAACTGTCCTCAGAGATCTGAAGGAGGAATGGTCTCGGGATTGAGAATTTAGACTTGGACTGATTGGCCCCAGAGGAGAGAACCAGGGGGAAGAGGGAGAAAAGGAGTGAGGGGGCAACAGCTACAGAGAACTACATCTTAAACCAGAGAGGAAAAAGTCCCCAAACATTCAGAGAAGTCCCAAAGTGGAACATGCTACTTAGGGTCTCTTCTCACCAAAAGGATTCAAGTAGAGGCTGTGGAACAACCTGATGAGGATAATGGAGACCAGACTCATGCCTTGTGCAGGGGTTGGAATAGTTGGTCTTCCAGCCCTGACATTCCCAGTTCTAAGGCCCCGCCCAGCACTGACCCTCCCTATTCTCAGGTCCCACCCCCTCTGACCCTCCCTGTTCTGAGGCCCCTCCCAGCACTGACCCTCCCAGTTCTGTCACGTGGGGTCTCTCTCAGGTTTGACACCTAACACTCTGTCAAACGTTCTGTGTCCCGTCGGTCCTTCTTCCTTAAGCCTAGCCGAGTGTTAGACAGTCCGCCCCGCTACCTTAGAATCCCAGCTGGGCCCCTGGTGGAGCTGAGCTGGCGAATTCATTTTGCTGCAGGTCTGCCACTGGTGACGTGCTTAGTTCCGTGGAACTCCGTGTTAAGGAGGCTGCTCCGCGCCTCTGCTGTGAGCGCCGGGAGCGCACTCTTCTCAGGGTCCGGGCTCTGTGGGGGAGCACGCCTGGGAAAGCTGGAACGTCCGTCTGTGATGGTGCCTCGGGTGCCCCCCGTCTCCGTTTGGAAGAGGCCTCGGCAGCCCCGCTGTCCCAGCCGGGCCCTCCAAAGACTCTCGTGTACCCCACAGACAAGGAGTGCCGGCTAGCCTTTCCTGGAAGACTAGCCGATGGGGCCGACTCCCGCGGAGGCATCCTTTCCACCTGAACCTGCTCTTGTAGTTAGCGTGCTTTCCGGCACTCTACCCAAGTTTGTCTCCTTCAAGTCCTTCTAACGCTCCCCCCCTGCCTCTGCCACCCCTCACAACTCTACGGCCACCCCTCCCAGTTCTGCACTGGGCAGCCAAAAGGAAAAAGCCTGAGCCTTCTTCTCCCCCGGCCTCTACCCTCCCTCCCACTCGATGCTTCTCTTTTTTCTCTAGGCGGAACATTCCCTGGAAAAAAGGACAAGGTAAGGAGAGCGGCAGAGCTGGGAAGGGCCTGAGAACAGGGATGTCACATTAGAACGGAGAATGGCTGAGCTGGAGGGTCTTAGAACAAGAGATGTCAGAGCCAGAAGGGCCCGCAGAACAGATAAGTGCCCTTAAATACAGATTCCCGGAGGATCAGAACAAAGGAAGATCCCAGAGAGGGAAGACAGTTTGTGACGGAGGCCAGTCCAGGTGTTCTGGGCCTCCAGCTCACTGCGGCTACAGCCTCCTTTCTGGTTTCCCAGAACCAGCCTCAGGGAGGCCAAGGCTCCCTCATGCGCCAAGGTCAGACCGTTATCTCATCCGGGTTCTTGTGCCCTGGGCTAGCGGCCACTTCCAATGTGTGGCGGATGCTCAGCCTTTGGCAATTTAGACGGTACAGAGTGAATCACTGCCTTTGCTCCTTTCTTTCATCCCTCTGGGGGTGTGCCTGGAGCCCACATTCAGAGTTTCCTTCCATCCTGCCAAGCTTCAGCCTTGAGAGAACCTCTGTGCAGATGTTCAGAAATTCTTGTGCACATCTGTGTGTCAGAAGGGCAGTGTGAGCCTCTTGGCCCAGGGCCTTGCCTTGGAGGGAAGGGGGGGTGCTGTTGGCAGGCCCCTTGTCCTCCTCTGAAAAGAGCCTTCAGGGCTGTCCCAGGCCAGGTCCGCTGGCGCTGGCCAGGAACGTGAAGTCTGATGGACCCACCCAGGAAAACTGTGGCTTTGGGCTCTGTTCAGCACACCACCGGGATTTAGAACTACAAGGGCTGCAGAGATCACCAATCCAGCCTCTCGGTTGTGCTGATGAAGAAAGTAAGGCCTAGGGAAGGCCACGGACTTTTTTTTTAGTCTCTTACCTTCTCTCTTAAATGAAAACTACTTATTGGTTGAAAAGCATTAGAGTGGTAAGGGCTGGGCAACTGGGTTAGGTGACTTGCCCAGGGACACATAGCTAGGAATTATCTGAGGCCAAGACTGAAGCCAAGACCTCTCACCTCCAGCTCTGGTTCTCTGTCCGCTAAGCCTCCTAGTCAGGTGAGAGCACCTAGTAGTATTATTATTACTATTACTGTTATTACTGTTATTATTATTATTATTTGCCCCAGTTACATTAAACATCAGGTAACTAGAGGACTGCTAGCAATGAGGGGATCAGGGAAAGCTTCCATGGCCACGCTTCGAAAGAGACTGCTCTGTTTAAGGCCCTAATGACCACCTCCTTTTCCAGTTTGGGGGCTTTTAAAAAGTTCCTATCTGCCTTGGCTTCTCTGTAAGAAAAGAGAGACAGAGACAGAGACAGAGACAGAGACAGAGAGAGGACAACTAGAGATGGAGTATTCATTAAGCCCTTGGTATGTGTCAGGCCCTGGGCTAAGTGCTGGAAATATAAATCCAAGCAAAAGGTCTTAAGATGCCCACCTTCTAGTGGGGGAAGATGGCATGTAAAAGGGAGCTGGTGGGGGGGGGCACGCATCTGGACAACTTCGGCTATTGCTGATGGACCCCTCCCAGGAGAGACTCTCTCCTCCTTACCTTCCAAGATCACCCTCCTCTGGTTCTCCTCCAATCTCTCTGTCCCATTTGCTCCTCCTCCTGACCTCTTAATTTGGGTGTCCCCCATAACCCTGCCCTTGTCTCTGGTCTCATCCATCTCTTCTCCTTCCTCTGTGCTCCCTCAGCTATTTCACTCATTCTAACAGCTTTAGCCATTACCTCTAGGCAGAGCCTCCCAAATATCTATTTCTAAGTCTAGTCTTGCCTGAACTTCTCTGCACTCTAGACTTGCATCTCCAAACGCCAACAAGACACACCCCTTCCTGGATGTCCCAAGTTCAGTGTGACCCAAACTAAGGTCATTATCTTCTCTGTTCCTGCAATTTCTGACTGGCCTGTTTCTGGCCACGGCACCCCCACTTACCCAGACACCCATGTTCTCAGGATTGAATTCAATTAAATGTAAATCACTTTATTAAATATACATTTATCAAATACAAGTTAGTGTGTTTTTTTTTCTGGAGATACTGTAAATGGCCACGTATGCTTTTATATAAACACTATATGTGTGTGTGTGTGTTTTCTTTCATATATATGTATATATACACAAACATATATATATATACATATATATATATGAATACCTACACGTCTCTATCTCAATCTCTCTATCAACATATAATATAGGCCCAGATCTCAAGGTGCTCCCAGTCTCCTGGGGAAGGATGCCCTATGATAAGGGATTAGGGTATGATGGGACAAAGAGACCCAGACAGAGGACTCTAAGAGAGAAGAAAGAGCTGATGAGTCAACTCAACAAGTCAACAAGCATTTATGAAGAGCCTACTGTGAAAAAAAGAGCCTACTATGTAAAGTCAGACTTAAAATTGGAAAAACATTAAGTACTCATGATTAGGTTGAGCCAATACAATAAAATGACAATTCTGCCTAAATTAATTTATTTACTCAATACCATAACCATCAAACAACCAAAAAAATTATTTAATAGTTAGATAAAATAATAACAAAAATTCTCCTGGAGGAACAAAAGGCCAATGATATCCAGGGAATTAATAAAAATATGAACGAAGGTGGCATAGCCATACCAGATCTTCAACTGTATTATGAAGTGGTGATCATAAAAACAATCTGGCACTGGCTAAGAAATAGAATAGTGGACCAACAGAATAGATTAGGTAATCAACACAGTAGTAATAACCATAGTAATACAGTGTTTGATAAACCTAAACATTAAAGCTTTGGGGTGGGGGGGAAATTCACTATCTGACAAAAACTGCTGGGTAAACTGGAAAACAGTATGGCAGAAAGCAGGCATAGACCAATATCTCACACTATATGCCAAGATAAAGTCAAAATGGATACATGAAATATAGAAATAAAGGGTAATGCCATAAACAAGTGGGGGAAACAAAGAATAGCTTGCCTGTCAGACCTATAGATAAGGGAAGAATTTATGATCAAACAAGACATAGAGAACATTATGAGAAGTTAAAGAGACAATTTTATTACATTAAATTAAAAAGGGTCTGTACAAACAAAACCAATATAGTAAAGATTAGAATAGAAATAACTAACTGGGCAAAACTTTTTATAGCAAGTGTCTCTAACAAAGACCTCATTTCTCAAATATAAAGAGAAATGACTCAAATTTATAAGAATTCAAAGCATTCCCCAAATGAAAAATGGTAAAAGTATATGAATAGAAAGTTTTCAGATGAAGAAATTAAAACTATATATATTTGTGTGAAAAAATGCTCCAAATCACTACTGATTAGAGAAATTAAAATTAAAACCACTCTGAGACACCACTTCGCATCTATCAAATTAGCTAATATGACCAAGAAAGAAAATGATACATGCTGGAGGGGATGTGGGAAATTTGGGCTACTAATACACTGTTGGTGGAGCTGTGAACTGATAACCATTTTGGGGAGCAATCTGTAAAAATGTCTAAAGGGCCATAAAGCTATGCACACATACCCTCTTACCCAGCAATACCACTACTAAGTCAGTGTCCCAAAGAGATCAAAGAAAAGAATGTATTTTACAAAAAAAATATTTATAGCAGCTCTTTTCGTAGTGGCAAAGAATTGGAAACTGAAGGGATGTCCATCAACTTGGGAATAACTAAACAAATTGTAGAATATGGTTGTAATGCAATGCTATTGGGTCATAAGAAATGATGAATAGGACAATCTCAGAAAAACCTGGAAAGGCACATGAACTGATACAATGTGAGCAGAACCAGGAGAACAGTAAATACAGTAACAGAAATACTGAACAATGATCAACTGTGAAGGACTGAACTATGATCAGGAATGCAAAAATCCAAGACAACCCCAAGGGATGTTGAAAAATGCTTTCCCCAGCCATAGAAGGAAAAGTCAGTCTGAATGCAGATCAAAGCATTCCATTTTTCACTTTATTTCCTTCCTGAGTTTTTTTCTTATATATGCGATATGGTTTTTTTTCACATCATGAGGAATATGGAAATATGTATTTCATGACAGCACTAGAATAACCTATATCGGATTATTCGCCATCAGGGAGAGGGGAGAGGAGGAAAAGAATCTGGATCACAAAATTTCTGAAAACAATTGTGGAAAAATTGTTTCTACATGTAACTGAAAAAAATTTTAAACTGATTTTAAAAGAGTCTATTGTGTGCCAGGCACTGTGCTAATTTTGAGAGTAAAAAAGCAAAAAATAATAATAACCCTTCATCCCAAGGAGGTCATAATCTAATAGGGGAAACAACCTGCTCACAGCTAGATGTAATCAAGATACATAGTGCATAAATCAAGGGAAGGGGATTCTCAGAGGGATTAAGGAGGACTAGGAAAAGCTTGTAGAAGATGAGCCTTTAATTGAGATTTGAAGAAAGTCAGGGAAGTTAGGAGGTAGAAACAAGAGGAGAGAGCATTTCAGGCATGAGAACAGCCAGTGAAAATGCCTGGAGTTAGGAAATCCAGAGTGTCGGTTAAGGAAAAGCAAGGAGCCCGGTGTCGCTGAATTTAAGGACACCTACACAGGAGGGAGTTGTAAGAGACCTGGAAAGGTAAGGGGGCGGGTGGGGGGAGATAGTGTATGAAGGGTTTTGAATGCCAAACGGAAGATTTTATAATAGATCCTGGAGGTGACAGGGAGCCACTGAGTTAGCTCTATGTGTGTGTATGACACATAGTTAAAATTGTACTCTAGGACTGAAGGATGGACGGGAGTGGGTAGAGACTTGTGGCAGCCAGACTAGCCAGAAGACTTACAATATTCCAGGTGGGAGGTAACAAAGGCGTGCGCCAGGATAGCAGCAGTGTCCAAAGAGAAAAGGGTAAAGGAGAGATGATGGGATTTGGGAGGACAGAGCTGAGGATAACACCTGGATTTTGATCCTGGGGGACTGGGAGGAAGGGTGGTGCCCTCAGCAGTAATAGAAAAGGTAAGAAGAAGGGGCAGTTAGGAGGTGCAGTATATAGAAAAGCTCTAGGCCTAGAGTCAAAAAGACCTGGGTTCAAATCTGGTCTCAGACATTTATTTCCTAGCTGGGCACTTAATGCCATCTATCTCAGTTTCTAAGGAAATAGCAAATCACTTGAGCATTTCTGCCAAGAAAACCCCAAATGAGATCATGAAGAGTTGGGCACGAATCAACAAGAACAAGGAAGAGGGGGTGGGTTTTGGGAAAGATAATGAATTCAGTTTTGTACATGTTGAACTTAAGATGCTCACAGAATGCCCAGTTTGAGATGTCCAAAAGGCAGCTAGAGATACAGATTGAAGATCATCAGAAAAGTTGGGGCTGGATAAGTAGATCCAGGTAGAAGTGATCATTGAGTCATGGGAACTGGCCCAAGAAGGTCCAGGCCACAGTCATGGGGAATACTTTCAGTAAGAGGGGATCCGAAGTTTGAAGAATGATCAAAGGAAACAGAAAAGGAGAGGTCAGAAAGGTAACCAAGGGACAGTGGGTCACAAAAGCCCAGCGAGAAGAGAGGATCAAGGAGAACTAGGTGAGAAAAGACCATTGGTTTCAGCCATGAAGAAGTCACTGGTAACCATGGAGAGAGCAGATTCAGTAGAGTGATGAAACCTGAAGTCAGACTATAAAGAGTTCCAAAGAGGGTGAGAAAGAAAAAGACATAGAGGCACCTGAGGGTTATGGATTGCTCCCTTAAGGAGTTTAAGCACAAAAGGGAGAAGATAGGGATAACAACCAGTGGTGATAGATAGACTGAGGGAAGCTTTCGAGGTTGAGCTTTTAAGACAGCCTGAGAGAGATAGAGATAGAGACAGAGACAGACAGAGACAGAGAGGAGAAGTTGAAGATTAAGTGATAGAGTGGGGATAACAGAGGGAGAATCTACTGAAGGAGCTGGGATGGGATCAGCTGTGCATATAGAGGGGTCGGCCTTGAAAGGAGCAGGGACCATGCCCAAGTCTTGGAGTTCCAACACTTCCTCTCTTCTATTCCAGCCATCTTCTTGCCCTCCACTCTGCCTGCCTCTGGGAACCATTAGAACTTGCCATCGGCTGCGCCACTAGATTTCAGGACCAGGGGCTTATGCCCTGGGGCACTTAACCCTCTCAACTTTGAAATTCCCCTTCAGGGGCCTGCCTGTACTGAATCATGAATGTGACACTTGGTCAACCATAGTTAACCCCTCTCTCTGCTATACTTGGCAATCACCCTGGGCATCTCCTTGAGAGTCACCTGCTTACTACTGCCCTCTCTGGACTACCAAACCTTGCTGTTTATCCTGCTATCATGGGTCCACTCTCCCCCTCACCAACTGCCTTCCAACTCAGAAACTAATCAAACTGACACTGCTCTCAGAAGAGCTATCCCAGTCTACTCACCATCCCTGTGATTGCCCAGGCAAAACCTCTCCTCTCCAGCCACCACTTCTTATATGTCTTAGAGTCCTAGCTCCTTGCTCATAAGGGCTGTCTTTACTTCTGTACTTAAAACCCCAGGGCTTAGCATATAGTGTGCTCTTAATAACTGCTTATTCATTCACTCATTCACCTTCAGCTCTTCAAGTCAACAGGAAGACCACAGCCTGAAAGAGAAAGGAATCAGGTACTGCAGAACCTAGAGTCCTGGGGGCCCTGGTCATCATGGAAGACTCCACAGAGTTAGCTTTGGGTTGGCCTTATTATGTCTTCTTGCTCACGCTTCCAAGCCAATCACTTAGTTGGTCCTGCAGATTCCATTCTGCAGCATCACTCCCATCAGTCAATCCCTTCTTGATATTCCCATGGCCTCCATAGCAGCACAGGCACACATTTCCACTGCCTGCCTCCTTGGAGACCTTCCTACCTCCATCCTCTTCCCCTCTCCCAATCTTTCTTTTACACTCCGCCAGAATAATCATTCTGATGCAAACATCTGGTCATGGCTCTATTTCTAGTCAAGAGCCTTCCATGGCTCCTAAACGGCTCTGCTTGACATTCGAGGTTCTCCATGTGATGCTAGCTTTTCAAGGTTATCTCACATTACTTCTTTTTTTTATTTAAACCCTTGTACTTCGGTGTATTGTCTCATAGGTGGAAGATTGGTAAGGGTGGGCAATGGGGGTCAAGTGACTTGCCCAGGGTCACACAGCTGGGAAGTGGCTGAGGCCAGGTTTGAACCTAGGACCTCCTATCTCTAGGCCTGACTCTCACTTCACTGAGCTACCCAGCTGCCCCCTCACATTACTTCTTATTCCTGTGTGCCACTCTCTCGGCACACTGGGCAACTTCTCTGCCTTGAGATGGGGGAATTCTGGGAATGATTTTCCTCACACCTTTCCCTATACTCTCTATTTCCCATACCCAAGCTTGTGGAATTCCTACCCAGTGATTCAAGTCCTATTCAGATGCCACCTCTTTCTGGAAGCTTGCCCTTATTTCCCTAATACTGACCCTCTGAGGGCAGCTAGGTGCCTCAGTAGACAGAAAGCCAGGCCTGGAGATGGAAGGTCCCAAGATCAGATCTGGCCTCAGATACTGCCTAGCTGTGTGACCCTGGGCAAGTCACTTAACCCCAGTTTCCTAGCCCTTAGGTAACCAATACCTAGGACAGATGCTAAGACAAAAGATGAGGGTTTTTAAAAAATTGATTCTCTTCCGGGACAATGATGGCTTTTGTTTGCCTCTTCCTAGACTTAGGGGGAGATGTGTCCCCCGTCCCTCCTAAACTGTAAATTTCCTGAGCAGAGACATCACTTTGTTGACCAAAGTCCAGACATCACAGCTCTGGGTTTTTTCCAGTAGTGATATATGGCGATAAGAGTTGTACTATAAGGAAAGCTGAGCGCCACAAAATCGATGCTTTCCAATTGTGGTGCTGGAGAAGACTTTCAAGAGTCCCTCGGACAGCAAAGAGATCAACTCAGTCAATACTTAAAGAAATTAAATCAGACGGTTCATTGGAAGGTCAAATCCTGCAGCCGAAGCTTAAATACTTTGGGCACATAATGAGAAGACGGGACTCGCTGGAAAGATCCTGATGTTGGGAAGGACTGAAGGTAAAAGGAGAAGGGATGGCACAGGCTGAGATGGACAGATTGGGTCACAGAAACAACGAACATGTACTTGGACAGACAGAGAGAGTGAAGGCTAGAAGGACCTGATGTGCGATGATCCTTGGAGTCACAGAGTGGGACGTGACAGAACAGCAAATAGGTCTTAGATTCCCTTCTCCGTGTGAAATATTCCCAGTTCCTTCAAATGAGTCTCAGTTCCTTTTTTCCATCTTTTTTTTTTGGGGGGGGGGAGAAGTGAGGAGTTAGAAGAGGAATCTAAACAGAGGACCACAGTTCATAGAGCTGCCTTAGATTGTCTAGATTGGAGGTTCCTAACCTGGGGGGTGCGGAGCCTTCCAAAGGTTCTGTGAATGGATGTCAAGGGGTCCAGGAATTTGAATGAGAAAAAAATGAGAAAAAATACATTATTTTTACCGATTATTAGATTCGCGAATAATCCTATGTATTTAAAAGTTGTGTGGTTTTTAAAAAATTAATCATAGAAGGGTGCATAAGCTTCACTGGATTGCCCAAGGGGTTCATGACGCTACATCAGGCTCCTATTTACAGATGAGGGAACTGAGGTCCAGAGGGAAATGACTTGCTCAAAGTCACACAGTCAGTGAGTGGCAGAGCTGGGATAAGGCATGGCATTTCAAATTTGAGAGTGAATTCGGCCTTGATGGATTGTATTCCCTACCCACCAAGAATCTCCACTAAGACCAGCTCTTCAGCAGTCTCTTGAAGGCCTCCAGCACCCCACACCCTGGACAGCTCATTCCACTGGGAGGCTGTGGCCTCCAAGGACACTTTTCCTGACATCTGTAACACTAAAAGGGCCTCTCTTCCATTTCCACTGCTCCTGGTTTTGGAGCCAAGTGGAGCAAAGCTTCCAACCTCATTGTTCTCTGACTCCAAACCCAGGATTCCTTCCATTACACCCCATCCCCGAGTTGGGCTGGCCCCTTCTAGTTCCAGAACTTCAGTTACCTTATCTGTAGCATGAAGGGGTTGGAGGAGACAATCTCCATGGACTTGGCACGGGACCTTTCCACAGGATGATGGGAATCTCCCTCCCTGCAAGGAGGCTCTTCTTCCATCCAAGCCTCCAGGGGACTTGGAGGACCCCACGGACTGCCAGTTGGCAGATTCCTGCACCCCTGGGCCTGGCCCCCCGTCCTGAGTGTGATGACAATCGATGTAACTGATACCCCGGGATTTTCCACTTCGGCAGCTCTGCTGGAAAGCTTTTCGCATCTGATAAACAATACCATATGGGCCAGAAGGATTCCTGTCCCTGGGCTTCCGTGCCAACAGATGGGACACAATAGGTGTTTCACCAGAACACTGAACTGTCAGCAAGCCCTGGCAGCCACACAAAGTGACGAAACATCCCCCTCCCCAGTGGGGCTGCTTCCAGACCTGGAGTCAGAAGAAGGTCTCCCTATGGGTGAACTCAGGGGCTGCTTCATTCACCCTGAGCCCACCACACCCCTGGGGGACTATCATGGGGAAATGGGATCAACCCTTTTTTGTTTGGCCCCTGAGGGCAGACCTAGGACAGGGAGAAGTGGGGGGTGGATGGAGAAAAAATTCCATAGAAATCGGCTTTGGCTCAATATAAGGGAAAAGTTCCCAAAAATCTGAGCTGCCAAAGATGAAATGGGTTACCTTGGGAGGTAGTGAGCTCCCTGTCACTGAAAGTCATTAATCAGAGGTTAGAAATTTTGGACAGCTGAAGAGGACTGTGGGGGTGGTGTGTTGATGGGGGCCCCAGGGCTTGAGATGTTGGCAAAGAGGGACTGTCAGCAATTTCACAAACCCCCATGAGGGTTGAAGAAGAAAAATAAAATGCAGAAGAGACTAAATGGCAAGGCCACACTCCACCCCTGCCTCCTGGTCGGGGAGCTGGAGACAGGGAATAGAAGTCAATCAGAGCAGGCCGACAGGCCCTGGTCAGCTTGAATGGAGGCCAGAGCTGGGGAACAGTGAGACCTCCACTTGTTCCAAGCAGCCTCTAGCACAACTCGGTTGATAGATGGATGACTTTATTGTGAGCAGAGTTAAATTCCAGCCAAACTGGAGAAGGGACCAGCACACGAGAGAAGCTTGGAGGCTCGAGAGACAGATGGGTTAATAGTTCCAGGCAGTCCTAATTACAACTCCAGCGCTATGCCACGAGCAAGCCGGTTACTCAGCCATCTAGAGATAGCAGCTCTGCATACAGCTAGCCCACCCTCTCCTTAGGAGCAAAAGCTATTTCACTAAAACTTAATTAATGTAATTAATATAGTTCATTACTTTGGTTTCATCTCAGCAGCCCAAACCGAAGGCAGGAGAAGAAGGATTTGGGGGGCTGACAGAAAAGGAGACTCACAGCTGGAGACTCGGGGCCAGAAGGGACCTCCAACATCTTCTCATCCAACTCCTTCATTTTCCTGACACTGAGGACCAGAGACGGGAAGGGATTTGGTCAGGTCACACAGCTAATAAATAAGGGCCAGAACTGCAGACCCAGGTACCTGGACTCCAAGGGGAGAGTTCTCTCTGCTCTACTCCCAGGACATCTCTGTCTATCTCAGGCCCAGCAAGCTACCTGAGCAGGAACAAAACAAGAGGACGACACAAGTTGAGTTATTTTTCCCTCTGCAAAAATCGACTTCATCCCCAACCCTTGAGAAATCAGGATTCGTGACACTGGGTGTTATTTTCAGAAGCCTCCTTGCATCACATATGCTCATGGAGGGCTATACCAGCCATGTGGCTCCTTTAAATCAATTTGAAAGAACAGAGAACTCACTGAGTTTGGCTCCTTGGAACAAATGGGACGATACTGGGGTTTGTCTGAGGGAGGTATAGACTTGGACCCTTTCAGAGCTGGGACTCCTTCATTTCACAAAAGATGAAACTGAGACTTAGGGAGGGCGAAGAGACATTTCCCAAGTCACAGAGAAAAAAAAAAGCTGCAATCTGGAAGGGATCCTGGCAGTGGATTGAGAGCCAGACCTGGAGATGAGAGGTCCTGAGTTCAAATCTGACCTGAGATACTTTTCCTAGCTGGGTGACCCTAGTCAAGTTACCTAACCCCAACTTCTTTGCCTTTACCACTTTTCTGCCTTGGAACTCATACTTAGTATTGATTCTTAGACAAAATATGAGTTTAAAAAAAAACAAAAAAGAAGGGTTCTGGGTCTTTGGACCCCAAGAATGGGCTCTTTTCCTTTGATCTGCCATCTTCTTTCCAAGGACAAGAAACCAGCTATGGGTTCCTTCTTGATGGATGAATCTAGTCCAAGGCCTCGGAGTTAATCATTCCCCTTCCAGGGTGGAGATAGCAGAGGAGGGGCTGGGGTGGGGGCTCAGAAGGCAGTCTTTGTTATTCTCACCAGGGAAGTTGTTATCCTTGATGGAGGCCTGGTCGGCCACATTGTAATGGATGGGAACATGATCGATAAGTGGCTCAAACCCTCTTGGTTCCGCACCAATGACTCTAATTGAAAAGTGACTCAGGCAGAACCTTGGAGTGGGGCCAAGCTCCGAATCATTTTTTCTCTTGGGCTCCCCCATCCCTTCCCAACTTTGATCAAGATAAGGATTAAGTAATAGGGGATGGACAAGGCCATTGGACTGGATACCAGAAACAAAAGGATAAAGGACAGTCATGGAATGGAGGGATTGCACGGGTTCTGCTGGGATTCAAAGAGCAGAACTAGTAGCAAAGCAGTGGCTAGGGAGGTAGAGGTGGGCTTGCTTCAGAGACACAGCTTTGAACTCAATATAAGGAGAAACTTCCTAAAAATCAGAATTGTCTAAAAGTGGAATGGGTTTCTTTGAAAGATAATGAGTTCCCTATCGCTTGGATCTCCAAAAAGATCCTAATCCCTTAAAATACCTTGAGATAAACAGCAAGTGCCCATCCGGCTCCTCTTCTCCAGGCTAAACATCCCCAGTTCCTTCTAGAGCAGGACTCAGCCAAGCCTCCCACAAATGGCTTTTATTTAACGAAGATATTTTCAAATGCAAAAGCCATTCTTAGCTCTTGGGCCCTAAGAAAACAAGCAATGGGCCCACCTGACGGAGTCTGCCAGTGTCCCAGAGCACGCTCTCACGGTTGCCTTTCTTGGGTACCCATCGACGTCATCCTTCCAACACGGCCCAGACGGGTATGATGTGCAGGGCGGAGGGGTCGCTGCTCCCTGGGCACTGCCTCTTGGGGTGCAGCCTACAGCGATCGGGGCTTTTTTGGCTCCACGTCACCCTGGCCACCATATGATTGAATCTCAGGGTTAGAAGCCATGTCAGAGGGCACGTCGACTGCATTCGGACTCCTCTGCCGATGGCCGTTCACTAGCCCCAGAGGCAACAGATTCACATTGCTGACTGCTCTGATTCTTAGTAAGTTTTCCCCCTGATATTAGTTCTAAATTTGTCTCTTAGCAAGCCCTACCCAAGGAGCAGCTAGGTGGCCGAGTGGATAGTCAGGAAGACTCATCTTCCTGAGTTCAAATCTGGCCTCAGATGCTTACTCGCTGTGTGACCTGGGCAAATCACGTCACCGCTATCTGCCTCAGTTTCCTCATCTGTAAGATGAAATGGCAAGCCACTCCAGTATCTTTGTCAGGCCACAAAGAGTCAGACACCACTGAAAAATGACTCAACAAGACAGCATCTGCCCATTACTCCTGCTTCTGCCCTTTGAGGCCAAACAGGAAGGTTTAACTTTCTTCCACATGCTGAGCCTTCAAACAGCTGCACACAGCATTCTCCTCCCCACTCCTAGGCCTCTGTTCTCCAGGCCAAACATCCCCAGTTCCTCTATTAAAGCAGCCTCCATACAACGCGCTTTCCAGGGAACTCGGCCCCTAGTTGTTCCCTTTGGCCAGTCTCTGGCTTGTCAGTGTCCTGCAAATGTCACCCTGGGGCTCCAGATGTGGAGGCAGACGAGGGGGTCTGTCCCCTCTCTCACTGTGCACGGATGGCCCACCAGGGACGTCGCCCCAGAAGGGAGGCAAGTCAGGGCTCCCAAAGGCTCGCCTGCAGGCGTTCTAACTAGTTCTACTAAGCTGATGAGGCTGTGAGGACCCACTAAGCGTGCCGAGGCTCACCCCTAGATGTGTGGCCCTTAGGGCAAGGTGGATCCGTGTGGGGGGCAGAGGGCAGGCTCACTCGTGCCAACCAGATCAGATGCACCCGAGAGAGGCTTTCCCTCCTTCCTTCCCTCCCAGAGCTTGGTCAGGAAAGGGATTCCGACACTGGCCCGTCTCTTTAACCCTCCTCACTGGATGGCTGCAACAGTCTCCCAAAGGGCTAAACCAATGGAAAGCCCCGAGGGGTGGCCTAAGCAAGGGCCAACATAGCATCCACGGGGGAACTCCTGGCCCCGGGCTAAGAGGCCAAAGACAGACCCTGCCCTCGAGTTGGGGACGGGGAGAACCCTGCAGACCACTCTGGACAAAGCAAGCCCTGGCAGGCTAAAGAGGCCATAACTAGGCAGGAGGCTCTGGGACGAAGACGAGCTGCGGATGGGGCAGGAGCCGTGTCAGAAGGTAGAGCAGATGAGACTGTTCCGGACAGGGGAGACAGCCCGAGACAGTGCCGGGGCTGAGAGAAGAGAAGCAGAGGGGAAGAGCTCAGGCTGGGCCATAGCAGAGGACTTGGCCTCCGGGTCTGAGCTCTGTCACTTAGTGTTCCAGTGACCCTGGGCAAGTCCTTTCCCATCCTGGGCCTAGGCAAATGTGTCCTGGTTTCCTTTCTGTCTTTGTTTCACTGGGACTTTGTACCTGGCTTAAGAAGTGCCTGTTAAATCTAATTAAATGACTAACTCTATGGCCCTAGGGCAGTCATTCATCTTCTCTTAGACTGAGTTTCCTCATCTGGAAAATGGGGATAATAATGGCACCAGTCTGGCTGGGCTGAGCTAGTGTTCCGGTGAGAGGGTGCATATAAATTCTTTAGATATCTTAAAGAGTTACATCATGTCAGCTATTGTTGTTAATACTAAGAATAAATGTCTATTGATTGATCCTCTGTGGAGGATGGGAAGATAGGTATGAGGGCTGTGGAGGACGAGAATGTGTCCACAGAGGACCCACAGTCGGGAGGTCATGACTCTACCCAAACGTTCTTGTTCTTAGAGTAGTTAGAAGTGAGGCCATCAGATAAGGGCAGGTGGCCAGTCTGGAGTATGGAGGACAGGAGGAGGAGGAGGAGGAAGGAATGAGAGAATCATTGATTGGAGGCCACAGAGTTTGCCCCCTCAACTTACAGATGAGGAACTGAGGCCCAACTTCAGATGTAAAGATCTCCTGGCTCCACCAGTCTGGCTGGAAGAAAGACTTCCTGACTGGGAGAAATGTGGGAAGGGCTCTATAAGCCAGAGAGGCATTTGTCGTTTACCTTAGAAGCACTAGGGAGCCCCAGAGGCTTCCTGAGCAGGAGAGCGTGTCCTCCCCAGGACAGCCCGGCCGAGCCCGCTGGAGCCGGATCTTTCCGGAATCTCGTCCAACGGCCCAGTGTTGCAAGATCTAAAGCGGTCCTAGATTTGGAACTGGGAGGGACCCCCAGGGTCGTGTAGACCATTTTACAGATGGAAACCGAGGCCTGGAGAGGGAATATCACCCGGGGCAGCGAGTGGCAGGGCTGGGATTTGCTCTGGGAACTCTGACTCCAAGCCCAGCCCGCTCTCTGCCAGCCCCTGGCTGCCTCTCGTCTCACCGGGAGGATGAGAGAACCTGAGCGCAGGCGAGAGCAAGGCCTTTGGTGCTCTGTCCTAGAGCGGAGAAGGCTTGAGGGGTTGTAAGAAGCATCCGAAGTCGTTAAAAAAACAAACCTTTACTTTCTGTCTTGGAATAATACTGTATTTGTGCTAAGGCAGAAGAGTGGTAAGGCTGGGCAATGGGAGCTAAGTGACTTGCCCAGGGTCACCCAGCTGGGGAGTGTCTGAGGCTCCATTAGAACCCAGGACCTGCCATACCTAGGCCTGGCTCTCCATCCGCTGGGACACTTTGCTGCTCCTGAAGTCACTTCTGAAAAGAAAGCTCTGCCGTGTTCTCTCTGGCTCCAGAGGGCCGAGCGGGGGCCAGCGATGGGAAGTCTGAGTTCTGGGAAGGTGGATTCTAGCTCCCTTCCTAACAAAGACAAAACTGCCCCGAGTGGGGAGCGGGCAGCCTCAGGAGGGGCGACCCCAGGCGGGGCCCAAGTGGAGGCTGGATGGCCAGGAGGCGGGAGCCAAGGGCCCCCTCCCTGGAGAAGCTAGAGGGCCTTCCTGCGGAGGGAGAAAGAAGGCCAGGAGAAAGAGCGTACGGGAGGACGAGGGGGGACGAAGGGCGGCAGCCTGAGCTGCTGATCCAGGAAATCACTCGGCCCGTTTGCCTTCGTTTCCTCCACTGTAAAGTGGGGCCACGAGAAGTCCTACCGCACCGAGCGGCGACGAATCAAGAATCAAGCGAGACGCTATCAGAAAGGCCCTCAGCACGGTGCCCGGCAGCCTCTTAGGCAGCGAGGAGGCCGAGGCGGCCCTCGGTGACTTCCGGCCACGCAACGGGTCGCCTTGGCAGGGGGTGAGCTCCCTGACGCTGGAAGGGCGCTGAACAACTCGAGCTTGGGGGAATGTTGGGAGAGCACTTGTGGCAGGCAGTGTCGGGATTCGGGGGGTCTCTGACCCGCCGCCCCCCAGCTTCTTTCTTTAAGCTCGTGCCTTCCATGTCACAGTCATTCCTGGGTACTTTTCCAAGGCAGAAGGCCGTATGGGCTTGGCCCTGGGGGTTCAGTGACTTGCCCAGGGCCACCCAGCCAGGAAGTGTCTGAGGCCAGATTAGAACCCAGGACGGTTCCATCTCCAGGCCTGGCTGTCCATGCACTGAGCCACGCAGCTGCCCTCTCCCAAGGTTCTTAGCGGACAAATAGTTTGGTTTTCCGCCCCATGGCTTTGACATGCCGCTTCCCCCAAGAGGTGGCTTGTGGGCCAGCAGCCTGGGAAGGGCGTCCACAAAACCCTGAGGCTCTGCTGAGGGAGACGACTTCCTGGGCCAGGTGGGTCTGGCTGGCCGCTCCACGTTCAGGGTAACTCCTGGCTTTTATTCCAGGAATGACTCGGGTCCAGGGAGAAGTCCAGGGAGAGGATGGGGCCGAGGCAGGCTCCTGCACCCAGGCCGGAGCTGCCGGGCCCCTCCCCGGGCTCCCGTGAGCACCCCCAGGCCCTAAGCTCTGAGGCTCTGAGGCCCAGGACCGTCCAGGCTGGTCTCTCCCCCACTCGGCCCTGGCTCATCCTCTGGCCTCCCCCAAAGGCCCAGCTGGAAGGCCCAGCGTCGATCCAATCCCCCAAAGACGACGGGACTTAAAGCGATCCCAGAGACCCTCAAGGCCTCAGGCCCAGGCAGACGTTCTCGATCTTCCCGATGAGGGGCGCACACACATCCTAGGCACAGTCTCCACAGGAAACACAACCAGAATCCCAGGAATGACTCTCCTCCCCGTGACCTCGTCCAGGCCCTGGCCGGCCAGGCCGCCTCCATCTCTCTCCCTCTCGGGCCCGTCACCAAGGCGCTGTTTGCCTGCAGGGTACCTCGTCCCTCTGGGCAGGAGGAATCGTGTGTCCGAGCCTCGAACTCGGGGCCTCTCTCCTCTGCCACCGTCTTTCTCCCAGCTGGACGGTGTGCCATCAGCTCAGAAGATCCGCCGTGGGTTCGGGGAATGTGGCCGCGCTCCCCGGCTAACCGGGAGAGATTAGGCTTTCCTGCCAGCCACCAGGTGTCCTGTGGGCTGGGCCAGACCACCCAAGCGGACCTCAGGCTCTCCGGCCCTCCGGCCAGGTGCCCTCCTCGGCAACCAGCCCTACCCAGCTAGAAAGCACTGCCCAGAGAGAGCTCGGAGCGTCCTCTCGAGGGGGTAGAAACCCTGGGGTTTAGGGGTAATTTGTCTTCCCAGGAGTTAAATCACTTTAGGATGGAAAAATAAAATCAACTCAACAATTTTCAGCCTTTTAAAACTGAAAATTACGGAAATTGTTTCTGACAGCAAATTGCTCCTAATTAATTCCTCGCTCTGCTGGGAAAATGTGCGGGATTGTTGATTTCCACATTCCACCAGCTTCATTATAAAAAACAACATTTTTTAGAAATTGGGACTTCAAGATTAATGTAGGGACGGGGAGGAGGAGGAAAGGGATGAGTCTGCCGCATGCCAGCCTGGGCTGGGGTCCTCCAAGTCCCTTCCCAAGATTCAGGCTATATAGCTCTGTCTGTCTGTCTGTCTCCCCCAGTACCTGGCACATAGTAGGCACCCTAGCAACGACTTCTAGAAGGTTTGCAAAGCATTTTAGAAATATTTTTATTATTTAATTCATAGTTCACTCACTAAATAGTTAAATTTAATTAACTGCATTTAGTTAAATAACTGGTTATTACTTAATTCTCACAACTCTGGGAGTAGCTGCTCTTTTCATCATTCCCGTTTTACACTAGAGGAAACTGAGGGAAACAGACCGTGCGCAGGGTCGCTCTCAGCTGTTCCTGGCCACAGGCCCGGCTCCCCGTCACCAGACGCCCCTCCAAGGCCAGCTCCGACGGCCCCTCTTCCAGGAAGGCTCCCTCGAGTCTCCCCCGGGCCCTCGTCGGCCTCTACCTCTTCTGCGGAGAAGCATCCGTGAGGCCATGGGGGGGCCGAGCCCCGTGTGAGCACCAGGGACGCACCGTCCCTGCCCACAGAGAGCTCGCCCTAGCGGGGAAGGCGGCTCTGTGAGCGCGGAGGGCTCGGCCTAGGGTGGGCGGCCCGCTCTGGGGACCCTCCATGTCCTCGGGCCGGGGCTGCCGACCCCTCTCCTCCCTTTACGTGGGCGCAGGGACGGCGATCGCTGCGGGACGGAAGGCGGACATCCAGCCCGGTGGGCAGCCCGGCGAGCTTCGGGGCCTGAAGGGCCGGGCTGGCCCGTGTGGCCTTTACAGACGCAGGAGCAGCTTCTGCCTCCTCGGAGGCTTTAGGAAAGCCCAACGTCCAGTCCATTCCCTTCCATTCCAGATCCAGGCGAAGGAGAAGAGCGGCTCCGTCAGGGATCACGGACCGACCCTGCTGAGCGCACAGCCCTGAGGATACGGAGAAGGTGGGAGGCCCCCGGGAGGCTCAGCGAGGAGGCCCATGGGAGGCCCACGGGAGGCTCAGTGAGGCTCAGCGAGGAGGCCCATGGGAGGCCCACGGGAGGCTCAGTGAGGCTCAGAGAGGAGGCCCATGGGAGGCCCATGGGAGGCCCACGGGAGGCTCAGTGAGGCTCAGAGAGGAGGCCCATGGGAGGCCCATGGGAGGCTCAGCGAGGAGGCTGGCGGCCCCGATGGCAGAGAATGGGGGCAGGGCTGGGGTGGACGGCTCAGGGGTAAGAAGGCTACCAAGGGTGGATCCAGAGCCAGGCCCAGAGCCGGGAGGTCCTGGGTTCCAAGGTGACGTCAGGCGCTTCCCAGCTGGGCGGCCCTGCGTGCATCCCTTCAGCCTCACTGCCCAGTCTTGGAAGTGAGCCTCCACACTGTCCCTGGCCGGAGAGGAGGCCGCGGGGGAGGCCAGGCTCGGTGCCCCACAGGCGCTCTCATCCTCAGTCCCGGAGGGGCCGGGGAGCCGCGGAGCAGGACGGAAGTGACGGGGCCGCTCTGCCAGCCGAGAGGACGACGGACCGGAGCAGGACAGACGCACCGACAAGCCTCGGCGGCGGCGGAGGCAGCAGAGAGAGACGCTGAGAACGTGTCACCAACAGGCCTCGGCGGGGGGCTCGAGGGAGTAAAGGAGGAGAAGGGCCGGCCGGAGAGCTGGAGGCCGCGTTCTGGCTCTTGAGGCAGGCAAGCCTGTCGTGGTGGCAGCTTATTCGGGAGATGGAAAACCAGAGGAGAGGCCCGAGCGGGGCAGCCACAGGCGCGGGCGATGCATTTGCGCTTAGGATGGCCTGAGTTCAAAACTGGGCCTGTCCCTTGTTGTCTGGGGGCTTCACGAGGTACTTGAAAAACAAAACTCTCCGGGCCTCGGTTTCCCCAAATGTAAGGTGATCGTCTCTGAGGCCTCTCGTCACTCTGGGTCCCGGTCTTCGACAGCGTGTACGGCACACGGCACACACGGCGGCAGAACTGGAACTCGCACCCACGTAAGTCTTCAGCCCCCCAGGCCGTACCGCCTGTGTCCCCCGGCCAGAGGAGGGGCCCCCTTTGATGGCATTCCCAGTGCTCTGGAAAGCCCGTCCATCTCTTCCTTTTACAGAGTCGGCCCGGAGTGTCCAGGGCACAATCTGAACCTACGTCCTCATTCCAACGTCTCTAGAGCCAAAGTGGCTCCGTGTGGGAAAGGACGTCCTGTCCCCGGTGGGCTCTGGTGCCCCTCTCAGAGGACCTGCGGTAAACGCTGGCTCTGCCACTCCCTGTGTGACCCTGGATAAGTCCCTTCTTCCTCTGCGTCCGTTTGCTCATCTGTAAAACGGTAGGCGTGTTGGAGGTGGGGGAGTTGCACTGTGCGAGCTCCCGGGTCTTTTTCAGCCCCAAATCTCCGGTTACTTTGGAATACACGAAGGTCAGAGCGGAGGACGAGCCGAGTCTTCTAGGAAAGGTCCTTTTCCATGCACGCAGTCACCCACAGAGGATCACAAGGGAAATCAGGCGTGGGCAAATGAGGTGACCAGGATGATTTTTAAAGGCCCGAGTTTGCTTAGCCAGGTTAAGAGGGAGGGAGATGGGAGGGAAAAGAGACACTCACAGAGATGGACATTGACAGAGACAAATTGTTGACTGAATGAGTGGAGAGAGAAAAAGAGACAGACAGACAGGGACAGAGAGACAGAGGAGAGAGATTGAAGTCTGTGAGTCTGTCTCGTCTAGGATCTCTTCTCTGGTCAAATCCAGGCCCCTCTTCCCAGCACATCTATTGCCTCAGTCCCCTTCTCTCCACGCCAACCAGAGCAGGAACTCAGCCCTCAACACCGCTCCTCATTTGGCCACTGTGACGGCCTCCTCGCCCCCACCATTTCCCTTCTCCAATTCATCCACTTCATCCTCCAATCAGTTGCCCAAATAGCCTTCCCCAGGCATATCGCTTCTTTGCTCAAGAAGCTCCAGTGGTTCACTATTTCAGAGAGGGATAAAAAAGGTAGGAATTCCTAGGCTGACATTCAAGGCCTTTCACAATTAGGATCCGATGACTTTGGGAGTCTCACTGCCACTTTTCTCCTTGCCCCTGTGAATGCTCCGGCCCGTTTGGGTGCCACATCTTTCCTGCTACGCGGCGGCCTCCTCAGCCCATGACAGCTGCTCGGTTCCCCCGACCTCTGCCGTTTCCAACCTTCACCTGTTCAGGGCGCCCTTCCTCTAGCTGGCCTTCCCTGATTCCCCAAGCGGTCACTTCTGGCCCTTTGGCCCTCCCTGCCTGCCTGCTCTGGTTGCTTCCTCCATTCTAGCAGCTACGTGAACTTCTCGCAGCTGCCTCATTTTGTCAGGGACGCCACGTCGCCCTCCCGCCCTCGACAAGGCAGGGCTGGAGAATGCCCGTTCCCCTCTCCCCGCCCCCTCACTTCGCTTTACTCTAGAATTCCTGGCCCAACGGTCGCCTCTTTCAGGAAGTCATCTTTGACTTGTCCCCTATCGCCCCCCAAAAGTCCAGCCCTGAGACCCCAGAGAGCCCTTCCTTTGCCTCTCTCTGACAGGAGGTCAGGCAATTGTATAAACGAGGATCTGGGGCACCCTCAGGACCTAATCCTGCGCCTTGTACACAGTAGGCACTTAATAAATGCTCATGGCATGAAGCTGGATTGCCTCACTGAACAGACTAAACAACAGAGCCGGCTTTGCCTTTAAAAGTCAGACCCTTGTTTTGTCACAAGCCGCTCTGGTGGCAGGGAAGGCGGCATCTCCACGATCACAGAGATAAGAGGGCTGGATTGACGGCCTGCCCTTCCCATGCCGGGCCACCCTCCACTTTATAAGTATCTTTTGTCCCCCGCCCCCCCCCTTAAACACCGAAAAATAAAATCGCTGGCAATTAATTCCCTCCATACTGTTCGATCACGGCCAATGAGCAGACAGCGTGTGTGCGAGGGGCCCGCGATGGCCTGCCAAGACAGCATCTAAATGAGTTTGTTTATCATTCCGGAATCCTAATCCAGAGGCCTCACTTTGTACATTCCAGGAACGTCCCGAGATGTATACAAATGAGCTTGACTCGGGAAAATAACTTAATAAACTCAGGGTTAGCTGCACAATTAGAGGAGGCATCTGGGAGCCATAAAATCCACGGAACAACATTTACATCTTCCTTGTACCTCGAGGGTTTCGATTCCCCAGCTCAAGCCCCCACCCCCAGGCCCCATTGTCCTACCCCCAGTCCATAAATCTGGGGCGTGTTGGGGACAGAGGACCCCGGGCCCGCTCAGGAGTGGGGGAGACCTCGCGGACGTGGCCCGGCCCCCTTGTTTTACAGGGCAGGAAAGGGATGCTCCACGAAGCGGCGAAGGCTCGTCCCGAGTCCCGGGGGTGAAAAGGGACTTCCACAGGCAGAGCCAAGGCCCTTTCTCTTCGCTGCGCCACCCTGGGGAGACATCATTGACAAGTACTTAACAGAAGTGGCTCCTGCTGCACTCACCCACGTAAGCACCTACTGTGTGCTGGGCACCGGCAGGGTCCTGGGAATGGGGTCCAAAAGAACGCAGGCCCATCCTCAGGACCGAGGAAGGATGTCCTGGGGGGATGCGAGTAAAAACCAAAGGGGAGATCTGGCGAGTTCCAACTCTGCCCTCCTGCGTCCTAAGGTCAGTGTGAGACAAGGCCACGGGAGGAGAGGATGACCGTCCAGGGCTACGCGGCCCCTCCCCAGGCAGACCCCATCTGGAGGCCTGAGCTCACTTCTGAGCAACAGCCTTCCAGAAAAGATGTGGATAAGCTGAATGACCAGAAGACAGTGATCAAGGCAAGTTAGAGCCGGATGCCAATTCCACAATAGCACACATGACAAATAGCAAAGAAATCCATTTATCCAAGTTGATAGAAAAACAGAAATCAGAGAAAGCATCCACAGGAGGCTCTACACCAGACAAAACAGCTGGAAGGAGCTGCCCTCCTGGGAGTAACTGCCTCCGCCCAGCCAAGAGTCCCCACGGTCACCCAACGGTGTCCTAAAGACCCTCACGGAGTTAGGTGGGGAGAAGGGCACGATGGAAACTGCCAGCCGCTCTCACACTGGCTTCCTCCCTTCAGGGACCTGAAGAAAGGCTGGCACTGCCCGTCTCTCCTGGAGCTCAAAGCCAGAAGGGCCCAGGATGTCTCCCTTCCGCTCTCGCTAACTCTGGCCTGCCCTCACCCAGACGTGGGACGGTGCTCTCCACCAGTGGGGAAAGTCCTGCACAACCGGCCCTCTGAGCAGGGTTACAGAAGAAAGGAAGTTCCACAAAACTAATCAGTCTATTAAAAAAACTGATGATAGAGGCAGAATCCCATGCTTGTGGGCTTCCCTTCTCTGCCAAGGAATGGGATGAAGAGGTCTTCTCCCAACTCTTCTTTGGGGGTTCTTTGTAACTTTGCAACATTCATTTTTGATTGTTCCTTCCATTTACACTGCTGCAGGCATTGCACAGATTGTTTCCTTGGTTCTGCTTACTTCATGTCTTCCATGCCTTCCAGGCTTTCCATGATTCTCTGTATTCTTCATATTCACTGTTTCTTACAGCACAGGAATATGCCATTAAATTCATGTGCCAAAATTGGCTTAGCTGTTCTATAACTGATGGGCAACTGCCTTGTTTCCAGTTCTGCCACCCCAAAATGATACTACAAATATTTTGGTGCATATGAGGGCTTTTAAAACAAACAAACAAACAAACAAAAAACCAATGGCCACTTGGAAGTATGTGCCTAGCAGTGAACTCTCTGGTTTCTAAGGCTCCTCCTGGCTCTGATATTCTGTAAGGCCATAAAAAATGTAGGAAATGTAACACTATTTGTAAGAGTGAAGCCTTTTTTTCTAGGTTAGTGACCCCACTCAGCCACCAGCCATTGTTCCCGAGCTAGCATTTCCAGAAAATAAAACCCAAATAAAAAAGATAGCAAAAAGTAACCAAATTACCATTGACTGCTTTTCTTCTGCCAGCTGCTTGTCCTGACGCCCAGCTCCCCGGGGTGTGCTAACACCCTCCTGTGGATTCTTGTCCTTCTAAAAGGGGATAGGATAGCCACAAACTTGGTTCAATTCAAGGATGCAAGACTTGGGAGGGAAATTGGGGTCCTGTTCTGGGAAAGTGTCCAGGGGGAAAGAATAAGCGGTGGAGCCTAGGGAGTCTAGAAACATCCTAGTTCCATCCAAACGGCCCAGGCAGAAAGGACTAGACCTCTGGAGCAAACCAGAGCTTCCTGGATCAGAGCAACCCATGTTCGAGCCTCAGAATATCAGTTAGAAGGAACTCAGTGGCCCCCGAGGAAGGATCCCTTTTCTAAAATACCCCATAAGTGGTCATCGGAGGGGGAATCCAACCCACCGTCTCCTGAGGCAGCCCATGCACTCTCGGATGCTTCTAACTTTAAGGATCATTCAATCATTTCCTTTATTAATCACTCACTATATGCAGGGGCTATAAAGACACGAGTGAGGCAGCCCTTGTCCTCGAGGGCTTACATCCTGCCCAGGGATTGCAACATGATCAGAGGAATGTCCATGGGATAGATGCAAAATAAATGCCCGGTGAGTCTGAGGTGATGCCAACATATGGAGAAATCAGGAATGGCCCTTTGAAGGAGGCAGCTTCCATTAAGGCTTGAGGTCAGGGTTCCAAGAGGGAGAGGCAAGGGTGGAAAGCACTCCGAGCTAAAGAATGGTGCGGGCAAAGGTGCAGGGGGTGGAGATGAGCTGCCATGTGCAGGGAGTATTGCACATGCCACTTTAGCTAGAGAACTAGGTATGGGGTGAGAAGTAGTTTACAGACAGATACTAACTGGGGGACCCCAAGAAAGTCTCCTAGTCTTTCCAGACACTCTGGAAGACCTGGTTGCAGAGCTTTTGAATTGATGGAGGAAGTTTTTTTTTACTGGGAATTCCACAGAAATGAAATTAAGTCTGGTTAAAAAAATATTCATTTTGATCTCAATATTGTATATGATATAAAATATTGGTCTGAATCTAATTTCTACCAGGCTAATTTCTGGTTATCCTGGTGGTTCTTGTCAAAAAGAGTCTTTCCCTTAAACATTTGATTTCTCTTGTTTCTTGCTGATCTCTTCTGGTCTACTGTTTTGCTTTTCTGCTTTTAACCAAGATCAGATAGTTTTGGTAACAGTTGTTTCATAACATCATTTGATAGGGTAGCTAGGTGGCATAGTAGATGGAATGCTAGGCCTGGAGGCAGGAAGATTTGAGTTCAAATTCAACTTCAGGCACTTATTAGCTAAGTGTCCTGGGGAAGTCATTTGACCTTATTTGACTCAGTTTCCTCATATGTAAAATGAGCTAGAGAAGGAAATGGCGAACATTTCCAGTATCTTTGTCAAGAAAACCTCAAATAGGGTCACGAAGAGTCAGAAATGACTGAAAACGAGTGAATAACAGTTGTTTGATAGCTTATGCCTCCCTGTCCAATTTTCCCATATTATTTTCTTTGAGATTTTACACCTTCTGTTCCTCCAAATAAATTCTGTTATTGTCTTGTCTAGGTCTATAAAATATGTATCTTTTGTGTTTTGATTTGTATAGTACTAAATCTTTAAATTGATTTGAGTAGTATTA
The DNA here is from genome assembly GCF_016433145.1 of Gracilinanus agilis. NCBI lineage: Eukaryota > Metazoa > Chordata > Mammalia > Didelphimorphia > Didelphidae > Gracilinanus > Gracilinanus agilis. The sequence continues at coordinate 29,613,056 of NC_058133.1, read as the reverse complement.
TCATCTTTTATTTTAATGGCATCCCCCAACCATAAATAATGAGTGTCTTTACACTTAAACCTTCATTCCTAAAAAAGAATTTTTTATGGGTGTGTTTATCAAAATTGCGTGCGTGCACATGCGTGTGTGTGTGTGTGTGCGCGCGTGTGTGTGTGTGTGTGTGTGTGTGTCTGTTGGTAAGTTAACTCCCATATAGGTTATGCATTTTGTAGTTCTTTTAAACAGAATTTCACATCTTATCATTTCTTTCTGGCTTTTGCTAGTGCTGTCTAGCAAAACTAAAAAGTCCTGTAAATTTTTTTTTCTATCCAGCTATATTACTGAAGCTATTGATTATCTAAATTTGTTTCTTTACTAATTCACTGGGGTTTTCTAAGTACGACATACTATCATCTGCAAATAAGAATAATTTGTGTCCCTTATGTTGATATTTTCACCTTTAATTTTGTTCTTATGTTATTGCTATATCTAGTATTTCTATAACTACAGTAAGTCCGTGTTCTACACAACCAATATGTTCCAAGACCCTTTGTGTAAGTTGGGAACAGTGCACGATACCGACCCCTATTCTTTAGTATTTCTTACACAAACATGCCTAGTACCTTACAGTTTTTCTTAGCTTTTCAGAGCTACCAGCATCACTCAATGGCATTAATGAAACAAAGAGAAGCCCTGCTCTGATGTGGACACAAAACGCAAGAACTCGGACAAAGATTGATGCTGGGGCTAACGTTTGGCACAAAACAATGTAATATCTCCCACAATACTTCCCAGAGAGGGAGCATGAGCAGGACTGGGCAAACTGCTGTGAGAAATGGTATAGATTTAGCACACAATTAAAAATGTTTACTTCATCTAATTTCTGCTTGTATTTAAAAATATTTTTCTCAGCTGCCAATCGTATATTCGAATCCGTATGTGGCGAGTTTGCATAAAATGAGATCCTGCTGTCTGACAAATACAAGTGGGGAGGATGTACGAAGGGGGGAAATCATTGCTATGCCCCTCTTTCCACTAGAAAAGGGGCAGCGAGGTGGCACGTGGAGAGACTGCGGGGCCTCGAGTCACAAAGATTCATTTTCTCAAGTTCAAATCTGGCCTCGGACACTTATTAGCTGAGTGCCCTTGGACCAGTCATTTAATCCTGTTTGTCTCAGATTCCTCACAGGGGCACAAAGAGTCAGACACAACTAATCGACAGAAAAAAAACATACTAGAAAAGCTTCTCGTTCTTCTCAGCTGCCACCAAGATCAGTGCCTAAGTGCTTTGGATCATATTTAGAAAGAGTCTGTTCTTGTTTATCCTTGTTAGAGTTTTTAACATATGAGCGCGCTGTATTGTATCAAAGGCATTTTATGCATCTATTGAAATTATCCTGAGGTTTTTGTTTATATTTTTTAAATTTGTATTTATTTATTTCATTTATTCATTCATTCATTTATTTATTTGTTTGTTTGTTTTTATTTGTTTGTTTGATTATTTTTTAAAACCCTCACCTTCTGTCTTGGAGTCAATACCGTGTATTGGCTCCAAGGCGGAAGAGTGGTAAGGGTGGGCAATGGGGGTCAAGTGACTTGCCCAGGGTCACACCGCTGGGAAGTGTCTGAGGTCAGATTTGAACCCAGGACCTCTGTCTCTAGGCCTGACTCTCCATCCACTGAGCTACCCAGCTGCCCCCTTTTGTTTATATTTTTAAATGATGATGTGACTTGATTAATTGAAGCCAGACTGTTTCGGGGGGATCCCCCTGCCTTTGTTAGCTATTTGCTAACCATCTCTTGGATGTTCTTCTACCCTAGGAATTGACATCAAGTTCACTGCCATACACATCGCTCCGTCCAGACCTTTTCTTTTTCTGAAAATTAGGTCCACACGAGCGCTTCCTCAGGACGGCGGCCTGCCTCGTGTTCTCTAGGGGAGATGGTGACGGGGCTCCAGCCATCACAACTGCCAGTCCTTGGGGCACCTGCCGTCTGTCTGTGCCAGGGGGCTTGAATTCGCCAGTGATGGATGGGCAAACGGGATGGCGTGAGAAAGACCCGCGTTTTCATCCAGCCTTCGGTACTCACTAGCTCCCAGGCCCGGGCTCCCAGCCATGAATGGAGAGGACGCCGCTCTAGCACCCGTCTGCCAGGGCTGTGGCGGGCGTCAGGGGACACCTCGGAGCTCATCTAGTTCTTCCTCCTTGTTTTCGCACAGGAAGAAATGGAGGCCTTAGAGGCGGATGCAGTAAATGAGGAAAGAAGGACAGAATTAAATATTGCGTGCAGAGCCCTTTGCCAGCTCTAACGGGCCGTGAGGAAGAGCGGATGGAGGTGCCAGAGCCCTGCCGGCCCGGTGAGACGAGCCCTCCATCGAGGCGTCCCCCTTGGCCGCTTCCTTGTGCCCACCCAAAAGGGGACAGGGGGCGCGAGTCGGAGGGAAAGTGCCGCCCAGGAGAGGAAGGGGCGCCAGCTCCTACGTGGCCCCGCGGGGAGCCCCGTGAAGGCCGCCACCTCGAGGAGAGGAATCTTCGCTTCTGTTAAGGACTGTCACGTCAAGAGAGATTCATCAGCCTCCATCTGCTTGGCCCCAGAGGACAGAAGCAGGAGCAGCGAGGGGCGCAGTGAGGGGTGCATTGAGGGACGCATTGAGGGGCGCAGCAAGGGGAGCATTGAGGGGAGCAGCGAGGACCCAGACTTAGACACGAGTGGAGGGAAGACTTCCTAAGCAGCCGAGCTGTCTCGGAAGGTGGTGAGCTCCCCGTGGTGAGGTCTCTGCCAGCACCGAGGCTTTCCCAAGGGACCTGGGATGGGGGAAGGCCGCAGGGCATCCTCTACTCTTCGCTTGGCCCTAAGAACTGGTTGTGTGTGGCCGCCTTCAGGCGCCTCCAAAGGTCACGTGAAGGTGGACGCTCTCCTTCCTGCTATCGCAGATCTGCTCAGCCTTCTGGACGCGTTTGACCTTTTTATCATCGGCTGCCCAAAGAAGGGAACAAAAGTTTATCTGGAGCTCGATAATGCCGTCTCAGCCCTCGTGCCGCCATGAAAGGGCATTTAAATCGATCCCTGCACAATGGGCCGCTGATGAATGTGGGACCCAATTTTCTCCTTCTGCTAGCAGAGATGGGGCTTGTGAAGAGTCCTGGGGCCGCGCCAGGCTGGCCGCTTTGTGCCCAAACAATGCCGCTGGCGGAGCATCATTAGGGGAGGGCCGGCTGTCCTGAAAAGGTCACTTACTTAGAAATGTCAGCTTTCAATGGACCTGCACATGCCGGGATCCAATTAAAGGGATGAGCCGAAGGCCGGCCACGTGGCCTGACCCAGAATGGTAATCGGCCCTTGCAGGGAGGCCAGGGACGCTCCCTTTGTTCTGGCCACGGCCTTTCCAGGGCCTTCCTTGGGCTCACCCAAACTCAGAGGTGGCTGCAGCTCCCGGGGGTCAGGGCTAGCAGGAAGCCCAGAGGTCTCGCAGGGAGCAGGAGGCTTGGGGTTCAGCACGGCCCTGTGGGGAGCTCCCTTGAGGGAGTCATTTCATGCACACCCACTAAGTCCAACCTCTGAAATTTTTCAGCCAAAGAAACACAAGTTAAATGACATGAACTCATCATGCAGGCAGGAAAGGGCTGATGTGAGATTCGAACGCATGCCCTCTGACTACAACATGTTCTTTTCACTGGATGATTCTACTAATCAAAAGCAGGCTGGTCTTGGATTGGTTCCATAGACCTCGGTTCAAGTTTGACTGTTCCTCCCTTATCGAATAACTTTGGACAAATCTCTTTCCCTCCCTGGGCCTTAGTTTATCCCTCTGTAGCATGGGAAAGTTGGGCTAGATGGTTTCTCAGATCCCTTCCAGTTCTCTGATCCTGCCCATTTAATGGTTCCATTCCTCCAAGCCCCACCCACCTCCTCCAGGGACCCAGAGCCGGCGTGTCCTGTTCTGTGGGGCTGCCTGTCTGCTTCTTACCCTTGGAAAAGTCCTGGTCCAGCGCACCAGGGTAGGGCTCGGCTCCCTGCACCGTCAGGGCCTGCCGTGTGCAGCAGCCCAGGAGCTGGGGGTGCCCTGGGAACAGCAGGCATGGCCCCCGCGTCTCTGGGGAAGCCCATCAGGGCGTGTTTGGCGTAGAGACACTCTGGCTCTGCTTCTATGGCGTTACACACGTCCGAGGCCTTCGCTGAAAGCTGGCCAGGGACTGCCAGCCTCTGAGCAGAGGCCCTGGCCCCGGGCCAGGGACAGCTTCACCAGTGTGTGTGGCTGGATTGAGTTGGGGTCCCTCATTCTAAGGAGGAGGAAGCTAAGAGGTGAGGAAGGCCAGTCCCATCGTTTCACAGTGAGCCCTTTCTAAGATAACATGCTGCCCATTTGCTTTGAGATGAAAGTATGGAGGACCTCAAAAACCAGGTGGAGTTGGGCAATTGCTTTGGCCTCAACTTCCCCAGGCGTAAAATGGGCCTTGAGGGCTTCTCCAGTCCCCTCCTGCTTCAGGTAAATGAATCTATGATCCTGCCCTAGAGGCAACTAGAAGGAGTGATCTCTGGCCAGGCCAGAAGGGGGCTAAATGGAATGAAACACTGCAGAAGGGAGGGGAGCCCCCCTGCTAGGAGAGAAAGGTCCCCGGACAGCCCAGGGCTCTCTGGGCGCCCAAATGGACTATAACAAGGCCCCAGATCAGTGCCATTTCCCCAGACCTCTGGCGCACTCTGGGCTCAGCAGTCCGGTGGCAGTAAAGAAAATCCTTGCAGGTCTAAACGCTCCCTCAGCTAGAGGGTTCCTGTGCCCAGGGAGGGGCCTGGATCGTCCCTTTCCCCTGAGCGGCGCAGTCGTGTATGGTTTGAGTGAATCACCCCGACTCCAGCTTAGGACTCGACTCTGGAGCCAGTTCAGTTCCCTTCTGTCCCATTCGGGGTCTGTCCCATTTCTGTCCTGTGAGAACATTTTATTCAATTATGGGAATTGGGAGAAAACCTTACTGCGTGGCTTGAGGCTGGCCCGAGTGGCTGAGAGGAGGGTGTGAATGGACAAACGGCGCCTGGCCCAACCCACGTGGCTGCCACGGCCAAGGGCGAGGCCCCCCACTGCCAGGCTCGGCTTCGGATGCTGACCAAAGGTTTTCCTGGCAGCCAAGGGGCAGGCCTGAGGCCGCTGCCCCCTGACAGCCCTCCCTGGTCCTGACCTGGCTCGGGGCTCTCCTCTTCTGTCCTCCCTGCAGCCCCCGAAATGTTCCTGGTGGCTCCCCTGGGCTTAGGCGGCTCCCACGAGCCTCAGGATCCTTCCTGTGAGCTTCCTCGCAAGGCCGGCACCGCGCTCGGCCCTCCTCGGCCCTCGGCCCAGATAAACAGCGGCCGGAGCCCTGAACAGGCCAGCCAGGGCCACCCTGGGCTGCGGCTTCCCCAAAGCCTCAAGGCCTCCCGCCAGCCTTCACTGCCCCGGACACTGGGTTCTGCCATCAGACTTGCTCAGTCCCCAGCCTCCCTCTCAGAGGCCTCCCCTGGGGTCTAAGAGGCCCGGCACGGCCAGCCTCCCATAGCCCTGAAGAGCAGCCTCCTTCCTGGAGGAGCCAGCCCTGGGGCACGGCGCCTTCCCGGAGCCCACGTCCCCCCAAGCTCCCCTCAGGAGCCTCTCCTACACCCCCATCACTCTGGGCTCGCTCCAGGCTCGCTCCGGGCTCACTCCGGGCTCACTCCGGGCTCACTCCGGGCTCACTCTGGGCTCGCTCCCTCCCTGTCCCTGCCAGGCCTCTCACAGCCTCAGGCACCCTGACAGCTCAGACCAGGCTCATTGGCCCCTCCCTGCCTCGAACCCTGATCCCCAAAGTCCACCCCCCCCCGGCCCCTCCAGAGAAGAGGGCAAAGGCTGCAGGTCCTACAGTGTGAGTCCCAGCGAGGAAGACCCCGGTGCCTCGAGTCTAGCTGGAACGGGAGGGTGGGGGGTCCCCAAACGTCTTCCCTCGAGGGGTCGAGGACAGGCCCGAGACCAGAGAAGGCCGCCGGCGTGTCCTCCTCCCCCGACTGGCCTGGCCGCGCTCTGGACGCCGGGCAGAAGCCGGAGGCGCACGTGCTCACTCACCGGGGTTGGTGATGGTCAGGAGGTCGAGCTTCCGCTGTTGCTGCAAGAGACAAAGGACAAGAGCGGCTGTTAGAGGCCGGCCGGCAGGGGGACAGCCAGCTCGTGCGGACACCCGCGTGGCTCCGCCCGATGACCGGAGAACCGGCCTGCGGAGCTGCGAGGGAGGCCCAGCGTCGCTGCACTCACTTTACACACGGGGAAACTGAGTCTCGGAGAAGGCGGGGAACGTTCAAGGCCCCCCAGAGGAGCTTGTTTGGTTTTCCCTCGGGGCTGTCGGGGGGGCAGGATGGGCCTGAGCCGTCCCTTCCCCGCAGGGGCCGTCTCTCATCCACACCACAGCACGGCCCCAGCCGGCCGAAGGGCCAAAGAAGGGGAGATGCCGGCTTTGCCGGAGGAACCCCTCTTGTGAACAAAGGGGAGCCCCACGGTCTCCCGGTGGTGCTGATGAGACCCACCAAGGGCGAGTCCTGTGGCTTTGAACGTGACCTAAAGGGGCGACGAAAGAAAGGGAGAGGCAGAGGGGGCGGCAGGAGAACCCCAAGTTCCAGCGCCAGAAGAGACCTCCAGCGCCCGTTGTACAGAGGGGAAAGTGAAGCCCGGGGGGGCGGCCCAAGGCCCCAGTGGGATGGGGGTGACCAGCCGGGCGTCGGGCCCCGGGCGCCCGAAGGCACACGCTCTGGTGGAAAGATGAGGAGGCCTGGGGACCCGGGGCCGGCCTGGAGAGAAGGGCTCTGCGCACACCCCCCAGGGGGGAGCCCGGCCCTCTGGAGAGCATGGCTGGGCCTCCCTGCCGATTCCCTGCTTGGGCAGCCCTCGGGACACCCCAAAGCGCCGGGCAGGGCCAGAAACCTTCCTGAGTGGTGACGAGCGGCCGGAGGCCCTCCTGGAGGCCCTGCCCTGACGTCCCGTCTGTTCCGGCGCTTTGAGCCCAGGCGCTTCGCTGTTCTGTCCAGCCGGGCACCGTCCTTCCTTCCTACCTGCTGTCCTGGGAGTGGGAGGCCCCCCACGCCGCCCGGCCCGGCCAAGAAAGCCAGCCTCGCCTGGGCTGCCCGGAATGGCCGCCTGGGAGGCCGCCCAGAAGAGGGCCCGCGGCAGGGAGAATCCGGGGATGGGGGGACGCTTAGCCTGCAGGAGATCCAGAGGAAAAGGCGGGCCGGGTTCAAGGCCCCGACAGGCCGTCCTGCGGGAGGGATCTCGGCTGGCGGCTGGGCACCTTCTCGGGCTCCTCCGTGCCCGGCTTCCTCCAGGCCTTTCCTAAAATCCTGCCTCCTGCAAGAAGCCTTCCCAGCCCAGCCTTCCCTGTGGGGACGGCTGAGAGGCCTCCCCCTGAGCCTGGGGGCTCCCTGCGGGCCGGTGCCTGGAGCTTCCTGAATGCTGAAACGTGCCCTCCTCCGCCCGCAGTCCTTGGACTACATGCATGGAATTAGATTCAATTAGCTTTTTGGTTGTTTCTTTTTAAAATCTTTTTTAAATCCTTCCTTTGTCTTGGTGAGAGCTGTAGGAACCAAGGAGGGCTAGACCAGGGTAAGGGACTGGCCCAAGGTCTCCCAGCTAGGAAGTGTCTGAGGCAGGATTTGAGCCAGGATCCTCCTGGCCCCGGCCCGGGGCTCTACCATGGTGGGGAGTAGCTGCTCCTGGAGCCAGTCCCAGGCCCTCTGGCCAGTTACTGCTCCGTGCCTCGGTTTCCCCACCTGTACACTAGGCATGATAATACTGGTGGGGGCTCACATGGCCTCCTCCTCCCCAGAAAGTTCTCTGCCTCTGGGAAGGTGCTAAGGAAATGCCACTCTGGCTGCCATCATTAATAGACGGACTGGAAAAAGCGGAACCGCAGCCCCGACTGCCCTCCCACAGGACACCCTGAAAGGAACGAACAGTCTAGTCAGGCCTGGGTGGGCCCGAGAGCCCCCAGACTAAGCAAGACCCGAGTTCAAATCTGATCTCAAATCCTTAGCAGTGGGGTGACCTTGAGCAAGTCCCTTACCCTGGCGCCTCCTCCCAGAGCTCTTGTGGGGATCCCCTGAGGCCACATGGGTCGGCTCCAGAGAAGCAAGCCCTGAGCATGCGCCAGCGCCCCGGGCCAGGCCACGGCACCGCGCGCACTGAGGGGCCACAGACACAGAGCTGGAAGGGGTGTCAGGGCTCATCCGCGAGGCGGGAAATGTCTTCATTTTACAGTTGGGGAAACTGAGGCAAACAGCGGTGAAGTGACTTGCTTCAGGTCACCCAGGGGCTAAGTGTCTGAGGCTAGATTTGAACTCGGGTCTGCCTGCCTGCCCTGCCCCAAGCTGTGCCCTCGTGTGCACACAGTGTGTGCCATAATCCAGCTTCGCAGGGAGGAGACTCCGTTCCTGCCCCGGGACTTGTCCCAGGTCAGGAGCAAAGCTGTGGCAGAAATGGGGCTGAGAAGGCCGGGCTCACGGCCCTGCCCCGCCTGCCCAGAGCCTCTCGGGCACACCAAGGCCTGGGAAGGAGACCAGGAGGGGGGCCGGATCCGGAGGCTGCCTCATCCTGCTGCCCCCTGTGCAGCCCCAGCACAGGGGCCGGCCAGAGCCCCCCAAGGCCCCTGGGAAGGCCCCCCAGACCTGGAGGCTGCACAGGGGCCCTCAGGCAGCGACATACAGCCCAGCACCTCCAATGCATAGCGAGTAATTTAGGACGATGCGCTCCCCCTTCCACCCTGCGGATGTCCCCTGGAATGTGGCCCCCCTGGAGCCGGGGACAGGGAAACCTGGGGGACCCCGGAGGAGCCGCTCCTCAGTGGGCTTCTTTGTGCCTTGGCCCCTGGGCTCTGGTCCTATGGCTGATGGCTGTTCCCACAGCATGTGTGTGCTTCTGTGTGTGCTTGTGTGCACATGCATATCTGTGTGTGAATGTGTGGGTGTGCGTGCACGTGTGTGTCTCTGTGTGCATGTGTATGTCTGTGTGAGCATGTGTGTCTGTATGCGTATGTGTGTATGTGCACACGTGTGTCTGTGTGCGCATGTTGTGGGTATGTGTGCACGTGTGTGTCTCTGTGTGCATGTGTGGGCACTCATGCAGGGGAGCCCTGAAGCCTGTGTCGATCCATTAACCCATCACAAAGTGGGCTGTTGGTTTGTTTTTGGAAGCTGGAACTTCTGGCTTAGCCTCGAAGTATTGGCTTGAAGGCAGAAGAGGGAGGAGAGCCCTGAGCCCTCTGGCTGCCCCTAACAAGTATTTTGGGGTGCCTGCCAGGTGCCAGGCCTTGTCCTTGGGGTGCCCCGTGCCAGGGCAGGATGGCCAAAGAGTGTGCGAATGGCAGGAGGGAGGCGGGCAGGAGCTGACGTGTGGAGGGTCAGCAAAGTACAGAAGAGGAGGATGGGCTCCACACAGGGCAGAGATGGGGGATGACACTGCGTCTTGGGGGAATGCAGGAAGGCTCCTTGCAGGAGGCAACCCCAGAGCCAAGAATAGCACTTTTGTATTCTTGCTGCTTCCATAGAAGCCCATGGGGTAGAAGTGGGTCTCTCCATGCAAGAGAGGCTGAAGTAACACAGAGCTGCCGGGAGAGCCGCTGGCTGCTGAGCATCCTCCTGGCCCAACATCCTCTGCCCAGCCTTAAGAAGGTGGTCCATGAGCCGAGGGTGTCTGGGGCAGGGCCTGCTGGGGCTCCTTCTCGGAGCAGGGTGCCAGCTTTGCTTCCTCCCCTTGTCCTCACCTCCCCCCCCTTCCCTCTCGGGCCTGCAACATTATTTCCCGTCATAGACAGTCAATTTAATATCTGCTCTGGGGAGGCCTGCACAGCGGAACGCTATTGACAGCAGCCAGGGGAAGTGGGGGACAGGAAGGGTTGGGGAGACAGTGACCCTGGTGGGATGGCAGAGGAAGGCCTTCTGGACTGGGCCTCCAAGGAAGGAAGGATGAAGGAGAAAGCTTTTCCGCCTCCCAGAAGGGCTGCTGGGCCACAGGAAGATGGGGCAGGGTGCCGGGAAATACCCGGGTCACGCAGTAGCTGCTAGCCTGGATCCAAGGGGCTGCCCCATGGACTGGACTCATGCTTGGCCCCAGAAAGCAATAGGCTGCGGTGGGGACATGAGTCAGGAAGAGCTTCCTAGAATCAGGGTGGCAGCCAGCATTTCTCGAGTGCCAAAAGGTCTGCAAGACACTATGTATAGGATCCTAGCTGACTCACACAACAACCCTGCACAGAGGGCGCTCTTACTATCCCAGGAGACTGAGGCAAACTGAAGGTCAGTGACTTGGCCAGGGTCACACTCAGTAAGAGTCTGAGGTTGTATTTGTACTCACATCTTCCTGACCATAAGCCCATATACTCTACTTACTGTACCACCTACATATATCTGAGGAAGGAAAGAAGGAAGGAAGGAGAAGGAAGGAAGGAAGGGGGAAGGAAGGAAGGAAGGAAGGAAGGAAGGAAGGAAGGAAGGAAGGAAGGAAGGAAGGAAGGAAGGAAGGAGAGAAGGAAGGAAGGAAGGAAG
>NC_058133.1:29566374-29602520 GCF_016433145.1 Gracilinanus agilis | reverse complement strand
CAGAGGGGGAGGGGCCTTAGAACAGGGAGTGTCAGAGGGGGAGGGGCCTTAGAACAGGGAGTGTCAGAGGGGGAGGGGCCTTAGAACAGGGAGTGTCAGAGGGGGAGGGGCCTTAGAACAGGGAGTGTCAGAGGGGGAGGGGCCTTAGAACAGGGAGTGTCAGAGGGGGAGGGGCCTTAGAACAGGGAGTGTCAGAGGGGGAGGGGCCTTAGAACAGGGAGTGTCAGAGGGGGAGGGGCCTTAGAACAGGGAGTGTCAGAGGGGGAGGGGCCTTAGAACAGGGAGTGTCAGAGGGGGAGGGGCCTTAGAACAGGGAGTGTCAGAGGGGGAGGGGCCTTAGAACAGGGAGTGTCAGAGGGGGAGGGGCCTTAGAACAGGGAGTGTCAGAGGGGGAGGGGCCTTAGAACAGGGAGTGTCAGAGGGGGAGGGGCCTTAGAACAGGGAGTGTCAGGGCTGGGGACCAACTATTTCAAGTCCTGCAGTACAAGGTGGGACCTGCTCAGGATCACAGAGCTCTGGATGGGCTTGGTCCAAGGTGAACTGTTTCTCTACTCTCACATTCAAGAACCTGATGACCCTTTTTTTTTAAACCCTTACCTTCTGTCGTGGAATCAATACTGTGTGTTGGTTTCCAAGGCAGAAGAGCAATAAGGGCAAGGCAATGAGGGTCAAGTGACTTGCCCAGGGTCACACAAGCTGGGAAGTATCTGAGGCTAGATTTGAACCTAGGACTTCCCTTCTCTAGGCCTGGCTCTCAATTGACTGAACTACCCAGCTGCCCTCTGATGACCCTTTCTTAACTCTGATGGCACAATGGAGTGCAGAGACAGCCAACCTGGGCACCAACAAGATCCTAATTCAAATCTTGCACCTGAAACCCTGGCTGGGAGTCCATGGGGAAATCTCTTACCTAAATCTCTCACTGCATTGGACAACTCTCAAGTACAATATATGATATATGAGTTGGCAATATGAGATGAGGGAATTTCCACACTGGGTGTTCCCAACACTGATGATCTAACAGGTTTGGACCAAAACCAACCAACCAATCATACTCACACACCTCTCATCTCTCTGTTTGAAATAATTAAAATATTCTGCTGCAGTTAAGATAGGATTCTGCCTGGAAGTGAGTGGTCTGAGTCTTGTGTTGGTGAACTCATGGCACATGTGCTGGAGCTTGCTAGAGGGGGCTGCTCCCCCTCTCTATGTGCCTAAGGACATTTCTTTTTTCCCCTGCCCCTCTGCCCAGCAGCCAATGGGAGTGCTTCCTCCTTTCCCTGTCAGGGGTAAAGCAGGGGGCTTATTGTAGTATAAGGGTTGCAATTTGGGCACTCGGTCTCTGCAAGGTTTACCATCACTGTCCTAGTCCAATCTCTCATCGAACAGGAATGTGAGGCCCCTGAAAAGGACTGTTCCAAGGCTACACAGCAGAGACAGGAATTGAACTTGAGTCTTCTGTCTCTGAATCCAAGGCTCAATAACTTTTGGATGGAGAGAAGGTGGCTTTACAATTCCATGACCCAGCAGGTCCAATTCTCAGGCTTTGCAGGGTAGAATTTTCTAAATCTCTTTCTTCTAATTTGTCAAATCACAGTCTTTAAAAAATAGAACTCAACAACTAGAAACAAATGATTTCACAAAGCAGCAAGAATATATTAAACAAAATTTAAAAAATGAAAATTTTAAGGAGACTATGAAACACCTCATTGATTCAACCAAATATCTGGAGAACAGAGCTAGAAGAGACAACTTAAGAATTATTGGTCTACCAGAATATCATGATAAAAGAAAAAGTTTTAGACAGCATCCTACAAGAAATTATCAGAGACAATTGCCCTGAAATTCTCAAACAAGAGGCAAAAGCGGAAATTGAAAGAATCCATAGATTACCTCCTACATTTAATCCACAACTGACAACTTCCAGGAATATTATAGCCAAATTCAAAAACTACCAGACCAAGGAAAAAATATTATAAGCTGCTAAAAAGAAGTCATTCAGATATCAGGGAACCACAGTTAGGATAACACAGGATCTGGCTGCATCTACATTGAAGGGCCAGAAGGCATGGAACACAATATTCTGGAAAGCAAGAGAAACTGGGTCTACAACCGTGAATCAACTATCCAGCAAAACTGATAATATTATTGTAGGGGAAAGAATGGTCATTCAATAAAATCGAAGACTTCCAAGCATTCATCAAGAAAAAAACAATTTTAAACAGAGAGTTTGCTGCCCAAACACAGAACATAAGAGAATCACCATAAGGTAATTAAAAGAATGGGGGGAGGGGAAAATTCTTTTCTTTAAGGGACCCAATAAGTTCGATCGATTTGTATCCCAAGAAGAAAAGAAGATATTGGCAAATACTAAAAATTGTTATTACCAACAGGGTAACTAGAAGAAGTTTACATAGAGGGAACAGTGACAAACTGTATAGGATGAAATGTTGAGCTATATATATATATACATATATATATACACACATATATATATGTATGTATATGTATATATATGTATGTGTATGTGTATGTATATGTATATGTATGTATGTATGAATATACACAAAACTAGATGGGGGAGGAAGGTAATAATAAGAAAAATAAGAAAACAAACAAAAAGGAATAAATTTATATTCCATAAAGAAGTGCATGGGGCGAACAGGGAAGAATAATAATACTCTGTAAGGGTAAAGAGGTTAGAGAGAGAGGAAATATTTAATACTTAAGTGCATTGAAATCAACTTAAAGAGGGAAGAACAATCAGATCCATTGGGACAGAGAATTGATTCATGTCCTATAGAGAAGTAGAAGGGTAACAAAAGGACTGGTGGAGAGGGAAATAACACTAGGAAGGGAGAGGGCAGGGATGGAGGGTAGCTTATAAAGATCCAAAAGAAGAATAAGAGGGGAATAAGAAGGGAGGGGGGGAGAAAGGGAAGTACAATAAGGGAAGGGATCAGGGGAACTGATTAAAAACAAAACACTGCTATAGAAGGAAATAGTGAAAGAAGAAAGGACAGGACAAGGTGAGAGAATCAAAATGTCTGGGAATACACAGTTGATAATTATAACTCTGAATGTGAATGGGATGAACTCACCCATAAAATGGAAGCAAATAGCAGAGTGGATTAGAAACCAAAATCCTACCATATGTTGTCTACAAGAAACACACATGAGACAGACAGATTTACATAGAGTGAAAATGAGAGGATGAAGCAAAATCTATTGGGCTTCAAATGAGAAAAAGAAGGCAGGGGTTGCCATCATGATTTCTGACAGAGCCAAATTAAAAATAGATAAGGTTAAAAGAGATAGGGAAGATAACTACATCCTAATAAAAGGCAGTATAAACAATGAAGAAATATCAGTACTCAACATGAATGCACCAAATGGCATAGCTTCCAAATTTCTAAAGGAGAAGCTAGTGGAGCTCAAGGATGAAATAGACAGCAAAACCATACTAGTGGGGGACCTCAAGCTTCCCCTATCAGATCTACATAAATCAAACCAAAAAATAAATAAGAAAGAGATAAGAGAGGTGAATGAAACCCTAGAAATATAATATTAGAGTTAATAGATATATGGAGAAAAATAAATAGGGACAAAAAAGAAAACATCTTTTCAGCAGCACATGGAACATTCACAAAGATAGAACATGTAATAGGGAATAGAAACATGGCAAACAAATGCAAAAAAGCAGAAATAATAAATGTAAGCTTCTCAGATCACAATGCAATAAAATAGTTATTAGTTAAAATACATGGAGAGGCAAACCAAAAACTAATTGGAAATTAAATAATATGATTTTCCAAAATAATTTAGTGAAAGAATAAATCATAGACACAATTAATAATTCCATTGAAGACAATGACAATGATGAGACATCTTACCCAAACCTATGGGATGCAGCCAAAGCAGTTCTAAGGGGAAAATTTATATCACTGAGTGCATATATTAGCAAATTAGGGAGGGCAGAGGTTAATGAATTGGGTATGCAACTTAAAAAACTAGAAAATGAACAAATTAAAAATCTTCAGGTGAAAACTAAATTAGAAATACTAAAAATCAAAGGAGAAATTAATAAAATTGAAAGTAAAAGAACTATTGAATTAATAAACAAGATTAGAAGCTGATATTTTGAAAAAAAACAGATAAAATAGACAAAGTACTAGTAAATCTAATAAAAAAAAGGAAAGAAGAAAACCAAATTAATAGTATCAAAGATGAAAAGAGAGACCTCACCTCTAAGGAAGAGGAAATTAAGGCAATCATTAAAAACTATTTTGCCCAATTATATAGCAATAAATACAGCAATCTAGGTGATATGGATGAATATTTACAAAAATATAAATTGCCTAGATTAACAGTAGAAGAAATAGGATACTTAAATAATCCAATATCAGAAAAAGGAATTGAAGAAGCCATCAAAGAACTCCCTAAGTAAAAATCACCAGGGCCTAATGGATTCACAAGTGAATTCTATCAAACATTCAAAGAACAACTAATCCCAATACTATACAAATTTTTTTATATAATAAGCAAAGAAGGAGTCCTACCAAACTCCTTTTATGACACAAATATGGTACTGATTCTAAAGCCAGGTAGATCAAAAACAGAGAAAGAAAATTACAGACTAATCTCCTTAATGAACATAGATGCAAAAATCTGAAATAGAATACTAGCAAAAAGACTCCAGCAAGTGATCAAGAGGGTTATCCATCATGATCAGGTGGGATTTATACCAGGAATGCAAGGATGGTTCAACATTAGGAAAACCATCCACATAATTGACCATATCAACAAGCAAACCAAAAACAACCACATGATTATCTCAATAGATGCTGAAAAAGCCTTTGACAAAATACAACACCCATTCCTACTGAAAACACTAGAAAGTATAGGAATAGAAGGTCCTTTCCTAAAAATAATAAACAGTATATATATCTAAAACCATCAACAAGCATCATATGCAATGGGGATAAATAAGAAGCCTTTCCAATAACATTAGGTGTGAAACAAGGTTGCCCATTATCACCTCTATTATTTGACATTGTACTAGAAACATTAGCAGTAGCAATTAGAGAAGAAAAAGAAATTGAAGGTATTAAAATAGGCAATGAGGAGACCAAGCTATCACTCTTTGCAGATGATATGATGGTCTACTTAAAAAATCCTAGAGAATCAACTAAAAAGCTAGTAGAAATATTCAACAACTTTAGCAAAGTTGCAGGATACAAAATAAATACACATAAATCATCAGCATTTCAATATATTTCCAACACATCACAGCAGCAAGAGTTAGAAAGAGAAATATCATTTAAAATTACCCTAGACAACATAAAATACTTAGGAATCTATCTACCAAAACAAACACAGGAATTATACGAACACAACCACAAAACACTTTCCAATTAAAACTAGATTTAAACCACTGGAAAAACATTGACTGCTCATGGGTAGGACAAGCTAACATAATAAAAATGACCATTCTACCCAAATTAATTTACTTATTTAGTGCCATACCTATCAAACTACCAAAAAACTTTTTTACTGAATTAGAAAAATCTATAACAAAGTTCATTTGGAAGAACAAAAGATCAAGAATATCAAGGGAAATAATGAAAAAAAAAGTGAAGGAAGGTGGCCTAGCAGTACCAGATATCAAACTGTACTATAAAGCAGTGGTCATCAAAACAATATGGTACTGGCTAAGAGACAGAAGGGAGGATCAGTGGAATAGACTTGGGGTAAGTGACCTCAACAAAACAGTGTATGATAAACCCAAAGAGTACAACTTTTGGGACAAAAATCCACTATTTGACAAAAACTGCTGGTAAAATTAGAAAACAATATGGGAGAGATTAGGTTTAGATCAACATCTCACACTCTATCCCAACATAAATTCGGAATGTGTGAATGACTTGAATATAAAGAAGGAAACTCTAAATAAATTAAGTGAACACAGAATAGTATACTTGTCAGATCTCTGGGAAAGGAACGATTTTAAAACCAAACAAGAGTTAGAAAAAATTACTAAATGTAAAATAAATAATTTTGATTATATTAAATTAAAAAGTTTTTTACAAACAAAAACAATGCAACCAAAATAAGAAGGGAAACAACAACCTGGGAAAAAAATCTTCATAACAAAAAATTCTGACAGAAGTCTAATTACTCAAATATACAAGGAACTAAATCAATTGTATAAAAAAATCAAGCCACTCCCCAATTGATAAGTGGGCAAAGGACATGAATAGGCAATTTTCAGATAAAGAAATCAAAAGTATCAATAAGCACATGAGAAAGTGTTCTAAATCTCTAATAATTAGAGAAATGCAAATCAAAACAACTCTGAGGTATCATCTCACACCTAGCAGATTGCTAAAATGATAGCAGGGGAGAGTAATGAATGTTGGAGGGGATGTGGCAAAATTGGGACATTAATGCATTGTTGGTGGAGTTGTGAACTGATCCATCCATTCTGGATGGCAATTTAGAACTATGCCCAAAGAGCGCCAAAAGTTTGCCTGCCCTTTGATCCAGCCATATCATTGCTGGGTTTGTACCCCAAAGAGATCATAGAGAAAAAGACAGGTACAAAAATATTTATAGCCGTGCCTTTTCTGGTAGCAAAAAACTGGAAAATGAGGGAATGCCCTTCAATTGGGGAATGACTGAACAAATTGTGGTATCTGCTGGTGATGGAATACTATTGTGCTCAAAGGAATAATAAACTGGAGGCATTCCATGTTAATTGGAAAGACCTCCAGGAATTGATGCAGAGTGAAAGGAGCAGAGCCAAAAGCACATTGTACGCAGAGAGTGATACACTGTGGTAAAATAGAATGTAATGGACTTCTCTACTAGCAGCAATGCAATGACCCAGGACAATTCTGAGGGATTTATGGAAAAGAACACTACCCACATTCAGAGGAAGAACTACAGGAGTGGAAACACAGAAGAAAAACAACTGCTTGAACACATGGGTTGATGCGGACATGATTGGGGATATAGACTTGAAACGACCACACCAATGCAACTATCAATAATATGGAAATGGGTCTTGATAGATGACACATGTTAAGACCAGTGGAAATTGTCATTGGCTATGTGTGTGTGTGTGGCGGGGGAGGGGGGGGAGTTTGAGGGAGTGAAAGGAAAAGTAAAAGCATGAATCATGTAACTATGGAAAATTTTTCTAAAAAATTAAAAAAAAATCTGTCAAATCAGAGGGAAAGTCTCCCATGAATTCCGAGATGTAAGAACAGATAACAGACCCTGAGAGGGCCTTCTATAGTTCTTCATAAAGAGATGCTGTCAAAGACAGGAGCTCCCCATCACACTCAGAGATTTTACCCACGAGGGAGGAGGAGGATCCCAAAGTACCTTTTTGCCTTCATCTCTTTCCTCAAACACCCAAGATTCTTCTTTCTGGGCTAGTAGCCTCCACCTCTGAACACCAAGGTAAGAAAAGATATTCTGGGAAGGAGTTCGGTGGATGGGAGAGTCTAGTGGGTTAGGCAATGGCTGTGTGACCTTTAAGATGATTCCAGCTGTACCCCAAGTTTCCCTGAACTCCTGATGGTTTCTGTGGATTGTTCCAGCTCTCTGTCTTCCCCAAACCCACTCCAATCTTCTCAGTTTCTGCCTTTGGAAACCTGTGGGATTCATGGGTCTGGCTGCTCTGGGCAGCACTTTGTGAAATGGGCCGAACACAATCTTAGAGTCTTGAGGGGAGTAACAAAGATCGCCAGTGGGGGGCAAGCTGGTAGTGAGTGAGCAGGCAGCACTTGAAGCCAGTAGGCTGTCCCTGCTGAAGAATCAGATGGCAGCCCTTCTTGGCCTCCAAGGATGGCCTCAGACCCTTCCACAATGAGCGTGGCACAGAGCCTTCCACAGGCCTGGGGGAAGCTCCAGCTGTCAGAGGAGGGACTAGCCACATCCTTCCATTCTGGAGTCCTTCCCACAAGTCACACAATGCTTCTGGTTCACCTTGATCTGTTGCCAGCTAAAACCTGGAGGTCTCTCCAGTTTCCCATCATGCCACTCCTGTGCATGGGAGGGAGAGTATGGAGTTTGGGAAAGCCTGTTATGGAGGGTCCTAGGGGTGGGCAGGACAAGTCAGGGCATCAGAGACTTAGAGAGATGGAAGGAACCAAAGAAGCCATCTGCTGCAACCTCCCCACTGCACAGAGGGACGAGGTGAAGCCACACAGGTAGCCAGAGGCTCAGATGCCACATTCCAAACTCTGTCCACTGAGCCAAGAGACTGGAGAGGTGTTCTTGTCTTGGTACTTGATTGAATATGGGAGGTGGGGAAGAGGGAAGAGCTGGAGGTCACTGAAAGGCTCTGGACATGGGAGATGGTGTGAAGGGCAATGCTTTAATCAGAGACGGGGCTTCAGAGGGAAAGCTGGGACGGGGAGAAAGGAAATAGGCTTGGCTTAGAATAGTTATCACCTGAGAGAGGTGCCAGAGGGATGAAAGCCTGGGCCTGAGCATCGAATGCTTTGGGTTCAAATCCTGATTCTACCACCTGATAGATGGGTGACCCTGGACAAGTCACTGCCCCTTGCAGAGCCTTGGTTCCCTTATCTTCAATACAGCTATAACAATGTTTGTATGACCTGCCTCAGGATGGTTTTAAGGACAGGTCAGATCACGGCTGAAAAGTGCTTTGCCAACAAAGAACTTCAGAAATGTAAGCTGTTAAATATGCTTACATATGTGGGTGCATGTATTTAACATGTATGTATACCTGCCTATGTTTGTGTGAGTATGAATGGCGGGATGCCACGCAGCGGCCTTCTCTGATGAAGCCACAGGCAGTGTGAACCAATGGAATAAGTCTTGGACTAGATTCAGAGAGACTGAGGGGAGAAGAGCAAAAAGAAGGGGAGGCTGATACTGGGTAAACCTGGGTGAATGACAGGAAGGATGGGGCTCCCCCAACAGAAATGAGGGGTTTGGGGAAGGGGCAGGGAATAGGAGGAACTCTGTTTTGGACACGTGGAGTCAGAAATGGCTCCCAGGTATCCAGGTTGAAATGGCCAAGGACTGGGGCTGTGGGACTGAAACTCAAAGGAAAGAGGGGCTGGAGCTGCAGCTACAGGAGTCATATGTGCAGAGGCAGTAAGGAAACACAGAGACAGAGAAACAAAGGCAGGGAGACAGAGACAGAAACACAGAGACAAAGAGAAATAGATAGGGAGACAGAGGCACAGAGACAGAGAGCGAGACAGAAACAAAGAGAAATGGAGCAAGATAGAGAAAGGGACAGAAAACAGAGAGATAGAGAAAGAAAGGCAGGGAGACAGAGACAGAGACATAAAGAGACCGAGACAGAGGCAAAGAGAAAGAGAGAAACAGAGACAGGGAAAGAGACATCAGGAAAGAGGGAGGCAGACGCAGAGAAACAGGTAGAGACAAAGAGAAATAGAGACAGACAGACAAGGAGACAAAGGCACAGAGTCAGAGAGAAACAGACGGACAAAGAGAAACAGAGAGAGCCAGAGTCAGAGAGAAAGACAAAGAGAAATAGACAGACAGAGGCAGAGAGACAGAGACACAGCGAGACAGAGCCTAAGAGACGAGCTAGAGCCAGAGAATCAGTCAGTCCATAAACATTTATTAAGCACTGACTAGTACCCAGCACTGTGCTAAAGAGGGATGAAGGTACAAGGAAAGGTAAAAGACAGTCTCTGCCCTCAAGGAGCTCTCTCTCTAACAGCAGAGACTACATGGGAGTATAGACAGGATAAATTGAAGTCATTCTCAGAGGGAAGGCACTAGAACTAATTGGGGTCGGGAAAGGCCTCCTGTCGAAGGTGGGGGTCAAGTCTGACCTCAGATACTTCCCAGCTGTGTGACCCCTGCCAAGTCGCTTAACCCTCATTGCCTAGCCCTTCCTGCTCTTCTGCCTTGGAGCCAATATACAGTATTGATTCTAAGATGGAAGGTGAGGTTTTTTTAATCAAAATACAGAAAAAGATCACTGGCAAATTTGAAGAGAGCAGTTTCAATTGAGGGGCACATGTTGGAAGGCAGATTTTGCCAGGCAGTGAGGATAGAATAAAAAGAAAAAGGAGAAATAATGAGTAAACCTTTTCTAGGAATTTGTCTGAGGAGATAAAGGATGATATCTATGGGGATGGGAGAAGACATTTTTAAGGATGAGTGAGACTTGAGCGTGTTTGAAGGAGGTAGGGAAAGAACTGAGAGAGAGAGAGGGAAGGTAACAGGTAGGAGATGAGAAAGGGGGCCATCTGCTAAAGAAGATGGAAAGAAGGGAATGGAATCAAGGTTAGGAGAAGGACCATTCCTCTTCAGAGGCTGGAAAGAAAAATGAAAGGGTGGAGAATGGTACCAAGAGGATGGGAGAGGTGGAGAAGGTCAGATCAATGACATTTTCTTGGTGAAGTCTGAAGCAAGGTTCCAGTTGAAAGGGTGGAGAGAGGAAGTGTGGTGGAAAGCCTGAGGAAAGAAGAAAAGGTCTGCGATGGTTGCTGTGAGGACTGGGATTGAGAAATCCATTTGAATCTTTGACCTCACTGGTACAGGAAGTCCTTACTTGGAGCTCTCTCTCCCAAAGTAGCCTAGCATCTGCTCTATACTCTAGAGTTGTAGAGAGAGTCCTAGGGTACGGAGACCACAATCATACAGGGAAGATCTTTCTGAATCTAAGGCCAACATGGTATCCTCTATTAAATGATGCCTTTGACCAGGGAAGACAGAGTTAAACTTAGATACCATCAATAATTGGCCATGGTCTAAGTTTGCATGGATTAAGGATTTCCTCTAGCTCCATTGAGCCCAAAGGCTATAGGAGAGATGAGGCTAGCCTGAGAATAAACCAGGATTGAGGGATGGCCCAAGGAAAATGCTGATAGGACAGAGAGAGAGAGAGAGAGAGAGAGAGAGAGAGAGAGAGAGAGAGAGAGAGAGAGAGAGAGAGAGAGAGAGAGAGAGAGAGAGANCTGAAAGGAAATTCTTTAATGTCTTTGTCTATTTTGAGTTAACACTTTGTTAGTCATCAAGTAAGAGAATTCACAAGTCACTTACTTGAAGAAATAAGAGGAATTCATGTCACTTGCTAAAATGAATGATAACTCCAGAAAGCACCCATACTTAACAACTAAGCAATAATGTTTGCCGGTCATTTGCTTATTGGGTAATAAGATAACTCAATCAGTCAGAAACTTGTGAATCCTATGATAAAAAAGTTGATACCTTCAGAAGCCTATGATAAAAGGTTGACACCTTCAGAGACCTATGATAAGAGTTAACACCTTCAGAAATGAGAAGTGGGATCCCACATACACTGTCCCCTGGGCAGTGCTAGGCAATTTGGAAACTGTGATTGGCCCCTGTGAAGAGGGGAAGGGACAAGAAGTCACCATAAAAAACAAGCCCCAAACTCCTTCAGGGCAGATTGTCTTTGAGAAGATAGTCTGAAGAGATTGTCTTCTGGAGATAGTCTTAGATAATCTTGGAGGGAGCTTTGCTGGAGACTATAGCTTGGATCGTGGGCTTGGAGCTCAGCTTCTACTTGGACTCTGACTCTTGGACTACTTCATTGGGTGAGTAAAAGGCTGACCCCTTTCCTAGTTTATGGAGAGAATAGCTTCCATCTTGGAGGAGGCAGTGTGGTTACTCACTACCAGCCTTCCTCTTTGAGAGCCAATGAATCTCTGCTTGGATTAAGCAGACCCGGAGCAAAACATTTAGGTTTATAGGATAACCTCTCTATCCCCCTCACATTTCTCTTCTTTATCATTTCTTCTCTATTTGTAAATAAATTTCTGACTCAAGATATAATAAATACTGGCAACCACATAATTTCATATAATCATCATCCAACCATTAATTTTAAACTTTACAAGATGCATAGCTTTTCAGCTTGGCCCCTCAGGGCCACAAGAGGAGTAACAGGGAGAAAAAGGAGGGAGTCAATGTCAGAGGAAGGGCAGTGCAGTGAGAGAAGCATTGAGGTCCTGGGCTCAAATTCCCCCTGGGACACTCACTTTCCATAAAACCTTGCCAAAGCAAGGGTCTCAAGGTGGAGTTGAACTGATTCACCAAGGAATCAAGATGGAGAAGGAAGAAGAACATTGGCAAAGTGGGGGTGAGACTAGAGAGGGGGAAGGACTGGAGGCCAGGGTGAGAATGAAGAACAGGACCAGGCAAAGGAGGCAGTGGAGTGTCAATAGATCATACTCAGATAAAGGTATTTTTAGAGCTCATAAACATGAAGGAGAGTGTTTGTGGATGAGGATAGAATCTAGGGCATGACTATCTCTGGGGGTGGCTGAGTCAGGAGGAGGAGTAGGGTCATGGGAAATGAGTCAGTTAAAGAATTGGCAGGTCCAATCAGATCAAGCCAATAGACTGAAGATAAATAGGAATGATGGGACAGATTCTGTTGGAGGCAAAGGGCTGGAATGGGGCCACTCATGCATGTAGAGGGTTCGGCCTTGGCATAGAGAAGGGCTATCTCAGTAAGTGAGATGGGGGTGAAAGAGGAGAGACTGACAGAGAGCATGTATCTGGGTGATGTGAGATAAGGAGTCCTCAGCAAATGGTTGCAATTTTTTTTTTCAGTGAAATATGAGGCAAATTCCTTAGCTGAGAGCATGAGGGAAGGGAGTCACGGGAGGTTTGAGGAGGGATTAAAGATTGAGAAAAGCTGGGAGCTTGGCAGGCCTCAATCGGTGACATGATAAGGAGCCAAGGGACTCAAGGAAAGAAGACAGTTGGAGTTAGTTGAACTGATTCACCAAGGGGTTCTGAGGGGGTACAAGATCGTGGTGACCAATGCAGGGTGATGATGGTCCTATAGAGAACTGAGGGTAGAGTGGTTAGAGGCCACAGTTTGGATGGGTTTGTAGATGGAAGGCAGGGTGAGAGCTACAAGGCTGATAGACTGTGCTCAGATAAAGGGATTTCAGAGTTTATGAACATGGAAGTAGTATACTTCAGTGTGTAAGCCATCTGAGGTATGGTAGAGGCCATAGGAAATGAATATGCTGAGGAACTGGAAGACTGGGTTGTTTGAGGAAGTATCACTAGGCATGGGGAAGTCCCCTAGTATATGAGCAGGAATTGGGGAGACCAAGATACTGAGTTAGGCACTGAACTCATTCAGGAAGAAAAGAGAGTGTCTTAGAAGGCTATAGCCATCAGCTACCCGGGTTCTGATTTGATGGTAGATGTGGATGGCTTGAAACTCAAAGGAGGAGAGGTTACTGAGTGATGGGAGAAGGGGGAGAACCTGGAACTAGCAAAAAGGAACCAAGGAATATCGCAACTCTCCCATGTGGACTAATGTCAGGGGGAGGATGAGTAAAAGTATAGCTTGTGCTATGCTAGAAAGAGCAGCCAAGAAGGCTATGTATCAGGAGAGAGTCAGGTCTAAGAGAGAGCTAGAACATAGGAGTGAGGAAAGGAAAAGATTTAAGGTGGAATCTAGAAATTATCTGGATTCTCTAGAGAGTAGGCATTCCAGAGAGCACAAAAAGGAGGGGCAGATGATCTGAAGGGGGCATTGGGAAGGGCGGGAATAAAGGAATGGGCCGGGAGGGGTGGGGAATGGGATTTACACAATGACACTTGAGGGTTCAGAATCACTGGAATGGGGAGAGTCTGATGACAGGAGAGGACATGAGTTTAGACAGATCGCTATCCCAGGGGGCTGGTTACTGGTATGGAAAAGGAGTTGTCCTTAGGATGGGCTGGTGGGGAAGAGTGTATAGCATGGCTGGATCTTCTCACAATAATACACAACCCTTCTGCATTGTCTC
The DNA here is from genome assembly GCF_016433145.1 of Gracilinanus agilis. Lineage (NCBI taxonomy): Eukaryota > Metazoa > Chordata > Mammalia > Didelphimorphia > Didelphidae > Gracilinanus > Gracilinanus agilis. The sequence goes on along the minus strand of NC_058133.1, from coordinate 29,588,718 downwards.
AGACACCCCCTTAAGAATTTTGCTTCAGCAGTGAATCCTCATCTCTCATGCATCTCTCCTATTGGGGCCAGGGAGGAACTTAGAACACAAAATGTCATGGGTGGAAAATGTCTTAGAACATAGAATGTGGGAACTAAGAATAATTTTGCAACACAGAATCTTCGTATCCTAGGACAGTCCAATCCCTATTTTACAGAGAAGGCAACTAGGGCCGTGCCTCATGTGCTATCTCCAGTTGGACTCCAAGGTCTTTGATCTTGTTATTCTAATGGAGAATCGTCTCCTGAACTATTGTAGAATGTGCCCTGATCCACTCTGGCCAGTACAAATATGGTCTTCAGATGGACCACAGAGGGGAGGGAGATGACCTTGTTATAGAATGAGGTGGGCTCATGGGGATTCATTAACTCTCTTTTCACTGGGTCATGTGCACCAAGGTGAGGAGGTAGTTGGGCAGGTTCAGGTTCATTAATGCCAGCTATGGGTCTTGCAGGATGGCATATGCCCTGGGTGGACAAGAAGTTGGTGCCAGAGAACCATTCAGGCATTCTGGAGTCTTGCTACTTTTAGCACTTCTTCCTGCCTCTCTTCTCCTCCAAAGACAAAGGGAGCAGGAATCTAATGGCTCATCCTGATGGGGCCTGTCCTCCCTTCTAGTTGGTGACCAGAGAATGGTTTAGCTCACATTTCTCCTCTTCTACAGGCTTGACAGTAAGGGACGATAAGAAGGTCCTGAACTTGAGGGAATGCAGAGTAGTGCCCAGAAGTCTCTGTATCTCTCCTCTCCTTTCCTCCCCTCCCATTCCGTCCCCTCTCCTCCCTTCCTTTCTCTTCCTCTCTCCTCTTCCCCTCCCTTCTCTCCTTTCTTCTCTTACTCTCTTCTCTCCTCTCTTCCCCTCCCCTCTCCTCTCCTCTCTTCCACTCCCTTCTCCTCTCCTCTCTCCTCTTCTCTTTCCCTCTCTTCTCTCCTCTCTTCCCCTTCCTCCTCCTCTCCTCTCTCCTCTTCTATCCTTCCCTCCTCTCTCCTCTCTTGTCTTCCCCTCCCTTCTCACTCTCTTGTCTTCCCCTCCCTTCTCCTCTCCTCTCTTCTCCTTCCTTCTCTCCTCTCTCCTCTCCTTTTTCCTCCTCTCTCTTTTGTTTTCCCCTCCCTTCTCCTCTTCTCTCTCCTCTTTTCTTTCCCTCTCTTCCCCTTTCTTCTCTCCTCTCTCCCCTCTTCTTTCCTTCTCTCTCCTGTCTTCCCCTCCCTTCTCCTCTCCTCTCTCCTCTCTCCCCAACCTCCCCACCCACCTCTCTCCTAGTCCATGTGGCCTCCTGTTTCCATAGGCCTCACTAGGCCTGCAATGGCTCCTGATTGTGATCTACTGCAGTCTTCTTTCCAGGATTCCAGGACACTTGGGTGCCTCAGGTTTTTTAGGATGATTGTTAAACATTCCATTTCCATTACGTCAGGGTCATTTCTGATAGATCCGCATGTTCCTGCTGATTTAATAGTTTCCCCTGATATTCATGTGCTTGGTTAGATGTCCATTAGAGATTTTAATAGCTTTCCCTAATAGTGAATATTCTTGATGAGCCCCATTAAGTATTTATACAGCAAAAACGTATTTCTTTTATGGGGTTCAGCTTTGCTGCTGCTCTGTGACAAGGCCTAAGGAGTCCTGGGCCCTGTCAGGCTCAGGGGTGCAGCAGACTCAAACACATCTCCCCCTCATTCTGCCAGACTGGTTAAGAGCAGTGATTGGTGGCACAGATAATAAGGAGCAGGATGCGAGCACCCCACCTCCAGGCCCTTTGACCCTCCACACCAGGGGTCAGCAACGTATGGCTCTCGAGCCATATCTGGCTCTTTTGAGGGGCTCTTTCTGCAGGAGCCATAAAGTCCATTTTTTTCAGGCACTGTTACAGGAGCCGCACTGTGAGCACTGTACGGCTCTCACGAAATTACATTTTAAAAAATGTGGCGTTTATGACTCTCACGGCCAAAAAGGTTGCTGACCCCTGTTCCACACAGATCAGAGGAAATGCAGGATTTCCTGGCCCGGCTCCTTTACTATGTAGAGGATGTATGAGGCCCAGAGAGGGCCCATCCTTTGCCCTAGGTGACCCAGAAAGTGTCTAACAGTTGGAACGAGGAGCTGGGTCTTCTGCTCCCCACCCCCTTCCTTCTGAGGTCTTTCTATGACTTCCCTCTGCACCCCCCCCCCCCATCCACCCAGAGGAGGCAGCAAGAGACTCTTAGAGGCCCCTGAGATGGAGCACCCCCCATTCCCCTCAGAGACCACCTTCTGGGCCCCTCCCCTACTCCACCCAGAGGGCAGGTGATGTAATCAGGCCTGGGGAGAGGGAGAGTTGGGGTGTAAGCACACTGCTCCCCTCCAGTTAAATGAGCTGTGATCCCCTCAAACCTAGAGAAAAAAAGAAAAAAAACCCAGCTGACAGGAAAACCCCTCATTTATAGGAAAATATCCCCTCTGGTTAAATAATGTGGTCCTGACACATTCGCCCCATCCAGGCCAGCCTTCCCGAAGTGGGTTCCAAAGGAACAAATGCAAATAGTCAAGGGTGTAACTCAGGTTCTCATCTGGACACCGGGCGGATGGGGAGCTCACTACCTTTCAGAGCTTCTAGCCCATCTATTCTCCCTCAGGCAGACACGCCTCTGAACATAAACTGAACAGACTAAAGCTCTGGGTTGGCCAGAGAGAGGCTGGGAAAGGTCTGGCCGGATCACCCAATAAATTCCGAAGTCACTGGACCAGAGTTTGGGACATTCTTCAAGTACAAATTCCAGATGCACCCCGAATCCCCCAAAGACTTTGTACATGAAGGCTCAGCTGCCTCTGCAGAAAAGACCCTCTGCTGCTGCTTCCCTCGGCCAGAGGCCTGCTGAATAGGGGTGCCGCCTGCACCTGCCGGGATGCAGGCTTGGGGAGAGCCACTTATCCACCCCTACCCGCTGCGCCTCCCTCACTGTTCTAGTGACCAACTCTGGTGAACTCTGCTGCAGGGAGGGGCAATAGGGGTCCTTGGGGCACAGTGTCCTTGGGGCTCGGGGTCCTCAGAGCTTGTGGTCCTTGGGGCACAGTGTCCTTGGGGCTCGGGGTCCTCAGAGCTTGTGGTCCTTGGGGTTCGGGGTCCTTGGCATGCGTGCCCACAGAGGTCTCTGCATCCCATCTCTGGCGCACGTGCCATAGGTTTGCCATCACAGCCCTAGTCCAACAGTCCTATTTTACACATGAAGAGCCGGCAGCCCTGCCTGTTCCCTCCTTCAGTCGGGCTCCCTGCACTGTGTGGGATCCCTGAAGCCTCCATTTCCCCCTTTGCTCACAAGACCGGAAGGGGGCAGGGCGGGGAGGATTCTTCCTAGTTTACTGATGGAGCCTGAAGGAGGGAGGGATTACACTTTCCCTCTTTGTCCCCAGAGGGTGGCCATAGGAAGGAGGGGGGTATAGGGGAAGTCTCCCCAAGGGCAGTGGGCTGTGGGAGGAGGCAGGGAGCTCCAGCAGTTGGAGGTCACCAAGCAGAGTGTCTAGATGTCTGCTGGGCAGGGGACTAGTCAAGATGACCTCTGTAGGGACAGCTGGGTGGCTCAGAGGATGGAGAGCCAGGCCTGGAGACGGGAGGTTCTGGGTTCAAACCTGGCCTCAGACACTTCCCAGCTGGGCGACCCTGGGCAAGTCACTCCCTCCCATCCCCTTGCCGAGCCCTTACAGCCCTTCTGCCTTGGAGCCAATACATAGCAGCGATTCTAAGATGGAAGGTGAGGCTTAAAAAAACCCAAGATGGCCTCTGTGATTGCCACATCCCAACAGCCCCTCACAGGTCTGTAAAAGGACGCCATCTATTAGCTTGTTGATATGGTCAATTATGTGGATGGTTTTCCTAATGTTGAACCATCCTTGCATTCCTGGTATAAATCCCACCTGATCATGATGGATAACCCTCTTAATCTTTTCACTAGTATTTTATTTCAGATTTTTGCATCTATGTTCATTAAGGAGATTGGTCTATAATTTTCTTTCTCTGTTTTTGATCTACCTGGCTTTGGAATCAGTACTATATTTGTGTCATAAAAGGAATTTGGTAGGACTCCTTCTTTGTTTATTATATCAAATAATTTGTATAGTATTGGGATTAGTTCTTCTTTGAATGTTTTATAAAATTCACTTGTGAATCTATCAGGCCCTGGTGATTTTTTCTTAGGGAGTTCTTTGATGGCTTCTTCAATTTCTTTTTCTGATATTGGATTATTTAAGTATTCTATTTCTTCTGCTGTTAATCTAGGCAATTTATATTAAATTAAAAAGGTTTTGTACAAACAAAAACAATGCAACCAAAATCAGAAGAGAAACAACAAACTGGGAAAAAATCTTTATAACAAAAAACTCTGACAGAAGTCTAATTACTCAAATATACAAGGAGCTAAATCAATTGCATAAAAAATCAAGCCATTCCCCAATTGATAAGTGGGCAAAGAACATGAATAGGCAATTTTCAGATAAAGAAATCAAAAGTATCAATAAGCACATGAGGAAGTGTTCTAAATCTCTAATAATTAGAGAAATGCAAATCAAAACAACTCTGAGGTATCACCTCACACCTAGCAGATTGGCTAAAATGATAGCAAGGGAGAGTAATGAATGTTGGAGGGGATGTGGCAAAATTGGGACATGAATGAATTGTTGGTGGAGTTGTGAACTGATCCAACCATTCTGGATGGCAATTTGGAACTACTGCCTGCCCTTTGATACAGCCATACCATTGCTGGGTTTGTACCCCAAAGAGATCATAGATAAATAGACTTGTACAAAAATATTTATAGCTGTGCTTTTTGTGGTGGCAAAAATCTGGAAAACGAGGGTATGCCCTTCAATTGGGAAATGGCTGAACAAATTGTGGTATATGCTGGTGATGGAATACTATTGTGCTCAAAGGAATAATAAACTGGAGGAATTCCATGTGAACTGGAAAGACCTCCAGGAACTGATGCAGAGTGAAAGGAGCAGAGCCAGAAGAACATTGTACACAGAGACCGATACACTGTGGTAAAATAGAATGTAATAGACTTCTGTACTAGCAGCAAAGCAATGACCCAGGTCAATTCTGAAGGATTTATAGAAAAGATGCTACCCACATTCAGAGGAAGAACTACAGGAGTAGAAACATAGAAGAAAAACAACTGCTTGAACACATGGGTTGAGGCGGACATGATTGGGGATGCAGACTTGAAATGACCACACCAAAGCAACTAACAATAATATGGAAATAGGTCTTGATTGATGACACATGTTAAAACCAGTAAAAATGAGCGTCGGCTATGGTGGGGAGGAATGAAGAGAGTGGTGAAGGGGAATGTAAGAACATGAATCATATAACCATGGAAAATTTTTCTAAAAAATAAAAAAAGAATAAGGGGAAAAAAAAAGAAAAAGGAGGCCACCTTACCAGATGGCCCCGGGGCTCCAGGATGGCTGGGAAACAGGCCTGGCTGGTCACTGTCAGCTTGGCTCTCTGGGATTTCCAGGGTTGGCCATGGAGGAGGCCAGAGAGGACACTGAGGCTGGCCTTAGGCCGCTCACAGGCTGGTTAAGCACCGGGGATGGAGCCAGCGTGGCCTCCTTCCAAGCGGCCTCATGCAGGCCTTTGCTGGCTCCTCGGGGTGCTGCAGACCTGCCAGCCTCTCTCCCATCCTACATCTCTGCTTGCTTCCTCTGGCCCTGGGGTTCCAAGGTGGCCCTGCTGAAGGACGCCAGAAACTTTCCTGTCATCTGAGCCCTGAGGAAAGGAGGGAGACCATCCGGGGCTCCCCCTCTGGGGGGGGCCCAGGCCAGAGGTCTGATATGGGCCTCCTCCAAGCTTTACAAGTCCACAGAGTGGCCCAAGAGCCAGGCCGGCCCCAGGCAAGGATGGAGAGAGCCGGAGAAGGCCCCGACCCCAGGCTCCTGGCTGAGAAATAGCCAGGCCCTCCATCTTCATGGCTCCACCTCCCTGGCCGGGGTCTCCCCAGTGATATCCAGGCCTCAAGCTTCAGGGCAGTGAGTTGGCTGGAGGTGGGCAGAAATGGAGGGAGCCCGGCTACCCTCGTCTGGCTGTGCAGCCTCAGACCAGAGGCTCCACTCTCCTCACAAGGCAGAGCAATGGCTGCCAGAGCCAGCCCTCCAGACATACCAGGAGGCCTCTTGATACCTGATAAAAATCCCAGAAGCATGCCGTGCTGGTGCCTCCCTCTGCCTGACTACCTCCAGGGATGGGGAGCTCACTACCTCCTAAAGGACATCTCTGAATCTTAAGATGGTGCCCCTGTGCCACCCTGAGGTGGGCACGGAAGAGGCCTTGGGCATCCCCTGGGCCAAACCCTTTGTTCCATGGAGGAGGAGCCTGAGGTGGGGGAGGGAGGGCCTGCCTGTCCTTCTGAGCTGCTCCTCCCCCATGCCAGGGATCTCTCGGAATTCTGAGTGCTGGTCTAGCACTGGTCCAGCCAGGGGAGATTGTAATTAATAAGTGAGTCAAAGGCCTTAGGCTGGTAATAAGGTTAGCAGGAAGATGGAGCTGGTAGTAAGGATGGAGTGAGTTGTACCCAGGCTGGGCTTGAAACTTGTTTATAAATGTAACAAGGATCCAACCCAGGTAACTGAGTGCCCAGAGAAACCTCACTGCTTGCTACCAGGCTCCTTTAAGATATCAGGTAACCGGCCCCTTCCCTGCTGAGGAAGTAGCTTCCTATTGATTAATGGCTGGCTGGCAGGAAGTGGATGTTGAACTTCCTGCCCTTCAGCAATGGAGTTAGTTCCAGCCCAAGCTGCTCAGAACCCTTTCTGTTGCCTGTTCTCCTTGGCCTTAGATGGTAGGCAAATAACCACAGAATTCTCTGGTTAAGGCTAAGGGGTTTATTGATAACAGAGAAAGGAACAAGGCAGTGGAAAGAGGATTAGGAAACACTGTGATCTGATATTGAAAGATTATCTGACTGAAGTTGGTAGAGATCCTGTTTGGATGGTCTTTGCTGACCCAGGGCAGGCAGCACTGGGTCAGAGTGATGGGGTCTCTGTTTGATAAATAAAGTTGTTCTTGGACTAAATTTTGTTAATAATATTATTGAGTTGCTCTAGAAGATAGGTCTTAAAACCCTACTCTATTCTAGGCCTAAGCTACCCACCTTCTACACTCCCACCACCTGGGGCCCAAGTGGTGGGGTAAGGAGTAAGTGAGTGGTCAGGGCAAAGTCAGGTAAGAACCGAACCCAGCCCCTGGGTCTCCAGGGCTTTATATACTCTTGGCTCAACTGGCAGTTGATGTGTGCCCTATGGCTCATGCCACCATCAACATTCCATCCAGGGCAACTGACAGGTTGCCCCCAAGCCAACATGGCAAGGTTAAAAATCCTGTATTATAAGGGGCAGCACAGACGGACTGCAGATGCAGAGGGCGCCTCTCTGCTGGGGGGCTCTGAGTGCCAGGACCATCGTAATTGAGGTCATTTGTACATGAGTGTGCACATGCGTGTACTGACCCAAACGCTCCTCCACTGGATGTGCTGGGTGTAGGCACACCCACCAGTGCATGCTGCTATGGGGGCACAGGCAGGAAATGCCCCCAATCCAGGCCCACTTCATGCCTCCAGGAGGACACACATACAAGTAACAACAGCCAGAAGCTCCAAAGGACACTTGGGGATCCAAGGCGGAATTTGAATCTGGGACCCTTCCCCAAAAACACACAGTAGGGGAGCCTGGAGTCCAACAGGACTCATTTTTGACTCAGGACCAGCTCCTTTTGGTGGACCATATGCATGACTATCAGCTGGTGCGGGTGCACATGTGTGAGTGGGTGACACCAGGGTAACTGCATGCCTGCTCACCTTCACATCTACCTTCTGGCTAGCCAGGTCCACCTGGTATACGTGACAAGTCATCTCCTCCCTCCACACCTTTGCCCAGGCTGCCCCTTTCCCTTCTCCTCCCTGACACCTCTGGGCCTTCTTGATTGGTGGGAGATGTTCAGTGGAGAGAGAAGCAAAGGGGGAAAATGGGGGGATAGGCCTGAAAGCTGAGAAGAGTCTAGGGGAGGGCGCCCCTCCCTCCCCAGCATCAAAGGCAGCAGGAGGTCAGGAAAGAGGCCTGAAATCTCCTGGCCTTCCTGTTCCTCGTCTGGCTTCTACTGACACGTGGCAGCAGCATCTGAGGAAGGGCCCAGTGGAGTTGGTGGAAGATGGAAAATAGCCCTGGAAACAGCAAAGGAAAGCAAAGGGGCAGAAAGAAAGGGAGGCCCAGAACAATGGAGGGAACACAGGGGGCTGAGGAGCTACAGGGCAGAATTTGGGCACCTTGAAACACAGAACAGGGAGTGTCAGAGAGGGAGAGGCCTTAGAGCAGGTAGTGTCAATGCTGGGAGGGGCCTTAGAACTGGGGATGTCAGCAGAAGAGGATTTGCTCTGCCTTAGGGGTGGGGGATCTCCCGGGATCTGTCAGGCTTAGGGGTTTCCCGAAGAGCCTGTGCCCTGCTGGGGGGGGGGTTTCCTCGTGGACCCGGATGAGGGTAGGACAGAGGGCAGGCAGGGGCAATGTGTGAAAGGGGGGTCAGCATGCTCTTGGCCAATGCACTGTTGCTGCACCCTAATTCTGGCTCTAGATCGGGCCATTGTGAGGCAGGAAACCTAGTTGGAATAGGGAGGCCCTGAAAGCTGCTGCGATCTAGCGCCCACCCCAGTCCCCGAACAAATGAGAGGACTCGGCCAAGGGCACACAGCACTGCCCCTAATCCCGCTGGCTCTCCTGGACCCAAGCTGGGGCTCCGAGGCCAGCCTTCCACCCCGCAGCCTGGAGTCTGTCCTTCTTACAACAGCCGAAGGGCAGCCGTGGGCTTGGGACGATCTGGGCCGAAGGTTTCCCACCTGCACCCACTATCACTGGTGTTCCAGGGAAAGCCACGTTTCCTGCTTGCCCGGTTGCCAGGGAAACGCTTGGCTGGCTACATTCAAAGAGAGCCTTCTTGGTAGTGGAGTGAGGCGGGGAGCTGGCAGGTGGCAGAGTCCTTGCCAGGCCCCCCCTGATCCCAGGACTTACTGCGTCTGGAAATCTCGGGATCTCGGAGGGGAGGGCGGCCCAGGGCTGCACGGAGGCTCCCTGGCCCCAGAGGGTGCTCACGACAGGCCGGCTCCTTTTCTGCTCAGCTCAGCAGGTCCCCATGACCCGCGCTCGGCTCTGCTAGTTACTGCACAGAGGACCAGCCCGTCCCTCCATGCTGCCAGCTCAGCCGCTATGTCTAGGCCCCGTCACACAGCAGGAGAAGGAGGCACAATGCTTAGTCCCGCGTGGCAAGTCCAGCAAAGCCCCAGCTTTTCTGGGTGTCCAGAGGAAGGTTCCTGGGCTCTGAGGACTGATCGAAGACACGAGGGGTGTTTGCTTTGGAGAAGACAAGACAACTTGGGGTCACCATCAGGAATAGGAAGGGCTGCTGGGGGGGGGATTAGCTTGGCTCTGCTTGACCCCAGGGCACTGAACCGAAGCAGTAAGGGGGATGGCTTCCCAATGATTAGCTGTCCAGAAGTGGAGTGTCTGCCTCTAGGAGGAGTGAGCTCCCTGTCTTTGGAGGACTTTAAGTGGAGGCTGGACGAGCATTACCCAGGATTCTGTGGGCAGGACTCGGATATGAGAGGATGGTCTAGAATGAGAGTGGATGGAAAGCCATAGAGTGGTGCTGCCCTGGGCAGAAGACTCTCTACTTGGACGGAGAACTTATTACCTCTTGAGGAAGCCCAAGAGGTCAGTCTGTGATGGATTCAAGAAGATCTCAAAGTTGGAAGGAATCTCAGAGATCAGCTCCATCAGCCAGAGCCAGGAAGGGATCAGGCCCAGGCCCAGATGGGCAGCCGCAAGACAAAGACAGAAGAAAGGGCATCTTCCCACATCCTGGGGATCTGGAGAATAAGGCCAATGAAAATGGAATAAATGATGCCGATTGCCTGACAGTGCCGTGGGCTAGCGGGTGGGAGGGCAAGAGGAGGGTAGTGAGGAGGAGATGCGGCTACCCTGAGAGAAGCAGGCACTGGCCAAGAAAGGGCGAGACAGCCAGCCTCCTCTCCCACCCTGGGGCTAAATGGCTTTGGAAAGATGAGGACAGAAACTGTTCTGTTTCTAGGAAGATGGTGGCCCCATGGACAGAGTGCTGGGCCTGGAGTCAGGACGATCTGAGTTCATATCCTGCCTCAGACACTTCTTAGCTGTGTGATCCTGTACAACCTAAAACTGTCAGACTCTGTTTCCTCGTCTCTAAAATGGGAATAATAATAGCGCCTACCTCCCATGACTTGTCAGAATCAAATGAGACAGCATATGCAGAGTGCTTTGCTAACCTTAAGGAGCTGCACGATGCCCAGCCTATACTATTGCTATGTGAGAGGCCCTGAATGAGAGCCCTGCTCTGGGCTAGGAGGAATGAACAGAAGGACATCGATCCGAACAGTGTGGCCAAAGCGGAATTACAGGGGGGAGCGTCATCTCTCTGTCATCCTGAGTCTGCCACCAAGCTCTGCATTGAGCAGGCACTTAAGCCATCAGTTCTTGGGGGGACCCCACCATGTCAGCAAAGCTTAGGGGTTCTATGTGTGTCTACTAAAGGCCAACTGAGAGGGAGGGGGTTCTCCCCACGGCCCAGAAGCCAGAGCAGGAGCAGGTCACTGCGTCTTAGGATCTTCAACCTGGAAGGGCCCCCTTCCCCCAAAGCAGGACTCCTCCCCACAGTGTCCCCAATGGCAAGCCACCCAGAACAGGAAAGAACATTACCAAATCGGCAGAGATCTAGATCCAAATCCCACCATTAAGCCACTTAACACCACAGGCCTCAGTGTCCTCATCTTTAAAATGAGAGCTCGACTAGCTGATCTCTGAGGTGCCTTCCTGCTTTAGAGCTAGGAACTAATAAAGTTGTTTAAAGGCCGTCACTGATGGCAAACTCACAGCCTTATGAAGGACGGGGCCCATTCCTTTTATAATACATATTATTTATTTATTTAAAACATTCTTTTCTTTTTAAATCATGAGTTCCATCTTTCTCTCCCTCGCCCAATGAGAAGGCAAACATATCAATTATACATGTGAAATCATGCAAAACATATGCCTAAATTATCCATATTGCTAAAAAAAAAGGTGAGAAAATTATACTTCAGATTGCACTCAGAGTCCATCCATTCTCTCTCTCTGGAGGGGGGTAGCATTCTTTTGTCGTGAGTCCCTTGGAACTGTCTTGGATCACTGTATTGATCAGAGTAGCCCAGCGTTTCACAGTTGACCATCATTACAACATGGTAGTTACTGTGTACAGTGACTTCCCAGTTCTTCTCATTTCACTGTACAGTGATCCCTCACCTATGGTAGGAGTTACGTTCCAGAGATCCCCATGATAGGTGAAAATCCACAAAGTAGCAGCGTTATATGTATTTTATTATTCTTTGATGCTCAGCATCTTCCTCGGGCACTTGGGTTCCCTGCCAGAAGCCTTAGAAGGTGCAGAACATTTGGGTGGCACAGGGCTTGAAAGAAATTCAAACTTACGAAAACCTCACAAACACGTAACACTGCAGAGCCACACTACGTGCAGCGATCAGACGTCAATGTGAAGTGGACAAGGAGAGATGCTGACCCTATGGGCACAGTGTGGGAGGGAAAACAGACGATGCTATAGTCACTGAGCCAATCAACACACAGGATACAGAACACAGCGCTGTGGTGGGGTGCCTTTCATTCCATCAGCTAATAGTGTGCGTGTACACTCTCACATGGGCAAAGGTGCACAAGCGGTAGTGGCATCCTGCATTTCCATTGTGTACAGTATGGTATTCACCCACAAAATCCCACGATATAAGGAAAACTCCAGGATACAGAATTAGATTAAAAAAAAAAAACAACTCACAATACAGTGAAGCCATAAGTGAACTGTGATATAGTAAGGGCTGACTGTACATCCATTCCTAAAGATCTTGTCTCTCTTTTTTTTCTGAAACCACCCCGTCACTTCTTATACCACAACACTCATACCACAGCTTGTTCAGTGATTCCCCAATTGATGGGCATCTCCTCAATTTCTAATTCTTTGTCACAAGAAGAGCTGCTAGAAATACTTTTGTAGGTCCTTTTCCTTTTCCTTTGATCTCTTTGGGATTCAGATTTAGTAGTGGAGCAAAGAGCATTCACAGTTTGATAGCCATAGTTCCAAAAATTGCTCTCCAAAATAATTAAACCAATTCACTACTCTGCTAACAGTTCAATGAGGTACCTATTTTTCCTCATCCCCTCCAGCATTTGTCTTTTCTGATAGGTGTGAGAGAGGATCTGAGTTATTCTAATTTTCATTTCTCTGATCAAAAGTGATTTAGACCATTTTTCATGTGACTAGATAGTTTTTACTTCTTCTGAAAACTGTTCCTATCCTTTGACCATTTATCAATTGGGGAGTGGCTGTCATTTTTATAAATTTGACTCAGTTCCCTACATATTTAAGAAATGAGACCTCTATCAGAGAAATCTCCTATAAAACTTTTGATATTACTTCATTGCCTAAGATATCTTTCAGCAAATATAGATTCCCTGACTATCTCTTTGAATTGAGTCTATTTTTGCTTTTACTTCGTTTGAGATCACACTTGCTACCCCTGCCTTTTTTATTTCAGCTGAAGCATAATGGATTATGTTCCAGCCCTTTATTTTAACTCTATTGTGTGTCTCTGTTTCAAGTACATTTCTTTTACATAGCATATTATTAGATTCTGGTTTCTTATCCATTCTGCTATCTGCTTCTGTTTTGGGGGTGAACTCATCCCATTCGTATTCACAGTTATGATTACCAAATATATTTCTCTTCATCCTATTTTATATTTTTTAAATCATTCTGTCTCAGATTGTAAGTACTGATTCCAAGGCAGAGAAGTGAGGGTTAAGCAAATGGGATTAAGTGACTTGCCCGGGGTCAGAAGCTAAGAAGTGTCTGAGGCCTGATTTGAACCAAGGTCTTCCCAACGCCAGGCACCGTGTTCTATCCACTGCACTACTCAAGTGTGTCTCCATCTTATTTTCTTTTGTTTTCCTTCTCTCTTTTTATCCTGTCCATCATCAAGAGTCTATTATGCTTTTAAATATTGCCTCCCTTAATCCATCCTTCCTTTTATCATCCCCATCTTCATATCTCTTATTCCCTTCCTCTCCTATTTTCCTATTAGCTGAGATAGATTCTATACCCAAGCCAGTGTGTATATATATATATTCTTTTATATTCTTCCCTCTTTGAATCAATTCTGATGAATGATGTTTAAGCACTGCCTGCCATTCCCTACATCCCCCACATCCCTCTTCACTTATAAAAGCTCTTCCTTGTATACTTTTTATCTGAGAAAATTCCCCCCATTCTAGTTCTCCTTTCCATCTTCTTCCAGTGCAACCTCTTTCTCATTCGTACATTTTTTGGGGAAGATTACCCCACCATAATCAACTCATATTCATGCCATCTATCTAGTTAAACTCTTTCTAACTACTCCATTAACAATAAAGCTCTTAGGAGTTATTGGAATCATCTTCCCATACAGGAATGTAAAAGGTTTAACTTTATAGAGTCCCCTATGGAGACTCTTTCATGTTTATTTTTTTATGTTTCTTTTAAAAGTCTTCTGTATGAATGTCAAATTTTCTATTCAGTTCTAGTCTTTTCAGCAGGAAAACTTAAAAATCTTCTATTTCATCAAATATCCATTTTCCCTCCTAAAGGATTATGCTCAGTTTTGTTGTCTAGGTTATTTTTGGTTGTAATCCTAGCTCCTTTGCCTTCTGGATTCCAAAACTCTCTACTCCTTTAAAATAGAAGTTGCCAAATCTTGTGTGATTCTGACTGTGGCTTCAAGATATCTGGATTGTTTCTATCTGGCTACTTGTGATATTTTCTCCTTGATCTGGGAGTTCTGGAATTTGGCTATAATATTCCTGGGAGTATTCACTTTGGGATCTCTTTCAGGAGGTAATCAATGGATCCTTTCAATTTCTATTTTACCTTCTGGATCTAAAATATCAGGCAGTTTTCTCTTATAATTTCTCAAAATATAATGTTTTAAGCTCTTTTTTTAAAATCATGAATTAAATTATCTCACTTGGATCTCTTTTCCAGGTCAGTCATTTCCCATTCCTTTTAAAGTTAGCACTCCTTGATAAGCCCTTTTCCCTCACAGCAATTTTCCTCTTCACAGCTCATTGTAATCCTTAGAACCCCTAGAGGGAAGAGCAGGGGAAGAATTCTCAAAGAAGTCTCCAGTCCTTCCTCTGACCTCTTCTTTTTTTTTAAACCCTCACCTTCTGTCTTGGAGTCAATACTGTGTATTGGCTCCAAGGCAGAAGAGTGGTAAGGGTAGGCAGAAGAGTGGTAAGGGTAGGCAATGGGGGTCAAGTGACTTGCCCAGGGTCACACAGCTGTGAAGCATCTGAGGCTAGATTTGAACCTAGGACCTCCCGTCTCTAGGCCTGGCTCTCAATCCACTGAGCTACCCAGCTGCCCCCTCTCTGACCCCTTCTGTGAATGGTCCAGAAGACCTGATGAGGATATGGGCTAGGATTTCAAAGACTTACCCCCTAGGGAGGTGGGAGGGGAGGGCTGACACTCTTTGAGGACACATTTTCTCTCCTCAAAATCGGCACCCATGGATAGAGAAGGTTATACAGGCTTGGGAAAGTCCTACCTATTTACTACATCATCTTCAGTGCCCAAGATTCCATCATCAACATATCATTCCTATTTCTAAGTTACTTATTATTTCTAAGTTACACTCCTGGTGTGAGGCCTCTGGTGGTCCTACACCTTGAGAAAGCGGGAAAATGTTGACAAAATTTTCAGGAGAGATAGTTCACAGTCCCACAGAATATCAGCAGAGGAGGGCAATCAGCATCCAGAGAGGCCTGGAGAGTATTCCATGGAAGGATAAATCAAAGTAAATGGGATATTTAGCCTAAAGAAGAGAAGGGGAAGGGTGGTATGGTGAAGGAATTGTGGGACTTGAGTGACCCAGACCAACATTATCTTGTGACTCAATTCTGGATCTAGCTCAGTTCTCTTTCTATTCAATTATGGGTCTAGTCCAGTGTGTATCTTGTGAGAAATCTATTCAATTGTGGGAACTGAGAGAGGACTCTGATGCATTGTATGAACTTAGTCCTGCATGGCTGGGAAGCTAGACCACTTCACCTGTTGCTTAGAGACCCTTAACTAAGGATTTGGGTTATGCTGACCAGAAACCCGTCAGACACAAAGACTGTACAAAGAGTTTTCTCACAATTATACAGCTCAAACAACCCACATCTTATCTGAAACCTGGCCCTACACTAGCGAACTGTCTTCTTATTTCTTTGATTGAATACAGACACCTGAGGGGGGAGTGGCGTAGCCCCCAGTAGTGAGGACAAACCCCAATAAAATCCTAGCCATAGCCTAGCAAGAGTCAGTCACGTAGTCCCATGATCTCATCCGAGGTTTCTAAGCCCTCCCTCCTGTACCATGCAGAAACTGCACGTCCTTCCAAACTATCACGGATGCAGGGATTCTGTGAGAATCTGGCCTAGACGGTTACACTCGGGCCTATTGATATTTCAGCCTATAGAAAACTCGGGCTAAGGTAAACTGAGTCATGGTACTAAGCTGTAATCATTACTACCATTGTCCATGTAAGGAGACGACCTAATCCTTTCGCTTATGGAACGTTGCCCCATCAGACACTAACGGTGATGAAGTAAACGTCGCCATGATGCACCATCCCACCCCCAACCCATTCGTCCCTCTCCTCCTGTCTCGGACCCGCAGTAACACCGGAAGGGATGGTCCTTACAGAGTGGGATGTCACTTTTTTAATTTCTCAACTCATTTATAAAATGAGGAAGAGGGAAGAGGAGGGCCTTTCAGGTTCCCTCTGGCTCTGAGTCCTCTACAACTGTGGCTCTGGTGAAGGCGACAGGAGGGAGAGCAGAACCTCTAAGAACCAAGCGCTATAAGACGTGGTCGCTCTCTGCTTCCTAAGCACCTGCTCTCAGCCCCCAAGTTCTGAGGTTCAGATTCTGGGATTCCATCACAGCAACTCACTCATTCTAGTTTTATGACCAGAGTGAGTCCTAGGGCAATCAGGGAGGCTTCCTGAAGGCAGTGGCAGCTCAGGTGGGACTTGCAAAAGAAGCAGGGCTGGCCGCCACGTCATGTCAGGCAGGCATCGTCCATCTCTGGTGTCTAGAACAGATACTGGCTACCACCGCAGAGGCTATCCAAGCATGGGGATGGTGGCCTTTGGGGGGATTTCTATGCGACTCTGAAGTTTACAGAATGTTGTACATACGTAACCCCTTTGGAGCGGATCACTGGAGTAGGCTGAGTAAGGCAGACCCATAGACAGCAGTGAGCCATGGAAAGTGTTTGCGCTGGGGACTTTCCCCCCACTTTATAGAAGAGGAAACTGAGGCAGAAATAGGTCACCTGCTTTATACAGGATTTAAACCTGCCTCTGACACTGAGGCCAGTAGGCTGGCTGCTTCAACAGTCCCAGGCTGCGTCCATGTGAGGACTTCCTCCTTCTGGAGCCTCAGTTTCTCCATTTATAAAATGAGGAAGAGGGAAGAGGAGGGCCTTTCAGGTTCCCTCCGGCTCTGAGTTCTCTACAACTGCGGCTCTGGTGAAGGCGACAGGAGGGAGAGCAGAACCTCTAAGAACCAAGCGCTATAAGACGTGGTCGCTCTCTGCTTCCTAAGCGCCTGCTCCGTTCCAGGGACTGCGCCAAGTGCTCGAGCTCTGGGCCACGCCGGCCTTTAGGGCCTTTTCATGTGTGCCAGCGCCATATGCAAATGCATTTGAAACCTGGACTTAGAGTCTCCTCCTGGAAGTGCTGCCCCTGCACTAGCGGGCCTCCAGGCCCCTCTTCTCCCCCTTACATCAGGGGAGAGGAGCTCGGAGGCCCCAGGCAGCCTGGGTGGCACCCAAATCACAAAGCAGCCACGTGGGGGGAGACCCCCGTCTGTTGCTAGGTAACCAGGCTTCCTGCTCTGGAAAGATTCTGAGCAGACACTGGAGGGACGAGGAGGAGGAGGAGGAAGAAAGTCCAAGAAGGAAAAGGACGCTGGTGCCCACCAAAGGGCTGTGGATGCCAGCCTGACCCTGCCTCCTGGGGGAGGAACGCAGATGGAGGAAGGCCTGAGCCCTGGCGAACAAGCTCATCTGTCCAGAAGCTTGATTCTGTGTGTATGTAGGCATACGTGCACACACATGTTTGTGTGCTGTGTACACACACAGTGTATTTGTATGTGCATGGATACGTACATGTTTGTGTACATGTGAGCACATGCATGTCTGTGATGTGTGCCCGTGTGTGTGTGTGTGTGTGTGTGTGTGTGTGTGTGTGTGTGTGCACGCACTAAGTATAAAATCAGGCATTCAAATCCAAGGAAGTGCGGGAAGGAGGGCGCTTCTAGCAGGCGGGAGGATCAGAAAAGGCTGGCACAGAAGCAAGGAGGGAACAAGGAACACATTCCCGGCATGCCTGAAGGCCGGAGCAAAGGCCCCAAGACAGGAGCTCGAGAACCTCGCAGAAGGCACAAAGGGAAGACCAGCAGGAAGGGGCCCAACCATGCAGGAGGGGAGGCCAGACTTTCCTGGGTGGGGTGGGGACCTCGGGGTGACGGGCTCAGAACCTGCCCTGGAAAAAGAGCACTTTGGTATCTGGACTTAGAATGAGCTTTGAGACACACTGGAGGCTTTGCAGCAGTCTAAGCAAGAGTGGACGGGAGCCTTTTTTTTTTTTTTTTTTTAAACCTTCCCCTTCTGGTTTAGAATCACTACTGTATTTGGTTCCTAGGCACTCAGGACTAGGAAATGGGGGTTAAGTGACCTGCCCAGGGTTACCCTGTTAGGAAGTGTCTGAGGCCAGATTGGAACCCAGGGCCTTTGGTCTCTAGGCCCGGTGCTCTATCTACTGAGGCACCCCGCAGCCCCCTAGAAATCCCACGGCCTTTTCTCCATCCTCTTCCCTGACCTCTCTGCAGCCTTTGACACTGTTATCACTCTCCCCTCCTGTGCTAGGCCTCCTGTGCTAGGCCTTCCTCCAAACCACCTCAGGCCATAGGCAGCCCTGGGGGTTCCCCTTCTTTTTTCTCCTCTGCTCCTTCTCCTGGGGATCTTGTCTGCTCCCATGGATTCCGGGGGTCTCCCTCTGCTCATGCTTCTCAGTCTAGTTCTCCAGCCTTAACTTCCCAGTGCCATCTGGAATGAGACATCTGGGAGGTACCTTTACATTTGTCTTTCTAGTGATCCATTTTTGTTCAATTTAAAAAGTTCCTCTCCCCCATCTTACGTGTCAATACAAATGTCAATCATTGTTTTCTGACGTCTCGTGATCCATGTTCTCTCCTGTAATCTGACGAGGGCTGTTATCACACCGTACATATCTCCCTTCATCCCGTAGACATCTAAACTCAACCGTCCAAATCTGAATTTGTCATCCCCCACAGGTACCCCAGTACTGTCTGCAGAACCCCCAGACTCACAATGGAAGGGTCTTCCTCAACTCCTTGTGCTTTTTTGCCCCCATATCCAGGCTGTTGTTCTGGCACCTCTGGATGAGCCCCGTCGCAGTCGTTTCTACAGTATTTCTGGAATATAGCCCTGTTCTCCTCTGACCCCATCTGCGCTCTGGTCCAGCCTACCGCACCCCACACACGGATATAATGAGGGTGGGGGCTGTCTCAGGGCTCTCCCCACTCCAGTTCATACTCCATTTGGCCACCAAAATGTTTTCCCTAAAGCTCAGGTCTGATCATGTCACTCCACTCCCCAATAAACTCCTGTGGCTCCCAAACGCCTTTAGGATCAAATATAAAACCTGTGCTTGATGTTCAAAGTCTTTTATAAGCTCTCCCCAGGCCAGGGTGCTTAGGCTTCAGGCCTCCCTTTGGTTTCTGCACTAAAACACTCTGTCTCTTGACTCTGAGAATTTTCTCTGGCTGTCTTCCCCTTTTGGGGTGCCCTCCCCTCCTGGCCTCTCTGGCTTCTGCAGGAGGCCTTTCCCACACCCCCTTAATCCGAGTGCCTTCCTTCTGTTCATTATTTCCTGTTGACACTGCATGTAGCTTGTTTAAGTACATTTGTTTGCTCTGTCATCTCCCCCATCAGACTGGGAAGTGCTGGAGGTCCAGATATCTTCTGCCTTCAGCACAGTGCCCAGACCAGAGCGGGGGGGAGGGGGGGGCTGCCAAGCCAGTCGCTGTTAGTGTCCAGATCATGAGTGGCTTCCATTTCGAGGTCCCCTGCCCAGCTCAGATAAGACAAGTTCTAGGTCTCCAAGTCCAGGACAGGGCCCATGTCTTTAGGGAAGGAAGCTGTGGCCATAGGCATGGAGACGGGGAGCAGAAGGGATCCCCACCTCCCTGCTAGAAGTGTCTGTCTGTGGGCCCTTCTTTAACGCTCTCCTCACTCTTTACCTCGGCTCCTGCATGAGTGTGAGGTCTGGCCTGGACGGCCTCCCTGGACAGGCAGCATCCCATGTCTGACTTGGCCTTAGATGTCCCAGGGCCTGCCACACACGAGTTCAGTGACCTGGGGAGCAAGACACGGCTTCTCTGGGCCTCAGTTTCTTTATCTGTAAATCCAGGCTAATCCCCCCTACCCCTCGCTGAGTTGGGATGAGGAAAGAAGCTCTGCCAGCCTTTAAGCACTCTGAGTGATGACCACGTGGTCAGCAAGGCTCTTGGCCACTCTGGCTGCTGCTCCCTGCCTGAGGCCAGGCTCCCCAGGGTAGATGCACATGGACTCCCACCCCAGCTCCACTGTGGGCTGGCCTCCCTTTGCTCTGGGATATCAGTCAAGCTCCTGAACCCTCGCTCCATGCCCCTCCCCCATCATTAATACTTGCCTCATTCTGACCCTTTGGGGAGGGGAAGATGAATGAGACGATGTCCAGGAGGCCCCGGGAGGCTCCCAGACAAAGGTCACCCTAAATACAAAGGGCTGCTTTCAGCCGAACAGAGCCCTCGGACCCGGGGCCAGATCCCACCTCGCCCAAGGACTCTGCAGACGCTTTTTCCAGCTCTAGCCCTGAGGTTCGGTGCCCTTTGTGGGATTTCAGATTGCAGTGTAGACGTATGTGAACACCATGAAAAGGAATACGTGGAGCCACCTTAAAATTGGCTGTTTTCAGGACCGACTCTGATATTTGGACTAGCAGGAACCTGGGACGGGTCCAATCAACCACTTGCTCTGGGGTCTCCTCTATCCTCCTGCCAGACAGAAGTCGTCTGCTCTGTTTGGGTACTGCGGTGGACAGGGAGTTCCCTACCTCCCAAGGCAGCCCCTAAATGATCCTGCTGAGACAGGTGCTCACATCCTGAACCTCTCTGGTCTCCCCCTTCCCTGGGAGGCCTTTCCTGCCCGCCCTGCCCCGATTCCTGGGTCTTTCTTTTGAATCCCTCTGTAGGCCCGGTATAGAGAGCTCCCTGGTGGAGCGGCAGCCCCCTGCGGCCAGGCATGCAGCCACGTGGCTTAGCTCAGTGCCGAGCACTGAGCGCCCCCCCCCCTTGGTCCTGCTCTAGGCAGAAGCTCGTGTCTTCTTTTGTCCCGGCTCCAAAGGCTCAGGGACCACCTCCTCCAGCCTAGTCAGGAGCCCACAATGCAGCCGTCGGGCAGGCCGTCCCTCTCCATGCTGGGCCGGCTCCCTCGGTCAGAGGAGGCCAGCGTTGCCCCCCTGCTCTTTGCCCTGCTCTCCAGAGCCAGGCATGGCCACGGAGAATTGCAGACTCACAGCTTTGGAGCCCCTCTTTTGGCCGAAGAGGAAAACCAAGGGCGGAGGCAGCCACGGTCACCCTTTCCCACGACGGCCCTTCCGAATCTCACTTCCTCCACGCTAAACTTGCTCCGTTCCTTTAAGCGATGCTCCTCCGGGCCCTTCCCAATCCTGGTTGTCCTCTTCTGGACGTCTCCAAACGAGCAACGTCTTTCCTAACCCGTGCCAAGAACTGGACCCAACGCTGCAGCTGTGGTCAAGGAGGCCAGACGGCCGCGAGGCTGCGGCACCATCTCCGTGGTCCCCTGCCTCTCGACTGGAGTCTTTGCCCTGCCCTTCTGCCCAAGGCAACGACCATCGCTGCTGCTATTCCTACCATGTTTCAAAGGTTGCCAAGTGATTCGCATCCATTATCTTACCAAAACCTAAGAGGCAGGCACTATGGGGGTTATTTTTTTTATTTTTAGTGGGTATTCCTTTTTATTTATTTTTATTTTTCACTTAATGGTATTTTACTTTCCAAATTACACGTAATAACATTTTTTCAACATGTTTTCCAAAATTTTAAGACTCGAATTGTCTCCCTCCCTCCTTCCCTTCTCTTCACCCTCTCAGAGACAGTACACAATTTGATCTGTGTTATACTTGTACTATCATGCAAAACACACTTCCATATTGGTCATTGTTGTAAGAGAATACTCGTATAAAACCAAACTCTGAAATAAAACTGTAAATGAATTAATGTGAAACAGAGTATGCTTTGATCTGCATCTGACTCCAACAGTACTTTCTCTGGAAATAGATAGCATTCTTTGTCATAAGTTATGGATTATTTTTTACAGATGGGGAAACGGAGGTTGGAATATGTGAAATGACTTGTCTACCATCACACAACTAGAAAGAGCCAGTAGAAGGGCCTTCAAAGACAGGTTTACTGATGTATAGTAGAGCCTTCTGGTTGCTCTGCTCATGTCCTTAAAGCCTTTCATAGAAAGTCAATTCAGGAGGAATTGGTTCTTTAAACACTACATGGCAAAGAGTAAAACTCTTAGACTGTCTGCTCCTTCCTCTCCTTCAGAACCCAGGCCCTGGCTGTGATGGGCTATAGCCTGGTCACTTCCCACACCACATTTCCAGTGACAGACAAAAGACAAAAGTTGCCTGTGCTCCCCATTCCGGCTGGCCACCTCTGTCTCAGAAAGATAGAGACTAGAACGCGTAATATATTCAAAGCACCAACATTAATAACAGCAGAGGAAATTGCTGGGCTACAGATAACCGCTGATGAAAATGAAGTTACAGGGTAATCAGTAAAATTGTCTCCAATCAAAAGGGCCATTCAGTGTATGGCAGGCATAGTGAAGGGGACTCATACTTTCTGAGAACAAAGAATGGGAGGGAAGGAAGAGAAGAAGAAAAATAAGATTGGAAGGAAAGAAAGAAGAAAGGAAGGAAAAAGAATAGAAGGGAGGGAGGGAGGGAGGGAAGGAGGGAGGAAGGAAGGAAGAAAGAAAGGAAGGAAGGAAGGAAGGAAGGGAGGGAGGGAGGAAGGGAGGAAGGAAGGAAGG
>NC_058133.1:29548226-29565986 GCF_016433145.1 Gracilinanus agilis | reverse complement strand
GAAAGGAAGAAGGAAGTGAGGGAGGAAGGAAGGAAGGGAGGGAGGGAGGGAGGAAGGAAGGAAGGGAGGGGGAAGTTGGAAAGGAAAAAGGAAGGAGGGAAGGATAAGATGAAGGATGGAGGAAGAGGAAGAAAAGTGAGAGGAAGAAGTAGCCTTCTTCTCATAGTGTAGGGACAGCCTGATGAAGAAGGTAACCAAGAAAGGGTAGGAGGAAATTTGTGGAGGTTTTAATTAGCCAATATTACCTTTACTGAACTCCCACTATGGGTCATGAGACAGAAAGAGAAGCAAACTTCTCTACCTCCTCCTCATTGGAGATAAGGCCAGCAGAGAGGGACATGAATATAGAGAGATGCAGAGACAACTTGAGATTGGATAGGGAAGAGATTACTTCAAACCTGGGAAATCAGAGTGAGAAGTATGGAAAGATTCCTGGAGGAACCAAAGGCTGAATAGCATGAATGAGGCAGAGGGAAAAAGCTTGAACCTCACTTCAGGACTGTTCATAGTTCACTGTATATGAGGAAAATTATGTGAAAGACTGCTGAAAGAAAGGTGGACAGTAAGAGGCAAATGGTGACAGGCCAATGAATGGTAGCCTAAGGATATGAAGTTATAGGAGATGCAGCAGAAGGAGACAGAAGGGTTGCAGGTTTGTGGCTCTTGTAGTCCTCAGAACAGAGAATGTCAGAGCTGGGAGGGCCCTTAGAGCGGCTTCCCCTGAAATAAGTGCTCAGAACTATTTCTTAGTTATATAGGCAAGTCAAGGAGCTCATACTATAATTGGGAAAGACAACTCATAGACCAAAATTCAGTTGTAAGGCAGATGGCAAATCCTGAAGTCCCAAGAGATGCACAATGTTGGGGTGCTTGGCAACCCAGAAGTCCTCAGGTTATTTCAAAGTAAAGATAAGATGCCAAGGAACCGCAGGACCTGGAGGCAGGGCAGGTGATTGGGCCTGGAAGACCTCAGGAGGCAGTGGGAGTAAGGCCTGGTGGTTCATCATCTTGTTGGAAGGAATGATGGCTCCCTGTTGTGTGGAGATGGAAAGCATGGAATCCCTACAAAGATACAGGGACAGCCTCACCCAGGGTGTATCCCTGCAGGGATTCCATGCTTTCCATCTCCACACAATATCCCATCTCAGCCAAGTCCTCCGAGCAGGCAAGGTGGAGTGTCAAGTTGGGGAGGGGATGAGCAGGGCACCAGGTCTTAGCCCCACGCCATAGGAGGATCAGCAAAGAAAGGAACAAATCTAGGCCTGGGGAAGGGAAGGCTCAAGGATGATACGATGGCCATTTATCTGTATCTGAAGAGACTCCTTGCTCCAGCCTTTGCTTCTGCCTCTTATTACTGCCATTAGAAATGGAGATCCTAGGGATTTCCTGGTTGTCCTCAGAGGGAAGCACCAAAAGCACCAATAGCAGTGGGGGAAAGGTGGGGGAAGGAAGCTATATCCCAATAAAGAAAGACCCACTGACAAAGTGGTCTAGGTGGCTGGGCGGGGGGTGGCTGACAATACAGGGTCCCCATCACTGGGCATAACCTGCGGAGGCTAGGTCTGTCAGGAGATACCGTTCTGGTTAAGAGCATGAGAGTCCCCATCCTCATCATTGTCACCATCCAACAGAATCTAAAAGGCTACATATATGTTATCATTGTCTTACAAACAAGGAAACTAAGGCCTTCAAGAGTTAAGTGATCTGCCTGGCTAGCAAGGGGTTAATCCAAGATTTGAACTAAAGTCCTCTTATTTCCTTTAATGTACATGAGATAGTAGATTTGAAGTGCAGGGATTTGGGTTCAAATTCTGAGGCTGTCAACTGATCACTCTGTGAGCAGAACATTTCACTTTTCTTCATCTCTAAAATGGGGAGAATACTGGAATACCTGAATTTAAAGACTATTATGATAATGAATGTTCAACATTAATGAAATGGTTTTAGCCCAGTGTTTTCCCAACAGAAAAGTGGCCCTGATCCGACCCAGGCTGCAAGGACTGAGGCTTCACGTGTTTCCTGAGAGGGAGTAAATGAAGACAGAGTAAATACTCTGTCTCTTCTTCAGCTCTTCCTGGCTGCCACCACTTAAGGGTCCACTTTTGCCATATTGCTGATGGAGCCTTCTCTGAAATCTCTCCCCCTGACAGCTGCTCAGTCCTGAACTCCCTTCGAGATGGGCCACCCCCACTCATGAGGATGGGGAGTTTTTAACATCGGAATCCGTTCAGACAGCCATTGAGAGTCTTAAGGGGGCCATTTGCTGAGATTGGATTTCTCCCAAAGAAAAGAACATACCAGTTTTATTTTCGTTATTTTGCCAGCTCATCGAGAAAAACACGATGAAAAAAATATATAATGTCTGCTGCACAATTCATCACAGGAAACGTTATGGAAGCAAAAGGATTTCCATTTCTAATGGCAGTAATAAGAGGCAGCAGCAAAGGCTGGGGGTCGGCAAGGAGCCTAGGAGGAAAGTTCTCATTCGCCATTTCTGGATCCCAAAGCCTCAGATGCCTCTTACCCAACAGCTTTTCTCCTCTTACCACAGACAATGTCACCCAACAATAACTGACAAGCTTTGCTTCTTTTCAAGGCCGGGGCCTCGGGCAGGCCACATGCTAGGGGACCCCCATGGAAATGTTGATGCAAGAGGTTCTCGTGACAAGGCCTGAGGTCGGGTAAGATGTGGCAGAAGGCCTTCATGGCCCCGCGACCTTAAGAAAAGCGTGGAATCTGTCTAAGTCTCTTGCCTGAGTTTCATCTGTCAAGTGATGAAGTGGGAGGGCAGGACGTCTAAAGGTCCCTTCCAGGGGGAAGAGAAAACACAGACACTCATGAAACTCCCGTGTGTGATTTTAATGACAGGGATGACTTCATATATAAAGGTTTCCAGGGACTGGAATGTAACGGCAGACAACAAGCTGGCCAGAATGACCAACATTCACTGCTGTTCTGAGGCATTTCAGATCCTAATCCTCTCAGTGGTTGGAATCGGACCAACTCATAGAACTCTGGAGTCCTTCTCCTCCTGGTCTCACTTGGAGGGGATCCTGACCATGTGGGGAGGGGCAGGACAGGCGCCCCCACCTGCTTCATCCTCATCCTCATCCTCATCTTCATGACCAGAGCATCCAATGTCAGAGGGCAAAAGTAGTGGGAGAGACCAGCGAGTACAGAACACAGAATGCCAGGGCTGGGAGGGGCCTAGAACAGGGAGTGTCATGGGTGGGAGGGGTCTGAGAATAGGGAGTGTCATGGGTGGGAGGGGTCTGAGAATAGGGAGTGTCAGAAAGGGGAGGGGCCTGAGAACAGGGCGTGTCATGGGTGGGAGGGGCCTAGAACAGGGAGTGCCAGAGGGTGGAGGGGCCTTAGAGCACTGTGAAAGGGAATTTTTATTTCCTTTGTCTATTTTCAGTTAATCTCTACTTAATACTTAGTAAGTCACTAACAAAGAAAGTTCCTGCCCTAAAAGGCCAGAAGCACTGCCCCCCCCCCACCCCAGTGCTAGGCAAATTGAAGGGCTGTGATTGATTCCTGAGATGTGATGAGAAGGGCTGATGTATGGAGAAAACTGTATATAAGTGGGAGCCTGAGAGAGATTCAGGATCTTTGCTCTCTTCATTTTTTGAATTCTTGGGGGATTCTTGGCTCCTGTCTGAGCATGAGCTCTGGAGGCGGTTCTTGGTGGCCTTTAGTCTAAGAGCAAGAGCTCTGGTGGGATTCTTGGCGGTCTTGGCCTCTTGTACACTGAAGGTTCTTTGTGGTTTTTCAGCATCTTTGGCTCTTTGGATTTGGGCTTCATGATCTGGACTTTGGATTCAGGTGAGATTTGCATTCAGATTCGCATTTGTGGTCTGGAGGCTCTAGCATTAGGACTTAGGGTACTTCCTATATTTCCCACTTTAATATCTCTACCTTGCTGTAAATAAAGCTACTAACAGTCTACTGACTCATAGTTTAACTTTAACTTTTGTAAACAGTGGCCACAAAAATTCTTTTTTTTATCATTATTATTTTTGTCAAACCAAATTTTTAATTATTACATTTGGCAGACCAGAAAGGCTTGACGAGTACCTTCAATCTTCAATTCTCTTCACTTTTTACTATCCTTAAGTCAGGTCTTTAGTAGATAAATTGTGGAGTTCAGGCTCTAAGTTGGTAGAGCAGTTTTGAAATAGACAAAAAGGGCAGATTAGCCACAAGCTTCAGTTGTTGATCTGATAACTATAAAACCGATTGTTAACACCAAAACATTTTTTTTCCTCTGCTCTTTAACTGAACAATTGAATGCTTTTTGCTGCCTGGTAAGCCAGGTGTTTTTTTTTTTAGCAACAATCATCCTCCTCAGGGCTTTCATCTGGGGGAACATTTTCGCCCCCTCCTGTCTCCCTGCCTCCTGGGGAGGCTACCCTGCCCCCACAAGCTACTACCTCAAAGCTGTGAAGATGGGATTGACTCTCTCCTTGTCTATTTTTAAATTTAATCAACCAAAAGCGTAGACACCCTTACTTAACATTAAGTAGGGGAGGTTCACAAACCACTTACTAAAGTTAGATAAATCTCCAGAAGTGACTGACTGCCCCCTGGGTAGTGTTAACCAAATTTAAAGACTGCAATTGGTCCCCATAAAGTGGAGGAAGGGACTTAAAAAGGTCTTTAAAAAGGGCCGAAACTTCCTTTCAGGAGGTCTTTGCAAGGTCTTTGAGCTCTTGAAGGATTTTGGACTGGGACTACAATGTGAAGCTACAACTTGGGAGAGTGAAAAGCTGACTCCTTTCTTGGCTTCTGGAGAGATTAGTTTCCAGAGAGACCTCCCCTTCTTGGAGGAGGCCACATGGGTGGAACCCTTGTTTTATTCACCACTGGGCCCTCCGATTTAGGGTCCTCCAGCTGAGGATCCTTGGGCTGAGGGGTAATTAGCCCTGTCTGGGTTGAGCCAGGGACTGGAGCAAATATTTAGTGTGTTAGGTTAGATAGCTTACTCAACCCTCTTACACATTTCTCTACTTTCACTCTCCTTCTCTTTTTGTAAATAAAGCTGCTAAAAGTCATTTTGACTTGAGTTGTATTTAATTTTTTTTTTAAATCAGCAACCACATTCTCTTATATTTAGTACAACCATAAATTTAATCCCTACACAGCCCAGAATTTCAGAGTATTGGAGGGAGTTAATAAGTTCAGCTCAGTTTTTTGTTATTAGAAGGTATTAATTATTGGGCTAAATTAACAAAGTTTAGCCTCATCTTGCTCCTAGAAGTCTGCTCTTTCCTTTTTTGAGCCCCCACATACCTCTAGTATTAGCTTAAGGGGGAGGTGGAACACTAGGGAGAACAGTCAGGGAGAGCAGCAATAAAGATAACTAAAATGGCTCCCTTAAATTGAGAAGCTTTCAAAGTTTACTAAAGGAAAAATTGCAACAGCCCACAGCCCATGCTCTATACCCAAATCCTTTTGCCCTCCCAGGCTGGCCCATGTGGCCATGGAAGCACATGGCCACTGGTGTTTTTACACCTAGGGGGGAGGGAAAGAGGGAAAACTCTTTCAAACCTCTCAGCTAAAATTTAGGCTATACTCTGAGTGTTTTACCCACAAGAAAGTGTGTTTTATTTTTGCCCCAAACAGAAAGCTTTTGCTTTTTCTTGCTTTACCTCCCAAATTTAGCCTCAAGCTAAGGTTTTCTAGCTACCTTCCATACAAAGGCTAGTTAATTAGGGCTTGTTTGTACTTACACCAAAATTTTTTCCCTAAAGTCTTTAGAACACCCAGCCCACTAGCCTTGTGAGACTCTAACTCCTAGCCAGCAACACTAGGGTAGCTCCACTTATGGACAGGAAGTAGAATTGCATGAAATTTAATAGTTAAATTTAAAAAATAAACAGGCAACTGATTATGATGCTGAAAAGCATGGCCCACACTCTGAAAGATCAGTTTCCTGCCTATCTCAAACAGCTCCTGTTCCCAGAAAACATTACTGAGTTCAAACAGCTCACAGTTTCAGAATGGCTTTGTTTAGTACTGATCCTGGGTGTACTTATACTAATAGGATACCTTTCAGTTTATTTATTCCTCTTCAAGAAAAAAACAACTGGAAAGATAGCTTGATTGATCTTAAGACAGATAGAAAACCTTGAGAAAAAACTAGATGGTAACTTGAGTATCCTCAAGACTCAGAAGGGAAATTCATTTTCCTACACTCCCTCACCATCTAAGCCTGCTCAATCTCTGCTTCACCCTGTTCAATTCATCCCTCTTCCCGTCCAATCCAGTTCTCGTCCTGTTTGACCCCTGCTCAACCCATCTCTTCTCCTGCTCATCCCATCCCTCCTCCTACTCAACTTATCCCTCCCCCTATTCAAGCTATCTCTCATTCCACCTAAACCATCCCTACCTTACCCATCTTTCCCCCTGCCCCATCACTCCCCTAACCTACTCCATTGCAACCCAAACAAAAAGCCAAACAGCAGTAATCAAAGATAATTCAGTTAAAGGCCTATTTTACTCTGCAAGATATTGAATCAAGGTAAATACTCCTTCCTTTGAAGATGATCCTATTGTGATTATAAAAAAAACTTGAGAGTATTTACCAAACTTATGATTCCATGTGGATTGACGTGGAATGTTTGTTCCATGCCTTTCTAATGGAAAAAGAAAGAAATAAGATTCTCTCTTTTGTTAAGGAGGCCCAGGGAAAGGACACAATTCAGTGGCCAAAAGAAGATCTGAAATGCAGCCCTTTAACTTTTATAAATGGCAACCACAACAATTCTTTTTTTTTTAAACATTATTATTTTTGTCAAACCAAATTTTAAATTATTACATTTGGTGTCCAATTTTAATTATTATAGCAGGGAATGTCAAGCTGGGAGGGGCTTCAGAACAGGGAGTGTCAGGGGGAAGGGACCTAAAATAGGGAGTGTCAGGGCTGGGAAGGAGCTTAGAAGAGGGAGTTTCAGAGCTAGGAGCAACCTAAGAACACAGAACATAGAGCATTAGAGATAAGAGGGTTCTGAGAACAGAGGATGTCAGATATAGGATGTACCTTAGAACTCAAATGGGTTGAATTTTTAAGAAGCATTAAATACTTACTATATCCAGGATATGACACTAATTCCTAGGGATACAAAGAGAAACCAAACAATTCCCTTCTGTAAGGCAGTGGAAGGAGGGAGAAGATAGAACTATATAAAACAAGTACTCATAAAGGTCATACAAAGGAGACGATTACTCTGGGCAGCTCTGGCTTCAGATTTGCTCATCTAGCCCCCACTCCTCCCAGAAATTCCTTCTCCAAGCAGGTTCTAAAGGCTAGGGGTGTTTTTTCAAGGTTATATAGAACCTGGGAGCCCCTATTGGTGTGCTTCTCCCATTAATTGTCTGTCAGTAACAACTTTTCTAGATGATTCACTAAAGTAAAGACATAGTAAGAAGCCCTGATCTGACACAGCCTCCCAAGATCTTTGATATAATCTCTTGTGATTATAATGTGATTCAGGAGAAATGGGCTCAAGCTTTAGGGAGTACATGTGGTGAAGGAGGAATCAGTTGCTGGAGAGACAACAACATGCAAAGTGAGGCTTTGCCCTCAAGAGCTCATATTCTTTATTAAACCTCTCACTTTCTATCTTAGAATCAATACTGTGTATCAGGTTCAAGGCAGAAGAGCAATAAAAGTTAAGCAATGGGGATTTAAATGATCATCCAGTAAGGAAGTGTCTAAGGTCAGATTTGAACTCAGGACCTCCCATCTCCAGGTTTGGTTCTCTATCCACTGAGCTAGCCAGCTGCCCTAAGGGCTTCACATTCTAAGGGAGGGAGAAAACATACAAGATGTCTGCAGGGTCAATGGAAGGTAGTTTTAAAGGGAGGCACTGGCAATGATGTCTCCCTTGCATATGGTGTGGATTTCTGCTGGGGTCCTCATAGAGTCTGATTTCTTCTCCTCTGGGTGTCTAGTTTGTCCCTGGGTCCCAGTGGTAACAATGCCACAAGCCATTCTCAGACTCTCTTAGGTTTTTCCTCCAGTGAAGAGGGAGGGCCAGAAGAGATCAAGGAAAGGAAGAGAGGTAGACTCTCTGCCCCTCCTCCTGGGCAATAAAATGGCCCAGAGAACAGAGCACCAGCAAGCCCTGACTTCAAATATGACCCTGGACACTGAGTAGCAGTCCCTTCACCTCATTACATGCCTCAGTTTTCTCATTTGTATAATGAGCTGGAGAAGAGCATGGCAAACCACTCTAGTATCTTAGCTGTGTGACACTGAACAAGTCATTTAATCCTGTTTGCCTCAGTTTCCTCACCTGTCACATGAGTAAGAGAAGAAAATGGCAAGCCACCTTAGTATCTTTGCCAAGAAAGCCCCCAATGGGGTCACAAAGAGTCAAAGTCAGACACAACTAAACACCAACTTCCCCTTCCCTGGCCAGTTCTTTTTAAAGGAGACTATCACTGCTCTCTCCAGGCTCATGGTTTGTTTTTTCAAAGAAGGTATCAGAGCATATCAGGACATACATTAGCTTAATACATTGAATGACTGATTCAATAGAGATATTCTCACCTGATAAAGTGATTAAGACAAAGTATCCTGAGAGTCACTCTAAGTAGGGCAGGGAGCCTGATTAATTACAGAAGCATCTCCAGAGGGACAGGATACAGGTTCTAGACTGTAAGGGGAAGGATGGGTTTCAGAATGCAGAATATTAAAATTCAGAGAGAAAGAACCAAGGAGGGCAGAGCCAAAATGGAAGAATAGCAAGAAAAAATACAGTGGAGCTCCCCACCACCAAACTCTTTCACAAAGAGCTGGAAAATACACCAGACAATCCAGATCAGGAAATCCAAGGGAAAAAAAACTCTAAGAAGTTATATTTGCTGCTCAAGTCAACAAAGGGAGAAAGAGATCAAGATCTGAGGACCTTAGTGGCAGGGTTTAGGTAGGGTCCTGCCTTGAGAGCATTTCAGATTGTGGGAAGTGAAAGCTAATGAGGCTGGGCATTAGGGCAAGAAGAGATATCCATATCATACATTGGAACTTTGACTTGGGCATATTGTGGGAAGAGGTGCCAACTAGCAGCTACTTAGTTCTCCGTCATAGGTCCAGGGAGAAATGAGGAGAACACTTGTTTCCAGGTGTGGTGCTCCAGGGTGAGGAGCTATCATGAGCCTTAGGCTGTGTATAGAACAGTGATTCCCAAAGTGGGCGCTACCACCCCCTGGTGGGTGCTGCAGCAATCCAGGAAAGTGGTGATGGCCACAGGTGCATTTATCTTTCCTATTAATTGCTATTAAAATTTAAAAAAATTAATTTCCAGGGGGTTAAGTAATATTTTTTCTGGAAAGGGGGTGGTAGGCCAAAAAAGTCTGGGAACCGCTGGTATAGAGGAAGGAACAAGTTCACAGGCAAATAGAAGCTATGTGGCTCCGACTCCAAGAGCTATTAATGATGCAGGGATGCTTAAGACACAAACTCAGAAGGAAAAAAATGACTCCAAAATATCTATAAGGAAAATCTCAAAGGAAAACATAGCTTGGGCATAAGTCTAACTAAAATTCCTGGAAGAGTTGATGAAGCAAGAGTTTTTTTAAGAGCTAAAATGATTTTTAAAAATCAATTGAGAGTGCTAGGAGAAAAATAAATTGGAAAAGAAATGAAAGCTCTGAAAGAAACACTTGGAAAGAGAATTAATAACTTGGCACAATAGGTCCAAACCCTCCCCCCACAACAAAAGCAAATCAAATGAAAGCTAACAACTCTACAAGACAACAAAAAGTAGTAAAAGAAAGTAAAAAGATCTGGAAAAGAAAAAAAAGAAAAAGTAACATCTCATACAGAAAACGAATGACCTGTAAAGTAGTCAAGGAGAAATAATTAAAAAAACACTAGACTCCCTGAGAGACTTGACCCAAAACAGTGTGTGTCTATACAAACAAGGAAGAAGTGGGAGAGTGGATAACATCTGAACCTGATTCTCAACTGATCAAAGGTGAGAAGAATATACCCATAGCTGGGTACAGAAACACATCTCACTCAATGTGGAAACTGATGGGAATGAGATGGGAAACTAAAGATCTAAATAAAATTTTAGAAAAGTTGGATATGTTGGATATAGTCTAGAGCATTGGTTCCCAAACTTTCATATCAAGATGTTTGGGAGGCAGTCCCAAAGTAGTCCTTAGGAGAAAAATTCTTATGTCTAAATTACTTCCATCTTAAAAGGAAAAGCAGATCAACAAATTGATCATGTAACTAAAAACAAAAACAAAAAAAAAAACGAACCTAGAAAAACAAGTCAAGACCCCCTCAGTGAAAGATCAAAACAGAAATCTTTAAAATCAAACAAAAGATTAACAAAAAGGGAAACATAAAAACCCCCATAAACCACAATAAATTAATAAAGACTAGGAGCTTTTAAAAAAAACCAAAACATTAATTAATTTGATTAAAAGGGAAAGAAAACAAAATTATTGGTATAAAAAATCAAAAAGGTAAATTTTTATCCAAAAGAAAAAAATACAAGAAATTAATAAGAAATGTTTTGCCCACATACAGATGAATAAAACTGAAATTTTAAATAAGATTGATGAATTTTTATGAAAAATATACATCTGTATTAACAGAAAAAGACATAAAAGACTTTAAGACCCAGTCTTAGGGAAAAAAAATTGAAGAAGTCAATAAATTAACTAAATTTTAAAAATTAAATAAAACAACAACAACCTAGGAGCCAGATGGACTTACAAAAGAATTCTACCACACATTTAAAGAACAACTAATCCCAATATTACATAAACTGTTTGAAAAAATGTGAAAAGAATAAATCCTATCAAATTCCTTCTATGATACACATATGATCTTCATATCTAAACCAGGAATATTCAAAATACAGAAAGGAAACTATAGGCCAAGAATACAGATATAAAAATATTAGATATTAGCAAGTAGATTATAGCAACATATTACAAAGATTGCATGCATGTTGACAGTTGGATTTATAGCAAGCATGCAAAGCTAGTTCAATATCTGGAAAACCCTAGACATTATTGACATTAATAATAACAATAATTACAAAAATTATATGGGAATATAATACCAATAGCTATAGAAAAGACTTTTGATAAGATATAATATTCATTCCTGTGAGAAACACTAGAAAATACATGGATCAACAGATCTTTCCTTTATATAAGTTATATCCTTTTAAAAACAAGAACCAGAATTATCTATAAGGGCAATAAACTAGAGGCCTTTCCATTAAGATAAAGGTTAAAGCAAGGAGGTCCATTATCATCATTACTCTTCATTATAGTCATAGAAATGTTAATGCTAGCAATAAGACAAGAAAAATAAATTGAGGGAATAAGCAGAGCCAAAGAGAAAAAAATAATCATCTTAGCAGATTATATGATCACTTACTTTGAGATATCAAGTCAATTAAAAAACTAATTGAAATAGTGAGTTCAGCAAATTTGCAGGATATAAAACAAACCCATGTAAATCATCAGTACTTTTGCATGTTATCAACTAAGTCCAAGAAGAGATTGAAAGAGAAATTCCTTTTAAATAACTACATAAAATCTAAAAATACTTGGGAGTCAATCCGCCAATTCATCCACAAGAACTATAGAAACATAATTTAAAAACACTATTTACACAAATATGGGTCTAAATAATTGAAGGAATATTGATTGCTCATGGGTAGGTCAAATAAATACAACAAAAATGATAATGTTATCTAAATTAATTTACTTATAAAATGCAATAAAAATTTAAACTACCAAAGAAATTAATAACAGAACCAGAAAAAAAGAACAAAATTCATCCAGAAGAGTAAAAGGTCAATTACTTCAAAGGAATTTTTTTTAATAGGGGGGCTAGCAATACCAAAGTTTAAACTATACTATAAAGAAGTAATAAGCCTGTTGTTCTGGAGAACAAAGAGAGAGTTTGAACAGTGGAATAGATCAGGTATACAACATAGAGAAGCAAATGAGCACAGTAACCTACTGTTTGATCAACCCCCAAATCCCAGCTATTGGGGAAAAAAATCAATATTTGACAAAAACTTTGAAGGAAACTATAAACCAGTTTGGTAGATATGAGGCATAAATCAACATATCACATGAATACAAGCTGCAAATGGGTCCAAGATTAAGTCTTAAAGGGTAACATCATTTTAAAAAAATTGAAGTCTAGAAGAAATTACCTATCATATTTATGGAAAGTGGAAGAGTTCATCACCAAACAAGTGAATGAAAAGGTCACAGGAAGTAAAATGGATAATTTCAATTACATAAAATTAAAAGTTTTTGTACAACCAAAACCAATGTGGCTAAAATTAGAAAAAATAATCTTTTCAGCAAGTTTTCTCTAGTGAAGATCTCATTTCTAAGGGGACTGTATCTGGGAAGAGTGATTGAAATTTATAGGAATGAAGGTCATTCTTCAGTTGATAAATAGTCAAAGCATATGAACAGGCAATTTTCAGAGTAAGAAATTCAAGCTATCAATTAATTAGCTTGTGAATCATTATTATCAGTATATTATTATCTTACATTATCACTAAGAATTGGAGAAATAAAAATATTTAAGACCATTCTCAGATTTCACCCCACCTCCAGTCCCATCAGACTGGCAAAGTTGACCCAAAAAAAAGTGAAATGACAAGCGTTGGAGGGGCTGCACTGAGCGTGGAGCTGTGAATGGCTCGAGCCATCCTGGAAGCTATTGGGAATGCTGGCCCCAAAGCCATCACACTGTGCACACCCTTTGGCCCAGCCATACCCCGACTCACTATGCACACCAAGAGATCAAAGAAAGAGGAAAATGATTCACACGTACAAAAAATGTTTTAGCGATTCTATTTCTCACAGCAAAGAACTGGAAACTGAGAGGCATCCATCAGTTGAGGAATGGCCCAGCCAGTTGTGGAATATGAAGCCACGGAATACTCTTTTGAGTTCTAAGAAATGGTGACGGGAAATGTTGGAAGACGTGCATGAACTGATGCAATGAACTGAGTAGAACCTGGAGACAGGTTGGTACAATCACAACAATGTTGCAAAGATAAACATTTTGAAAGTCTCAGAATTCTGACCAAACGATGACCGGTCATGGCTCTGGATGCTGCTCACCTCCCGACAGAGAGCTGATGGACTGAGTGTAGACTGAGGCCTAGTGGGAGGCACCACCAATGAGGAGATTTGTTTTATTTGACCACATGTTTGTAAGCAATTATTTTTTCTTGCTTTCTCAACTGGGGGAGGGTCTTCATTTGAAAAATTTAATTAAAATAAGAGAGAAATGTTAAGTGCCAGATGTGGGAGGGACTTTAGAGCTCACCCAAGTCACTCTCTCATTTTTACAGATGAGGGAACTGAGGTCACTAGTGGATATAGTCAGAGCTCTTTCCTTACTATGTCATCTTCCCTTTCTCCCCATTTTCTTCTTTTTTCTCTCTCAGCGAAGGGGCACAGTGTCTATTAAGATCTGAGTTCAAATACCGTCTGAGACACATCCCACCTGTGTGACCCTGGACAAGTCACTTAACGCCTGTCCTACCTCACTTCCCTCAACCATAAAAATAATAATAGCACCTAGTTCTCAGGATTGTTGTGAAGATCAAATGAGATAACATTTGCAAGGTGCTTAGTACGGTGCCTGGCACTGAGTGGCTACTTGATACATGTTTATTATCTTTCCTTTCCTTCTCTTCCTCAAAGCCTAATGTGCCTCGGGACATGGTCCTCTTCCCTATTTCATAAGACTCCCCTAATCTCCGTTCTCTAGTCTTGGACTTTGGCCTCTGGACATGTTGGGGAAAAGATCCTAGAGCAAAGTACGCTTAAGATATGAGCTGTGAAGGACTAGTGGATTTTCCATGTCTACTCTGCCACCTTCCCCTTGGGGGATGATTTGTATTTTTTCCTTCCATTTTAGAATGAGTACTGTGTATCTGTGCATGAGTGTCAAGGCAGAAGAGCAGGAAGGGCCAGGCAATGGGGGTTAAGTGACTTGCCCAGGGTCACACAGCTAAGACGTATCTGAGGCTAGATTTGAACCCAGGACCTCCCATCTCTAGGCCTGGCTCTCAATCCACTGAGTCACCCAGCTGCTCCTGATATTTGTATTTAAAAGAGGAGATTAAAGAAGTCTGAGAGCCGAAGGAAAGAGCCAGCAACGATGAAATTTCAGGCAGTTAGACATGGCAGGAAGGTGGTCATCCGTGGCCTGGATGAACTAAAAAACTCCCTGCCATTGAAGTGTGCCACCGCACTGAAGGCGGAGCCCTAGGGCCATCTTGGATGCCTCCAAAAGCCTTCCATCTCTCTGAGCCTCAGGCCTCTCCTCCCTAAGGGCAGGACAGCCTGCTGCTCCCTGTTCTCTGCAGGCCGTCCTGGGGGAGCAGGGCAGAGGCTCCCAGGGGAGCGAACCCCGACCACTTGGTAATGACCAGCTCTGCATCCGGCCTCGGGGCTTACAAAGCAGACTCGAGGATTCCTGCTTCCAGCCTTGCTTAGCCGTAAGCAGCTGCCCTTCCCTGACACGTGGCCAGCCTCTGAAACGGGGCCTCATTTCTCTCTTCCCCGGTTCCAGCAGAAACAAGCCGCTGAGCTGTCACTCATGGCACCGGCCAGCGGCTCCGAAATGCCAGCCATCCTTCCTGTGTGTTTAAGCTTTGAAGTGTTGATTTTACAGAGCAGCAGGAAAAGTGACCCGTGGTCTGGCTGACATTTGAGAAGCTCCCTGAGCCTGGCAGAACCCAAAATGCTGACTAGCTCCAGGAATCCCCAGGGTGGCAATCCCAGAGGCTCGCACCCTCCTTCTCTGTTCCTTGAAGAAGGGCACCTGGTGCCACCCATTGGGCCACGAGGAACTCACACCTTCCTAGGTGTCCCTTCTGACTCTGTGGTAGGGGTGGGGATCAAGTTCCCCAGCAGTCCTGGGCCCACGGGGAAGATGAAGCCCAGGCGGCCACCTCAGCACATTTCTAAAGAGCCTTGAAGGATTACTTACAGAGGGTCCTTCTTCCCAATGACCAAGTGGTATTGGAAGTGGTAGGATGGTCTTTCCCTTGGGCAGACGATGCACTGAAGTCCAGAGCACCAAGTGAGTAAGGGTCACAGGAACTGGAGCTGTAAAGAACCTCAGGGGCTGGCTTATTCGGTTCTGCTTTTCAGAAGAAGATCCTGAGGTCCAGAGAGCTTGAGTTGCCCAAGGTCACTGGCAATAAGGGTCAGAGCTGAAACTCAAACTACAGGAGAAGAATTCATCTTTCTCCCAAACCCACATAGATTCTCAATCTCAGAATCATCCCCTACCAAGGGTGCCAGCCCAGGTCACCTCTGGAGTCCCTTCTGGCCCTGGACTGATGCTCCTACGTTCTATACTCAGTCAGCTGCTAAGCTGTCTGGACAGAAGCTCCATAACCCCTCTCCCAGCAGTCTCCTTCTCTCTAGTCACATCATCTGGTCACCTCTGCCCTTCGGGTCTTCACTACATCTCACTGGATGGTTGCTACAACTTCCTGATGGCTTATACTGTAACCAGTCTCGCCTCATGCCAATGCATCATCCATCCAGCCACTAAGGTGATTTTTTTGTTTATCGATTAATTAAGAAAAATTTTCCATGGTTGCATGATTCATGTTCTTTCCTCCCACCCCCTCCCATAGTCAAGCACAATTCCACTAAAGTGTTCCTTAAAGCAGAACTAACCATATTATTCCCCTGCTTAAGAGACTTAGTAACTCCTTCTCACCTCTAGCTAAAAATAGCAAATTTCTCTGTTTGGTATTTTTTCTCAATAAACAAAAATTTAATGCTATTTAAAAATTTTAATCAATGTTACAAGGAGGCTATGTTTACACAACAGTTTGGTCTGTGATAAGCCTCTACTTTCAACTGAGTTTATTGGTTGAATTCCCCAGCCTTTGAGGTCTATATTTTTAGGATGGGGATTTGTCATAGGTAAGTTTAAGAAGGATAATGAGCTTCTGAAGTATCATTCTAGAGTAAATCATGACTTGCCAGGCATTTGGAAGATACTAAACTTTTGGAGCCTACAATGATGTCCTACATGGAATCTATTCTTTCCTTACATAATATACATTAATCAGTAAGTCTGCCCACCTTGAAGATATTCCATCTATGGTTTCAGGTGCACTTGGTCCTAAATGATCATCACAAATATTTCCATCATTTGCATGGCTAAGACATTTGATCTGACTTTTTTTGGTTGACATATTGTAGTTTAAGTTGGTTTGGATGTCACCTATAAAGGGCCTTTTGATTCCACTCTTGGAGCCTAGGCATTTCATAGAATTCATAAGGCAGTAAGCCAACTCAGGTTATACTTGATAAATCCAATGACATTTACCTGTTGTTGGTCTTTATCACTGCTTAGTGAAGAGATTTCTTCTTGTTCCCAAAGCATGTGTTAAGTTTTTAGCCAATTTCCTTTGGGTCTGAAGAACCATCCTCCCCTTCCTTTTTGAAAAGGAAGCATTCATCCTTCCAAGTCTGGCTACAGGTATGGGCCCTGTGCTTCTGTTTCATAGACTACTGTTAAGGTACTTTCCAAATAGGTTAGGATATATTTCATAGTTCGAAAAGTATATGCTAATACTGGAATTAGATTGGTGATAATTGCTCTAAACATTTTCTTGCCATTGAGCTTTGATTTTAAGCTGCTAATTTTCCCTTTGAGAGCCTTGTGCTTAATGTGCCCTGCCTGGAAGAGACCAAGCTCTCTATAATCATGACCTTCATCTGATTAAAGTTGATCTCTGGATTCAAATGTGAAATTTCAGTCATGATTTCCCTTGATTTCCATAAAGAATTTTATGTTTATCAAGACCAAGTCATTCTTGACATCACTGGTAGAGAGCTAGTTAATGGGCATTTTAGTGGGAGCACCATGACGTCATGGTCTGGGGCTCCCTTGTAAACTTTTCGGCAACCATCTGAACTACAACCCTCCTCTAATGCCTTTACATGTATCTCTGGTTATCTTCTCAAGCTGCTCCTGCCATGGCAGGTTCAATTCCTGTCCTCAGGAGGATTCCCCAGTAGCTGTCCCTTTTTTCCTAAGTTTCTTACCTTGCCAATGATCTCCAATGACATAGACAGGTGCAGATCCTAAAATGTCTCTATTCTCCCTGGTTAACATAGAAGAATGGGTTGGTTTACAGTATTTGTTGCAAATACTTGTCTGGATTTACTGTATTATGGTGTAGTTGGTCTGCTAATTGGATTTGTGCCATCAGAATCAAAAAGACCTTGCCAAAATTCCAAGCTCAGCATACCCAACTCCTCTAAAAATCATTTATGATGGTGGAGCTGTTTTTGATTTTCATTTCAAAATTAGGTATAATTTCTGGAGTTGTGTTAGGTGTAGCTTTTTAGTGACCTTCTATTCTTCATCTTTTCCTCTCTAAATCTTAGAGCCTCTTGTATTTAGCTTTTATTTTTATCTAACCCAGAATTTTTATTGCTATGCTTATATAAAATATACTCTTTTCATATTGTTTGAAGATGTTTGGGTAAAAATGGTCCCAGGATAACTCACTATCCCTTATAATAGGGAATGACAGGGTTGGGCGGGGCCTGAAAACAAGGAGTGTCAGAGGGGGAGGGGCCTTAGAACAGGGAGTGTCAGAAGGGGAGGGACCTAGAACAGGGAGTGTCAGAGGGGGAGGGACCTAGAACAGGGAGTGTCAGAGGGGGAGGGGCCTTAGAACAGGGAGTGTCAGAGGGGGAGGG
>NC_058133.1:29503705-29548220 GCF_016433145.1 Gracilinanus agilis | reverse complement strand
GGGAGGGGCCTAGAACAGGGAGTGTCAGGGCTGGGAGGGGCTTAGAACAGGGAGTGTCAGAGGGGGAGGGGCCTTAGAACAGGGAGTGTCAGAAGGGGAGGGGCCTTAGAGCAGGACTTGTCGGAGGGGGAGGGGCCTTAGAACAGGGAGTGTCAGAAGGGGAGGGGCCTTAGAACAGGGTGTGTCAGAGGTGGGAGGGACCTAGGACAGGGAGTGTCATGAATGGGAGGAGCCTTAGAACAGGGAGTATCAGGGCTGGGAGGGGCCTAGAAGAGCAAATGTCAGAGGAAGGATGGACCTTAGAGATTGGTATGATGGAAAGAAAGCTGACCTTGCAGTCAGAACTCCTGGCCTCCTGAATGCAGTTCATCTTCCCCTTCCAGGCTCAGAATAAACATTGTTTTCTAAGTCAGGCCTTCCTTGATTCCCCTAGATCAGGGATGGTAAACCTTTTAGATACCACGTGCCACGTTCCCCTCCCTCCCGCTGCTGCCTTACCCCAGTCAGGGGTAGGAGAAAGCGAGGGAGTGACCGAGGCGCTCTGCGGGGCAGGTGAAGAGAGGCTCACGTGGGCGGGGGGCAGAATGGCCTGAGTGCTTCCATTGGGCTGCTGCGCAGAGGGGCAGGAGGTGCAGTGGACAGGGGAAGGAGAGTAGCTCTGCTGTGGTCCCTCTGCCTTCCTAGTAACTAACTCTGGCAGGCAATGGTGCGTGTGCCCACAGAGAGGTCTCTGTGTGCCATCTCTGACATGTGTTCTGTAGGTTTGCCATCACATCCCTAGATGCTTGTTCTCTCTAAAAAATACAGTACAAGATAGTATGTATAGGTAATGTTTACTTTTATGTATGCCTTCATGTTGATGCCCACCCAATAGAACATAAGCTCTCTGAAGGCCTGGGTTATTTTCTTTTACTTTTTCAGCCCCTTGCATATAGTAGGAGCTTAGTAAAGGCTTGTTGACAGACTGATTGCTACTGGCAAGTCACTTCATCTCAGTTTTTTTGCCTCTCATGAAGAAAAGAAAACGTATGAAATCTACTTTGGAGGGTTTGTGAAGCTC
Organism: Gracilinanus agilis; assembly: GCF_016433145.1. Lineage (NCBI taxonomy): Eukaryota > Metazoa > Chordata > Mammalia > Didelphimorphia > Didelphidae > Gracilinanus > Gracilinanus agilis. The sequence goes on along the minus strand of NC_058133.1, from coordinate 29,547,160 downwards.
AGATGGGGAACTGCATCGAGTGTGCTGTATAAAAGTAAAATGTAATTATTATTCTCATCTACCTGGGCCTCTTTTTATAGATACAGAACCTGAGGTTCAGAGAGGGCATGATTTGCCCAAGGTCATGCAGCAAGTCAGTGGCTTGGCTGAGACCTGACAGGGCGAAACAGCCCAAAGTTTTTCTCGGAGAATACAGTCCCAGCCCAAAGCCTCTTGTCCACTCTTGGAGAGGAATAGTGTTCCCTGAGGCCATCTTGGCAAGCAACAGAAACCCAGCAACAGGCCTCAAAGAACAAGATATGACTCACAGATTTAGCACCAGGCTGTTCCCTGAGTTCAATTACGCTAAAAATCATCCTCTGCACAAAAGTTCCATTGGCTTCTATTTGCTCTGATTACAGTCTTCAGAAATCCCTTCCGGCTCCCTTCCAAACACCCAGCCCGTTCCAAAGACTCAATAGTAATCTGATCTTGGCCAGTAATTGCATCCTTGGTCAAAAGAACAAGACAGCCACTTAATAAAGAGGACACAGCTCCAACAGGGAGCAGGAGAGCAGTCCCAAGGTGGATGTAATGCTTGGGGTCAGGCCTGCATTGATCCAACACAGGACGGAGAGAAAAGTGTGATGTGGTGAGAAAAAAAAGCACTCAGCTGGGATTAGGATCTAATCCTACACTTGGGCTCAAAACAGTTAATTTTACAAACATAAGGTGTACACTCAAGATGACTAGATAGGAGTGTCTGGGAAAAACAAAACTAGAAGCAAAGATCTGGGGTGGAGATTAGACTTCAAGCTCAGTTTGGTCCAGTGCACAGAGGTGGTCATCGTTCTTTCTTCTGCCTGACCAAGTTGTACCCAGAGTATCATATACTGTTCTTTGTGCCCATTTGGGGAAGGACATTACTAAATTGGGAGGCATCTGGAAAAGGGGAAGAACAGGAATGGAGCAGAGATTCAGCCATGAGAGGATCATGATTTTGCTGCTTTCTGTTTGTAGATGTTTTGTGTACTTGCCCTAATTTGATTCTTAAAACACCCCTTGGAGATGACACTTTGGACATCATTATTAACCTTCCACAGGTGAGAAAACTTAAGAACACGCAATCCACTTGTGCACAGGTGCAGCTAGTAAGTGTTAGAAGAAAGGTTAGAACCCAGCTTTCCCCTGATTCCAAAGGCCTCAGTCTTTCCAAGACATTACAATGCAGTGTTCAAAGAACTTGGGATCTTTAGTTTGGACCCAGATGACTTGGGCTGGTGGTTTTCTTCAGAGGTGGAAAGGGCTGTCACAAGAAGAAGAATCAGCCTGATTCTAACTGGCACCACAGGTAGGACTGGGCAGAAGGGTTGAGGGAAGGGATACATGGCGGTAATGGAAATTAAACTCCCCCCATGTAATGGGCCACCTTGGGAGGTCATGGGTTCTCCCCCAGCAGAAGTCTTCAGCAAAGACTGGCAAAGAGTTTCTTGCTCCCATGGGGTTTGGGCTGTGTAGACTCTGAGGTCTCTTCCATCTCTGAGGTCCTAGAATACTGAGATTCTATAGTCCTAGTTTGACAATTAGCCTAACTGGAGAATGTTGGCCTTTTTTTGAGCCTCCGTTTCCCTATATATAACACAAACTTTGGGGAGGGTTAGGTACCAACTGGTTTTACTGTAATATTTTAGTAAATACCACCTGCAAAAGTCATTTACACTGACATGATTCTCAACATGATTCTTGGTGGGGGCTCAAGTTGATGGCACTAAAGGATCACTCTTGACCCCTCAGGGTACTTTCTCCTTGTAATTCTAAAGGGGAGATAGAACCAAGCTCATCCCTGGGCCCTGGGCTGAGGTCTTCAGAATCTGTAGTGTACACAGATAAATAATAATGGCCATGATCCACACAGCAGATGATGATAACACCAGCCTGAATTCTTCTCATACATTCATATTCTCATATATTCATATGGTTTTTCTTCAGAAGAGCTTTCGGATAGACAGTGTTTTTTGTTCTAGATGAAAGACTTTCCACTTGAATTTTATGTATTATGTATAAATCATATATATAATAGGTATGCATATATACACAACCTACACATGTATAGAATATATATTTATGTTTATATATAAACACGTGTTTATATTTCTATGTACATATACATACATATATATATATATTTACATACACACACGTACATATATATCCCCTTTGTAGACTACAGACTGGTGCCAAGTAAGATGGTTGCACTGGTACAAAGTTTCAAAGACAATATATGTGCATATAGAAAATATAAATAAAATAATTAAAAACTCATCTCAAAGGGCAAAGCATGACTAAATGGGGAGATCAGAAAAGGTCTCTCAAGGGCAGTGACACCATAGTTGAGCCCTGAAGGAAGCTGCAAGCTCAAAGAAGTAAATATAAGAATGAGCATCAGAATCATGTGGGACATACTGTGGATGCAAAGAAAAGGAGGCAGGAGATGGTTTTCCAGGCATTGGGAAGAGCAAGGAGGCCAAAAGAGGCTAACAAGCAGAGTTGAGATGTCCAAGATCAAGAAAGAGGTGAGGGCTAGCTCAGCAGATTGGTGACTTATTTTGTGGAGCCAGGCCAACTTTTCATGATGGCTGCTTTTTTCCTAACTGATCACCAGCCATTCTTTTAACCATATCATCTAGAATTTTTCCAGTGTGTGTAGAGATGTTTTAGAACACGGGCTTTGTGAATAATGCAAATGTCAGTTAGCAGACATTTATTAAGCACCTATCATGTGCCAGGCACCACACTAAATGTTGCCTCAATTGAAAGTGAATTGTCATCTTGGTTAAGATTTTCTTTCTGAGGTCTAGCTGGCCCAATAAACATACATTTTCTTTCATTCCATCCTAATGAAAATCAAGGCCAAATTAAGGTCTTATAAATAAATGACTTATGATTTGTCAAGGGCTCGATGCCATAATTGCTGAAGGGACCTTCCAGCAGCTGAATGGTCCAGTCCAAAGGAACCTGTATTAAGAAGCAGGTGCCCCAGCCTTCATTCTGCTCTTCCACAAACTCATTGTGGGACTTGGAGGAAGTCTCTTTCTTGCTTTGGACCTCAGCATCCTCTTGGGTAAAATGAACATTTTAGAGAAGACTCTCCTAAAATCCCTCCAACTTTGACATCCTGATTTCTATGTTCTCAAGTCCATTACAGGTCTGACATTCCACATCCTTTGTTCTAAGGTCTTTCTGCCTCAGATATTCACAACCTTGCGTTCCAAGCCCACCAATGTCCTGCCCATAATGTCTGCTCCATCCTAAATCTCTTTCCTGCTATAATCTTGTACGAAATCAAGGAAGACTGATACTTTAGCAGGTTTCCACAGGCACCGATATCTGGCTAGGGGTTGTTGGCTTCATCTGTCTCTTTCCAGGACCTTCCCTGCTCTCAAGGTCTCAGACCAAAGGTTGAGTTTCCTAAACCATGATTACAAGCTTATGCTATTTATCAAATCCTAGGGCTTATAGTCCAATAGATTTGATCCCCCTAACCTTCGGAGGCTCAAACATCTCCCTTCTCTCTTGAAAAACAACCGAAAATTAAAGAACAATTTCTCTTTACCTTCTAAATGTTGGCACTGCAAAAAGGGAGAGGGAAGGAGAGACATGAAGGTCGGGTTTGGTGTGACTCTCACCTACCAAACACATGGGTTTTCTCTTTGGAATTTCAAGAACTCTTTATTCTTTAATCTGTTATTTATTCTGTTCCAGCCTTCGCTTCCTTAAGAGCAGAAAAGGATTAATGGTTTCAAATTCCAGAGCGCTGACCTTTATTCTACATTAAAATGCTTATTGGAGAGCATCCTGCTGAGGACCCAGGAGCCCTCTGGAGCTGTGGACCCAAGGAAATAGAAAGTTTAACTCATACATCCCTAAAAAAGACAGGCATCATGAAAATTCATTCTCTCTCTCTCTCTCTCTCTCTCTCTCTCTCTCTCTCTCTCTCTCTCTCTCTCTCTCTCTCTCNCTCTCTCTCTCTCTCTCTCTCTCTCTCTCTCTCTCTCTCTCTCTCTCAACAGAGACAGACAAAAACAGAGAGAAGGGGGAGAGAAAGACAGAAACAGAGAGAGAAGGGAGAGAAACAATGATGCCCTGGGCTTGTGTACTAATGTTGAATGAAAGAACCTAAGAGCTTTGAGAAGTGATTCTCCCCCACACCCTGGCCAGAAGTGACCACTGCTTCCGGTGAGCCATCTGCTCATTCTTACCACTCCCCACTCTCTAACTACATTCCATACAGAATACAGTAGAGAGAACAGAACAATGTGAGAGGGAAGATTAGGAAAATTGCAGAATTTCTGAGCTGAAAGGGGACATGGCACATACCAGACAAAGAATTCCCTGGGCACCATCCCTGACAAATGGTGATACAGCCTGCTTGAAGAACTCCAGGAATGGGAAGCTTACCACCTCTTGAGGAAGTTCATTCCATTTTGAAGGGCTCTTCCTCATCTGGAGGGCCAACTTAGTAAGCCCAGCCTGACTCCCCTCCACGCTTGCAGTCTTCCTGCCCTTCATTCTCAAGTAAACTTCGCAATTCAGCCAAACTAGCCTATTAGTTGTTCTGCTGATACCTGGCATTCATTCCGTCTCCAACTCTGTGCTGCCATGCCTGGAGCACAATGCCCCCTTACCCCCCAACCCATTTTGGAGAATCCCCTTTGTCCTTCCAAGGGAAGCTCACAGCCCAGGCCATGAAGGCCTTGGCCTGACACCCCAAATCCTGTGCATTTACTTGGCCTAGATTTCATCTTCATTTTACTGGATCCATGTTGCCCACCTGGAGGGCAGCAGGAGTTTCCTTTTTGTCTTTGTCTCCCATCACCTGGCAAAGCCCCTTGGAGAAGAAGGAATTGTCTTTAAATAGAATGAACTGCCTTAGGTCCAAAGGATCACAGACTTGGACCTGGAAGGGATCTCAGGAGTTATTAAATCCAACTGCTTCATTTTTTAGAAGAAGAAGAGAAGTGACTGATCCAAGGCTCCCTCCTGCCTCCTAGAGTCAGAACAAAGCTCATCCTTCTTCCATACGATCTATGTAAACACAGGCATCACAGTACAAACAGCTTGCCATTGACTCATTCTTGGGTCTTATCTCCTGGCTAAACATATCCAGATACTTCTACTGACTTCCATGCCATAGATCCAGGGCCTTGCCCGCGAGTTTCCCTCCTCCGATCAGTCTCCAGGTAATCGGTGTCCTCCTAAGCAAGCGGCCTTCCAAAAGGCAAACGTGGTCTGACCACATGTCTAGTGCTTGGCTGGTCCCATTCTGGTACAAGCTGAACTTGATGGTCTCTGAGGTCCCCGCTTGTTCTCTCATCCTCACTTTTTGTGATCAATTAATTGCAAATAATGATGAATAAAATTTATGTAGAACTTTAAAGCTTAAAGCATTTGGTATATGATGTCTCATGTGATCCTGCCAACAACCCTGTGAGATAGGTGCTATTATCACCCCCACTGTATAGACAAGGAAATCGGAGTTGAGGGAATTGAAGAACTCAGTATTTCATCGTCCTATCCCGAGTGCCTAGCCCCATGGAAACATTCCAAGAATGAGTCATGCTGTTAATAACGGAAAGATAGATTTAGGAGACAAGATGAAAGGTAACTTTTTATACCATCTATGTATATACCATAAATATCTGTGCACCATATATTTTTGTATAGCCATGAAAGGCTATTTTGCTTAATTATGTACATTTGTTACAAAAACTTTATTTTTCTTCTGTCCTTTAACGGGATGGAATGTGGGTGGGACAAAAAGAAAAATAAACTTCTACTAATTTTTTTTTTCATAGAGAGGTAAGTAGGGGTTCACCAATGGGGAATATTGCATACATTTCCAGGAAAGAACTATTGTATTGTTAGTTTTCCCTAACTCTTTTTCTGTTACTAAAGGAAAATAATATATAAGTATTAGTAATGGGAAACAAAACACATTAATAAAATTAGTAATTTTTAAAGCTATTATGGTGTCAAGGATGCTACAGACACAAATGAAGAAGAGAATGAAAGACTCCAAAAGATCTAAAGCAAATTCTTAAAGAAAAACAGTATTAGGCAGCAGTTCAAATAGATTTTCTGGAAGAGATGAAGCAAGGGTTGAAAATGTACATACAAATTAAATGAGAGTGCTAGAGGAAAGAATGGAAAAGAAATGGGAGCTGTGGATGAAAGAATTGGAGGGAGAATTAACAACGTGGAACAAGAGGTATAAAACCTTGTCCAAGTAATAAATTCCCTGAAAATTAGAATGGAACAAAAAGAAGCTAATGATTCTATGAGACAAAATGAAATATTTAAACAAAGTTAAAAGACTGAAAAAATAGAAGAATGTATAGTATATTAAATCCAACTGACTTCAAAATCAGATCAAGGAGACATTATTTAAGAATCATTAGTCTGAGAGATATCAGATTCCCTGAAAGCCATGACCAAAAAAAAGAGCCTATACATCATATTTCAAGAAATAAAACTACTTGCGTTTTTTTTAGAACCAGAAAGCAAAGTGAAAAAAGAACTCAACCCTAATAAAGGAGAGGAAATCTTGAAATATGATATTCCAGAAAGAAAAAGAAAAGAAAAAAAATAGCCTTCAGGCAAAGATAACTTACCCAGAAAAAAAAACCAAATATAATCTTAATGGGAAAAGATAGACTGTTAATGAAACAGAGGACTTCCAACAATTTCTGATGAAAAAAAAAATCAGATCTGCAAATCTCTTGAAGTATAAATACAGGAGTCAGGAGAAACATAAAAGGTGAGGATTAGCAAACAATCACTGGAAATTCAACAAGCATATTGACATTCTAATATGGGTGGATGATAAACCTGCTCCCTGAGAACTCCAGCATGGGAAGACTGGTATGAATTGATGCAGAGTGAAGTGAGCAGAACCACTAGACCAATTTATACAACAACAATATTGTAAAGATAAACAGTTTTAGAAAATGTAATTCTGATCAGGATCATGTCCAACCAGTTCAGAGTACTTATGAAACAGATTGACTGCTTTCTGATAGAAAGATAATGGGCTCAGAAGGCAGAGAAAGAAATATCTTTTAGATGTGGCCAATGGAGGAATTTGTTTTGTTTTACTATACATGTCTGTAACAAGGGTTTTGTTTTTCTTGTTTTCTCCACAGGAAGAAATTTGCAAGGGAGACAGGAAGGAGAGGGGGTAGATTTTCACTAACTGAAAAAATTAAATAAAATAAATGCCATGCCAACATGCTGGCATTTCAACTAGATAAGTATAATATTATTCCAGGAGGCAGAGAGTACTAATAACTATGAGGATCAGGGAAGATTTATCACAGGAAGAATCTAAGGATCTAAGAGGCTGAGAATTCAGGAGCAAGTAGGACTCTAGAACCTACCTGCAAGAAAATACGTGTGGTATTTTCTTTCTCACTAAGCCCCTTATCAGATTGGGTTGGGGATATTATCATGATCTCATATTTATCTAATACATTAAGGTTTGTACAGCACACTTGATTTTATTAAATACTTGTAGGCATCCTAAAAAATAAGTGCTCCTTTTATCCCCCTTTTATAGAGGTGGAATAAATTACCTTCTCACTTATAGCTACTAAGTATCTGGGGTAAGCCTAGTTAATGTAGGGAGCCTCTTTTGTTTTCTGGAAGGGAAGCAGTACAAAAGCTACCAATTTCACCAGCTCATTCCAGAATTTGTATATCTTGCTCTAAAGTGGATATGCATGACAATCCAGACCCTTATAGTTTAGAAAAAAAATCTCCTCAAAGCAGCTCCATCTATGTAACTCCTTTACAGTTTCGCTAAGGGCATTTTCTGGGATCATAAGGGGACCCAAGTTAATTCTACAGGTTATGACGGAAATTAAAAGGCATTTTGGATCCTAATTCAGACACGTGTTTGGACTGAGGAGGAGAGGAAGAGTAGTTCAAAAGACAGACTTAAGATACCTCAGAGCTTCTTTAATCAGCTGGCCCAGTGGGTATGGCTAGGGTCTGCCACACAAACACGCTAAAAGAGAAGAAAGTGTCTCCCTCCCCACCTGAAGAGCATCCCTATGAAAGCGAAGGCCCAGCCAGTGTCGGCACTCAGCCCAGAGGCTGCATCACAAGTGGCCACCAGCAGATGGCAGTGGAGAGGAGCCGCACACAGCTGCTCAGTTCAGGGAGGAATCCAGATTGAAGGTGGGAGCAGGGGCTCCCCTGGCAGCGGCCTCCCCTGAAGTGAGGATGCTGAGAGGGGAAAGACAGCGAGCGTGGTGTGGACCCCTGATCTGAAACGTCCTGGGCCGTCTGGGTGGAGAGGTCCAACGGGCCGCCATGATTCCGGAGAAAGTGGGGGAGGCCGGGGTGCAGCCACTGAGAAGAACTGGAGAAAAGGAGGTGATGGGGGGCTCTGGGGGCAGGAGGGTACAGCCAGGACCCGGCAGTGACTGGCCCCAAGGAAGAACCACCCTTCCCACCTCCGCGGGGCCTCTGCAGGCCAAGTGTGTCTGCGCTTCTCTCAGTGGGCTCAAGCGCCTGATCTGCAGGAGGCAGCAGAATCCGGAGAGCAAAGCGCTGGAGAAAGGGCTGCACGTTGTCATCCTGTCTGCTCCGGTGAACCTCCCTGAACGGCTCTCTCCGCTGGCCCCCATCTGCCACAGGACCAGAGGCCGGACGCTTGCCTTCTGTCTCAGAATCAATCCTGGTGTCTGTTCCCAAGCAGAGGAGCCGAAGGGCTGGGCAATGGGGGAAGCGAGCTGCCTAACATCACAAGGCTGGGAAGTGTGGGAGGCTAGACTGGAACCCAGGACCCCTTGTCTCAAGGCCCGGCTCTCAAAAGTCCACTGAGCCACCTGGCTACCCCATCACATGGTTTTAAAGCTCATGAATCAGCTTTAAGCCTCTGCTTTTACAGTGATGGCACGGAGGCCTCGGGGCGTCTGTTTTAAAATGGTTCGCCATTGTGGCTAGAATGGAAGGCGAGCGCCTGGCCCTCTCTCAGCAAACCCTACCCAGCCCAGGCTCCATGGAGCCTTACCATCTTCTGTCACGTTATTTCCCCTCCCACAATCTGTTCCTGTCCAGCTGGCCTTCGTGCCACTCGCCATCCAGGACGCTCTCGGCTTCCTCCCCTCAAAGCCCAGCCCAGGATCCTTGGTTGGTCACTCTGTGAAAGAGAAGCACTATTTGTCCTTCCTACCGCCTGGGCTTTTCAAGATCCGAAGAGGGGATGGATGGCTGTGAAAGCAGCCTGGGCCCTTCGAAGTGTCCCCCAACATAGGGGCTCTCAGGCCTCATTCCTTGCCTTCTCTTCAGAGCAGGGCACATATCAGGGGCTCAGACCAAGCCAGCAACTGACCGGTAAAGAGCCTTATGTCCGGCAGAGAAGTGGACCTTCTAGAAGGCAGTGGCCTTCTAAGGAATCACAAGAATAACTGTTCCCATTTCTCTGATGCCAATGAGGCAGCACAGGACAGTAGCCACAGGAAGACCAAGAATCCAGATCTATCTCAGATCTCCCTCACCAGGTAAGTCATGTCCCTCAGGCTCAGTTTCCTCAATCATAAAACGAAAGGGTTGGCTTCAGCAGCCCCTGGGCCCCCTCGTGGTTCTGTTTCAATTACCCTATAAAAGAAGGAGAAGAACGTCAGCTCCTGAAGGGCAGGGGCCGGCTTGCTTTTGTCTGGGTATCTCCAGCTCCTGGCACAGCTCCTGCCATGAAGGTGGTGCTGACTAACGCCTCACTGAGCATCAGCAGACCTGGGCAACAACAGCAGCTGCCCTCCCTTAGGACCTCAGGTTCCTTCTCTGTAAAAGGAGGGTCTCTGAGGTGCCTCTCAGCTTTGCCCTCCTGGCCCTGTGATGTCTGCAAAGTGCTTGCCCTAGGAGGGCAGGTGGGAGAGACTCGGGCCTGGCACTGCCCAGGGGGCACTACCCTCCAAGCCTTTCTTCCTAAGCAGGCTCCTCCCAGTCAAACCAGCAGCAGCACAGACAATGTGAGGGATTCAAATAAAATAAAGAGTTTTAAATGATGGTATGAAATCCATGGCAGTTTCTGAGGGGGCATTTAAGCTCCTCCGGTCAAAGGCTACAATCGATACTGGGCAAAGACTGCTCAGCACTCTGCTCCACGGTGGCAGGCCTGGTCCCACCACCCAGAAATGTGAGGAAGGGGACAAGCTGAATTGCACTGATGACTCGGAGACTAAGATGAAGAGGGAAGGCAAGGCAGGCAGCATCCTAGGATTGCATCACAGGCCTGAAAACTAGAAGGCCCCCCAAGTACCCGAGAAGGAAGCAAAAGCCCAGAGATGGGAAAGCACTTGCCTAAGGTCAAAAGCTTCTAAGTGGCAGAGGCAGGACTTCTGCTTGGGTCTGTGGGCACAAACCCAGCAGCCTGGCTGCATCCGGACACTGGTGACCTGCCAGCTTGGCCAGGCCTGGGGATGCCCTTCATTGTTACTTGGCATCTGCTGGAGACCCGTTAAGAGATGCCTGCTGAGTGCTTGGCAACCATTCTGGATAAAATTGTCTCTATGACAGTTCAGACAAAAAGCAATTCTGTCACCACCCCCCCCCCCCCAACTATCCCCATCAGGCTCTGAGAGCAGAGGCAAGGTTGGCATTCCAAGGGGGCAAGGCTGTGCCTGCCAGACCTATGTGGTCAGAGGGGAGAGCGGAGGGAACGATGGGGAAACAGCAAAGAGGCCAGCTTAGGTGTGAGGTCAGGAAGAACGTCCAGCCCATAAGCTGTCCCTGAATGGAATGGGCTGCCAAGAGAGGGGCTCAGTTCCTCATCCTTGGAGGTGTTCAAGACAAAGCTGGAAGTGACTCATCAGAGGCCCTTCCTGCCCTGAGGCTCAGTGACTGAACACAGGATTCCATTTCTGCCAAGGGGCTTGGGCTTCTCTCAGACCCCTCTCTCCCCGCTGCCCCGTGATCCTCCGCCATGACAGCTCTCTCATACCCTCTCTTCTCTGCTCTGATGCTGCCACCACCCCCATTTGGGCCCTTCTCATTGCTCCCCTGGACGACTTCGGCAGCCTGCTCAGTCAAGCTCCCTGCCCTTGTGTCTCCTCTCTCCACTCCATCTTCCACACAGCTGCCAGTGACACCCTTCAGGCATCGGTTTGACCGTGTCCTACGGCTCCCAACGGCCTCTTAGACAAAATAAAAATTCCTCAGCTTGACGTTTACAGCTCTCCAGAATCCAGTCCTAATCTGAACCTCCCGAGTTACCCCAGAATGCCCCAATATTTGCTAATATCCAAATAAATAGAAAGGATTGTCAGCTTTCCCACATGCTTTCCCAGGTCTAGTCTTGCTTGTACATCCCTTTAAGCTGAGAATGTCTTCCCTTTCCTCTTCTGGCTGACCTTGGAAGTCAGTCCTTTATGATTTATCTTCCAACTACCCACCTACCCTTTGCATCCCAACAGAACTGGCCCACTGATGTTCTTGGAGCACCTTAGAGCCTTAGACCTGCAGTTTAGAAGGCTCAAATCCCACTTTAAACACTAACTGGATGACCCTTGAAAACTCACTTAAACTTACGAGGCCTCAATTGCCTCATCTGTGAAGTGTATCTGGGAATAAATACAGGCAAATAGGAAACAAAATTATGATAATGACTTGTTTAGAAAACCTTAAAGAGTCCACAAAAAATTAAGAGAAACAATTCAGCTAAGTTCATCAGCATTCCTGTGAGTTATCCACAAAACCCAGTGGGAAGAGATAGAAAGGAACTTTCCATTCAAAACAACCACTGAAGTGATAAAAGATTTGGGAGTATATCTCCCAGGATAAACCCCGGAACTTCAGGAATCCAATTCCAAAACATGCCTTGCAGAAATACAGACCTAAATAACACGAGAAGCATTAATTGTGTATGAATAAGTCATCAATGTGATAAAGACCAACACCTAAAATTAATTAGTGCTATGCCAAACTATCAAAAGAATATTTTATAGTAAAAATATAACAAAATCCATATTAGGAAACAAAAAGTCCAAGAATCTCAAAGATGATAGTGAAAAAAATTGGGAAGGAAGGTGGTAGGGGGAGGATTTATCAGTTTAAGATCTCCAACTATATTAGAAAGCAGTAATCATTAAAATAATTTAGTAATAGTTAAAAAATAGAGGGGTTGATTAATGGAACTGATTTAAAGCCCAACATATAGAAACAAATGAGCACAAGAGAATGGTGTCTGATAAACCCAAAGACCCAGTTATTGGGGATAACAACTCACTACTGGACACAAACTATTGGGCCAACTGGACAAGAAACTAAGTACAGACAACATTGCATACTACATACCAAGACAAGCTCCACATAAGTATGTGACTTAAACATAATGGCTGACACCACAAACAAATCATATGAGCAAGAAAGAATTTACCTTTTGAATCTATGAATAGGAGAAGAGTAAATTAATCAAACAATCATCAGAAAGGATAGTATAAGAAAGTGGACAATTTTGATTATATAAATTCAAGATTTTGTACATGTAAATCTAAATTAAAAGGGAAATAAGTAAATGGGGAAAAAATCTTTGTAGCAAGTTTCTATGATAAAAGTCTCGTGTGTAAGATATGTAAGAGTAACATCAATTATAAAACTAAGAGCCATTTCCTAATAGATAACTAGTTAAAGGATACAAACAGGCAATTTTCAAAGGTTGAAATCCAAGTTCTCAAAAATCATATTAAAATTATCTAAACCTCTAGTTATTAGAGAAATGCAAATTAAAGCCATCAAGTCAACAAGTATTAATTGAGCACTTACTATGCATTGGGCACTATGTTGAGTCCTAGGAATACAGATACAAGCACAAAGATAAAGTCTGCCCCTGAGGAGCTTACATTCTAATGGTGGAGATGAGGAGATAGGAAACAACATGATGAAGGCCAAAGAGTCAAAAGTGGAGCTAAGAAAGGAGGGAAGTATGGCTGCTCTGGACATTTCCTCCAAAGGGAGGTTATGGGAGGAATTCACACATTAAAGAGTCTTCCAGGGTGAGAAAAGGGAAAAAAGGCATTTATAAAAAGTATCTACTATGGGCCAACCATTGCACTAAACCCTTATACAAATGTTATCTCTTTTGGTCTTTATAACAACCCTGGGAAACACTGTTATTATACCCATTTTACAGCTGAGGAAACTGAGGTGAGCAGCAGTGAAGTGATTGGGTCCCACAGCTAGTCAGTATTTGACACAAGATTTGAACTTGGGTCCAGTGCCCTATCTACTGCACTATCTAGTTGCCTTTAGCTGAGACAGGGTAGCAGGAGCATGTGGTATAGCCTGGAGAATCAGAAACAACTGGGAGGGTTCCCTTCCAACCCATCAGATGAGAAAAACGGTAGATGAGGAAAATAACAGCTTTTAGAGGGACTGGAGCAGAAGAGATTACTCACTCCTGACCACAATGTTGACAGCCATGTGAACTGGCTCAGCCAGTGTAGAAAGCAATGTTCAACTATGTCCCCAAAGTTACTGTAATAATTAAAAATGGATTTGACAAATATAAGAATTTTAAAAAGTTGTTGTGGTCGCCATTTATAAAAAGTAACTTTAAAGTCACAAGGCTGTCGTAGCTTTAGTAGCTTTATTATAGCAAGGTAGAGATAGTAAAGAGAAGGAAATGTAGAAAGGTGATAGGGGAATTGTCTAGCCTACCACTCTAAGTTGGCTCCAAAGAAATCTAGCTCACTCCCCAACAAAGTTCCAATCTCTGGCCAGAAGAGCAGGAGAGTCTCAGCCTCCACAGCAGAAGTCCTCCAATGCAGCAGAATGAATCAGAATGCCCTTGGCTGGCTTTTATCAGCAGTTTTCTCCTCGTCATTTCCTTTCTCTCTGATTTCTAGTTCCTTTCACTGTGGGCTGATCTATCACATCTCAGGAACCAATCATAGTCTTCCAATTTGCCTAGCACTGCCCTGGAAGGGGGAGGCAGTGCTTGTGGTCTTTTAAGATTAAGTGTTAATGGCTAAGTAAGTGTGAAAGGTGGGGGACTCCAAGTTCTTGATTAAGTTAAAATAAACAAAAATATTTTAAATCCTCTTTCACATTACTCAACTCCATGTGCCCTTTGATCCAGCAATACCACTACTAGACCTATATCCCAAAGAAGAAAAGGGACCAGATGGACAAAAATATGGAGAGGAGCTTTCTTCACCAGTAGACCCAAACTGTAAACTAAGGGGGCATCTTCTTCTTGGGGAATGGCTAAACTAAACAGAATATGTGAATGGAATAGAATATTTGTGTTGCTTCAGAGGAAGTTGGGAAGACCTTCATGAACTACTGTAGAACCAGAAGAACAATTTAGAATTTAGGCAATGACCACAACATTAAGGAGAAGAATGATTTGGAAAGATTTGAGAGGTTTGGTCAATAACCTGCCACAAGGAATTGTGGACTTCATCTTCTGTGAGGGAAGTGAGATGTATGAACTTGGGAATTTGTTTTGTTGAACTATGATAAAGGATTTTGCATTTTGTGTTTAGGTTGTACTTGAGTATCCGGGACAGGGGGGGCAATGGGAGCCACAGATTATAAATGCATCATAAAATAAAGAAAAAAAAAAGGGAGAAAAAAAGGTCATTGAGTCCTTTATGGTCTTATCAAGGTATAAATCTAAGATCCCATCATCTCCCATTGTTGTACGTGGAATGCACCCTTCCACTACATTTCTACCACTTGGAATCCCTTCCTAGCTTCTGTCAAAGCCCCAGTTCCAGCTCCCCTTCCTACAAAAGGCCTTTCCCATTGATGCCTAATGCTCCCTCCTTCACAGATCACTCTCGGTTTACTTTATCTATATTTTGAATTCATTTATATGTGTACAAGATGTTTTCCTAGATACAACACCACCCTCTTGAAAGCAGAGTTGGCTTTATTTTTATTTCAAGTATCCTCAATGTGCATGGAGCCTAGAGTAGGTAAAGGTTTGATGACTGATGGACAGTCTTAAGATCTCTCCTAGCCCTGATATTCTATACTTCAAAGGCCCTCCTTGTTCTGATATTCCCTGGTCTGTGTTCAGAGAGCCCTCCCAGGTATGGCATCGTATGTTCTAAGGTTTTTTCTAGTCCTGACATTCCCTGGCCTGTGTTCTGGAATCTCTCCCAACCCTGAAAATTCTGATTCTTTGTTCTAAGGCCTCAGTCAGTTTTCACTTTTTCTAAAGACTCTCCTAGCTGTGACACTCAATCTTCTGTGATTTCAAGTTCTTCTTACCTCTGACATTTTATATTCTAGGAATTTTCTATGTTCTATGTTCTATGTTCTATTTGTTTTGTTGAACTATGAGGCCCCCAAAAGCTCTAGGCTTCAGAGTTTTAGACCTTCACTTCCCAGGAAATGCAGTTACAGTCTAGAACTCTCCCTTCACATTTGCCTTTTTTTTCCCAATAGAATGGCATCTTGGGTACATCGCATCAGGACGACCTAGTTAGACAAAGTTCCGAAACTTTTAAATATGCATGAATGTTATTGAATGGAATAAAGAGGCTGAAATAAAATGGTTGCAGTGAATATTAATATCTTATTATAATCCAATTTAATGCTGAAAATACGACTGCAACAGAATTTTCTACAACATAAAATCTGGGGAAGAAAATGTCTCCATTCTTTTCTCAGAAAATAATCACCCTTTTCAAGCCAAACTGCAGTAAATAAGCTGCAAAGAACAGCTGAAGGAAGGAGCCCAAGATAAAGAATTAAAAAAACAATGACAGTCATTGCCCTTCCAAGAGAGATACTTGGAGCTTAGGGGCCAAGAGGGAGCCTCAATACGGGATCTGTACAAGGCCTATTTCTCTAGAAGGAAGGGAGGTCTTTGGGGGAACCTGACCAAGGGAGGGAGGGAGACAGTGAAGCTTGAATCAGAAGCCGTCTCTGGGCCTCCAGATGGGAGAGGTGATCTTCTATTTTGACTTTCTCAGCCTATGGGTAGAGAGGCAGTTTGTGAGATGGAGGAAGCTTGGATTTGGCATTAGAAGATCAGGAATCAAATCTTGACTTTGAGGCTTACTTCCTATGTGAACTTAGGCAAATTCTAGAACTCTGGACCCATGGGGAGAACTCTGGACTGGGGAGCTAAAAAAAGGGAAAGGGGAGGCACAGGGTTGAGGATCTCAGCCAGACCATGGGTGAACTCAACATTCCAACCAAATGGTCTTCATTTGAGGGCTGAGCACAACAGGATTAAACACAGAGCTAGGACTTGTGAAGGGGACCTTAGAGATAACCTAGCCAAACCTCTTCCTTTATCAGTGGGGAAACTGAGGCCCAGGGAAGGCTAGTGATGCAGGGAGTGAGCTGCAGAGTGAGCATTCAAGTCCAGGATTAATGAGGTCAAATCCTATCCTCTCTACTTTTAGGAGATCCTCTCCCTCTTCTACTTGCTGTTACCCTTGACTCTCATCTGCCCTCCTCCTTCTCCTTATTCAATGCACTGCCAAGTCCTGTTGATTCTACAGTTATAGAAGCTCTCAAGTTCAACCCCTTATATCTACTCAGAAAGCCTTGGCTCAGGCCCTCATCTCCTCTCTCCAGGACTACTGCAACAGTCTCCTAATTGGTCTCCAGCCTCCAAGTTCTTCCCTCTAGTCCATCCTCTACTCAGCTGCCTAAGAGAACTTCCAAAGGGACAAGTATAATCATGTCACTCCATTGCTCAAAGATCTTCAGGGGCTCCTTATGGCCTCCAGGGTAAACACAAAGTCCTCCTGACATCTAAGTCCCTCATCAATCCCCCACCCCTTACTGCTCTTCTGCCTTAGTACTGATTCTAAGATGGAAGGTAAAGGATTAAAAAGAAAATAAATGACTAGAGCTTTTCTGAGTACTCATTGGAGCACTCCAGCTGAAGCATTCTATGAATCCTAGAAAGGAGTTCTGGGGGGTCAGCCTGGGCTGATCCTGAGCTCTTGAATACAAACAGAACTGACCAAATGGAGAAAGTTTTGCATTTGTGCCAACGAGACCACCTGGGTCTAAAATCTGAGAATCAGACCAGCTAAGGGGACAGTCAGTAGAGGTTGGATAAAAGGAGACAATTGTTTCATTTTTATTGGGACAAGTCATGGTGACCTTCCTAGGATATAGAGGGAGAACCCACACTAAAGGAATCAAAATTAAAGGGATCATGTGTGTGTAGGGAGGCATCTCCTATTCTGAGCCTGAGGAGAGAGCTCATGTCTCACACTCCATCCAGGATGCACACTTTTATGGGGCTCGATCCCACCCTCAAAAACTGAGTCTTTATAGATTCAGAGAATCCTCAAACTCAAAGAATGTCAGTCCTGGAAGGAACCTTAGAGATCATCTAGTCACATTTTCTCAGTTCAGTCCCCAGTTACAGAGGGAGCCGGGCAGACCCAGGGATGGTTCTTGAGTCTCTTAAATCCAGACCTTGTGTTCTTCCCTTCTTTTTGAGAAGGAACTCACAGCTCTCCTCATTCTCTGGAGCCATCTGCCCCCTCTGTCCCTGGGGGCCGCCTTACTCTCTGGTGAGGTCCTGGACCAACCATCCCTCACTCTCTGGCAGCCAAAGGTCTAATGTCTAGATTCCTGGGCTCTATAATTCCTTTCCCTCTGACACTCCCATGTTCCATGTTCTAGGGTTTCTCCTGGCTCTGGCTAATGTCTCTATTCCCAGGGTTTATAACCACTCTCAGATCTGACACCCCACATTTCATGTTCTAAAGGCTCTTTCGGTTCTGACGGTCTATGCTCTACTCAAGATTTTCAATTCAGAGCCAGAAGAAATCCCAAAAGCCATCAGGAACAATTGCTGCATTTGACAGTGGAAAATGAGGCTGTATTCAGTGACTTGCCTAGGTTCATGCAGCTAGTCCCCAAGTAGGCTAAGGCAGTATTCAAAGGCAGATTTTCCTGATACCACAATCACCACTCTAAACCTTGTACCACCTCATTCTGGCATAGCCCATGGTCTGTGTTCTAGGGTCCCTTCCAGCTCTAACATTTCATACCAATAGTCCTACTCAGGTCTGAGAATTCTTCATTTTCTAAAGTTTCTAACTTTTTTTTGGCACTCAATGTCCTAACAATCTCTCTTCTAAGATCCCATCTATCTCTGACACCCCTTAATCCTGACCTGAGCATTCTCAAGCCTGGATTCAGAATTTTTTTTTAATTTTTTTTTTAATTTTAAACCCTTAACTTCTGTGTATTGACTTATAGGTGGAAGAGTGGTAAGGGTAGGCAATGGGGGTCAAGTGACTTGCCCAGGTTCACACAGCTGGGAAGTGTCTGAGGCCGGATTTGAACCTAGGACCTCCTGTCTCTAGGCCTGGCTCTCAATCCACTGAGCTACCCAGCTGCCCCTCAGAATTTTTTGAGGAAACCGAGATGGCAACACACAACTGATTATGTACAATTGGGGCAGCCAAACACACTCAGTTCCATCACTTTT
Organism: Gracilinanus agilis; assembly: GCF_016433145.1. Classification (NCBI taxonomy): domain Eukaryota; kingdom Metazoa; phylum Chordata; class Mammalia; order Didelphimorphia; family Didelphidae; genus Gracilinanus; species Gracilinanus agilis. Next base: position 29,528,697 of record NC_058133.1, on the reverse strand, counting down.
TTTCTTCCGGCCACAATATACCTGCCTCACACAGCTCCTTCACACTTCATGCCTCTTTGTTCAACAGGGGGTCAGTGTGAAATCTGCCTTCCCCAGCATCCCCCTTCAAGGGTCAGGCTGGTTCCAGCAGGCCCCGTTGCCTGGCAAGCATCTTCTGCAAACCCTGATGCCTCCTGGGAACTGAAGATATGTGCATCTCCAGTTAATCTCGGTTCCATTAGAGAGAAGAATAAAACAGTTCTGAGAGCATCATGATTCATGAAGTGGCCCATCAGAGCAAAGCCAAAGGCATCAGAGGTGGGGTGCAGACAGGCTGAGCTGCATGATGTTCTGGGCAGATAGCACTCCACCAAGCTCTCCTGGGGCTCAGCTTAGGGACAGAAAAGGCCGATTAGCACTTTCCAACAATTACCCAATTTAAAAGTCAGTCAAAAGGGGATATTAGCATTATTTGTTGTAATTGTGCTCTGGTCCCAGGATCAGTAGAGATGCTCCTGGCTTTCAGCAGAGAGTGACAGCTGGGCCAGGACCAAGAGACTGTTAGCAGAGGAGACAGAGAAGTAATCTGTGGCCTCCCCTTCAACACTTTTTGCCAATCTCTGGCTGTCCCTTCAGGGCCCTTCAGTTTTGTAGCTTAGACCTTTGTCTTCTAGGCTAGAAGAAACTCTGGGGCCCCTTCTCTAGCAGGAAGGCAGCTCTGAGTGACCAGTAAGAAGAGCCACCAAAATCCTCTGGCCCTGCCAGCACCTAGTTTGTCTCTCTGGCCATACTTCCATCATTGGCTTGTACCAGCCTCCTTTGTGAATGTTAGCTCGCTTCTCTGATGGTGTCCTTGCAAGGAAGGGCTGATCTGGGCTCTTGAAGGTAACGGTGGTCTCACCAAAAAGGGAAGGTCTGGGGTGAGCGCCAGGGTAGGAAGCCTTCTGGCCCAAGCCTGGGTATGCATCTCCAATCTGCTAACTCATTAGCTGCGTGACTCCACAAAAATGCCTTCTCCTCTCCAAGACTCAGGCTCCCCACTTGTCAATGGGTACAATGACCTGCAGACTCCTTCTTCCATAGGCTTCCAAGCACAGGAAAAGGCTTTGGGAGCCCTGAGGAAGACGAGACATGAGTTGTCACATTGTAAAAATAAATAGCTTTGAAAGCTTTAAGAACTATGATCAGTACAATGAGCATTCACGATTTGAGGAGACTGAAATAATAGAGGTGACAGACAGATGTAGGGAGCAGAAGGGGACACAAGGGGTGGATTTATATGCAGTCATTAAGGCAATTTGTTTTGCTTGATTATGTGTTTCTGTTTCACGAAATTGTTTTCCCTTTTTCCCCCCCAAATAGGAGACTGAAAGAGAAAGTGGGTTTCAGTGAAGTCTTTTAAACTCTACCTTCCATCTCAGAAGCAATACTGTGTATTGGTTCCGGGTGATGGAGGTGGGCGGTGACGGGCAGCGACAGAAGCAGGACCCTCCTGCTCTGAAATCTTCCATTTCTCACAAGTTAGCACTGCTTAAGCATAAACGGCGAAATCTGTAGCGTTAGCATCAGCCACGCACAAAGGGCAGAATCTGTATTATTCATCAGTGAGCCTTTCTGCACTGTCACCAGCTTCGTGCTATTTTGTATTCTTAGTTGCTTATCTTGTTCTGAACTGCGGTCGTCCACTATGCTATGTCTGCCCCGTGTTCCCATCTTTGACGAGGGCATTCCAGAAGGGTAGCAATACGTCTCCCATACTGACAAATGAGGGCAGATGGGACATCGGGGGGAAGCATGGGACGTGAGCACTGGGGGCTCTGGCAGTCCAGGGGAACACCCCCCCCAACCTGGGCATGTTTCTTCTTCCCTCTCTGGTGGCCCAGAGTTCACCTATGACATGCCAGACCCCAAACCACACCTGTAATGCCCCGTAACGCCCAGGAGCGGCTCTTCTAAGAAAAGACGGAGACTTTCCTGGAATGGGAGGCAACAAGCCCCCAGACCCTCACTAAATGTGCAAACCCTGTTCCACACAGGAGAGCTGCTACGCCACCAGCTTAGGGACACTCTATGAACCCCTGGGGCTACTCCAGCGGCTCCAAAGCTACTCTACCAGCCTCGAGGCCATTTTCCAGCCTAGACTATTATATTATCTTAAAAACCTCTTCTTCAAATACAATTCTTTCATACTTCTGGATTGAACAGAGTTTTGAGTTTCCCATTCTTGAAGAGAGACCCTGCTACAAACTTAAGTGCTTTCTCACTACACAGGGCAGAACGCCGGTAAGGGCTAGGCAACTGGGATCACATTACTTGTGCAAGGTCACACAGCTAGGAAGTGTCTGAGGTCACACTTGAACCCAGGCCCTCCCATCTCTAGGCTTAGCTCTAACTGTATATTTCATCTTACTTAACTTTCACTTTGTAATAAGTGAAATCTTACTAGGTGGGAGTCATCTGTAAATGTTAATAATGCTAAAATGAAACACGTCAATACAACTTTTAACAAAAGGAAATAAATAGCTGTCCCATAGCCGATTCCTACCGTATAGTAAATACAGGAATACCTTTCTACTCCCCGCTTTGGGGAGAAGTGAGGAATGAGCCCTAAGTAAATCTTCACTGGAATGTCGGGGTGGGGGACCCAAAGAGTAGAAGAAGACCCCAGCCCTTCATTAAGGTTGTCAGGCTCTCCCATGGCTGACCCAGTCACTGGGGGCCCCGATCTAGGGCAGAAGGGCCTCTTTTAGAGAGGGAGAAGGTAGGGTACCCTAACCCTCTGGGCCAAGCAGGCTTTAGTTGTTAGATAAGTATAACACAATAACATGTCAGAATATGATGTGTTCTTAGAAAAGAGGCCAGACAAATGTAGGTTGGCTGGCAATACCAGGACAAGAAGAGGGAGGCAGCTCCCATCCTATCCGGCTGGGCTGAGAGAGCAGGAAAGGGAGGAATGGAGAACACGGCTGAAAAGGAAGGCTGTGGCCAGACTCTCACTAGCCCAGAATCCAGACTGAAGGATGGACCCAATGGGCCTGTGGGAGCTGTTTCTGGCTGGGAATGTTTCTGCCTTGCCACAGCTGGCAATGAGGAGCTGCCTAGTTCCAGACCCCACATATCCGCCTCCTTCCCACCCTAGCCCAAGCTGGCTGTTTGCTTGTTTACCACCCTCTCATCTTGTAATTATTGTGCCTCCAAATTAGAGGGGGGATTAACTAATTACAGCCTTGCCAGGCTCCTTGGAAGTAAGAATTGTTCAACCCTAAAGAGAGTGCATTGAAGGATGGCGGGAATGGGAGGCCAAGCCTCAGGAAGGTCAGTGTCTGAGCTCACCCTGGCCCCCCTCAGCTCCGGGTCACCTCACCATCCACAGGCCTTGATCCCCGCCTACTCTGATCCGTCCTCCTGCAGAGGACGGAATCCCAGAAGCTCACAACTGGAAGGGGCCTTGGGGAAGGATTCCGGGGCACCCAGGCATGGAAGGATGGCAAATAAATACACAGGCTTGGAGAGTAGAAGCAAAAAAGCATGCACACAGGAGGCAGATGATTGAGTGCAAGGGATGACTAAACACGCAGTTTGGCTGGAACATCAATTTTGTGAAGAAGAATAGCATAAAACAAGGCGGGAAAGATAGGTGGGAGTCAGACTCGTGGGAGCCTTCAATGCCAGGCTGAGGTATCTGCACTGGGGAGCCACGGAAGAATTGTGATCAGTTTTGAAAGAAAGTTGCTTTTAAATTGCCTAATGGACACACGAGAAAATTCAGGGAAGGGACACTGAGCTCTGCTATGCCACGTGTGCACAGAAGCAAGTTTCAGGAGACTGCAGTTAGTTAGCCAAGGATGAACTATTGGTCATTTCCTGAGTCTAAAACATACTTCAATGCTTCGTGATCTGTGATGTTGATATGAGAACTGCCTGTTAGTGCTGATCACAAAACCTCTGATTTAGAGGTTGGTCTTCAAGAATTTCTGTGATTGCAATTTTTAAAATCTTCTAGAAGCCAGGGTGACCTCCATGCTATGTGAAGGCATTAGTATGGGACTTCTGTAGAGGTAAAACTACAAATATTGGGGGCAGCTGGGTGTCTCCGTGGATTGAGAGCCAGGCCTGGGGATGGGAGGTCTTGGATTCAAATCTGGCTTTAGACACTTCCTGGCTGGGTGAAGCTGGACAAGTCACTTAACCCCCATCGTTTAGCCTTTACCACTCTGCTGCCTTGGAGCCAATGCCTAGTATTGACTCCAAGGCGGAAGGTGAGGGTTTAAAAAAAACAAAAACTACAAATATTGCCTGGATTCCATGGAATTTAGAATTAAGAATTTAAGAAATTCTGTTCATTAATATGGGAATTGTTATATGTCGGTCAAAGAAACAGAAGTTTCAAGGACACTGAAAATATCTGGAAAATAAATGTGTTTAAACTGTTATGAGAATCAAAGAAGGGGATGTAGGTCAAGAGGTTCCCAAGCCTTAAAGCATGACACAAATATCAGTAGGTTTATTAGAGTTATAATTTGATAATATAATTATTCTAATAAAGATTCTGATTTTTCTCGTAAAAAAAAAAAAGAATTGTGATGTAGGGACTGCTATGGCCCACCCTGAGTTGGGAAGATGATTCATGGATGAATGAGCAGATGTGAGGGTCTCTGAGGCAGCCCCATCTGGGCTCTAAGGTAAGCCAAGAGCCCCTTAGTGGGCCTGCCGGGGCCAAGGCTTTGGACGAGCTTCCTTGGAAAGGGCGAGATGACAAGACGGCCCCCTCTGCCAGAAGTGCTGGGCAGGATCTCTGGGTGCAGGGGGGCTGGCACCACAGGGATCTGTGCACGGATCTCTGTCCTTGTAGGGGCTCTCCTAGGCCCCGCCTGAGTCTCCTTCTTGTTCTGGAGTGAGGATCCATCCTTGGTCTAGGGAGATGGACCTCCTCGTGCTCAGGGCTGCAGGCTGGACAACACTACAGAGTCAGGCTCGAGTCGTCCGGCCAGGAACATCGGGAGGCCCGGCTCTGAACCCTGCCTCCTTCTGGGCTGAGAGGTCCCAGAAGGAAAGGCCCAGGGCCGGGGCCTTGATCGCACTGTGTATTAGACAGACAGAAGCATGTTCTGCAGGTCAGCATCCGCCTGCACTGCTCTGCTGTAATCCCTTATTTCCCAGCCCAAAGGAAGCGGGTATTTAGTCCCTTTGACCCAGGTCAAGACGACGGAGAAGACGTCCCGTGTCGCCCCACAGGCCCACCCAAAGGAACCCCTCAGAGCCCACAAGACGCTGCTGGAGCCCCTGCCGTCCCTCCTTGTGGGACACGATTGGTGCTGCCGGAGGCCGAGGGTTCTGTGTCCCGGAGCCCCAGGCTGTGCCGAGCAGGCCGCAGGCCCCACACGGGGGACCCGGGCCAGGCGACAAGGCCTCCCTCCGCAGCACCGTCCTCAGGTCAGAAGAAGCCTCCCCCGGGCCCCTCTCAGGGAATCTCCGGAAGGAGCATCCGCCCTCGGGCTCGCTGCCTCCCCGACGAGGAGGACCCGGAGGAGCGCCCAGACACTCACCACGCTCACGCCCAGCTGCTCCCGGAAGAAGAAGTCCAGGCTCCGTTTCTGCAGGCTGTCCAGGTAGTGCTGGAAGCGCGTGTACGTGTAGGGGTAGCAGTAGGCAAACTGGTAGATGTCGTCTTCGCGGTCGAAGCAGAACGCGAAGGACATCACATAGTTCTTGCGATGGTCTGGGCAGCGGTAATAGTACACGTTTTTCGGCGGCAGTCGTTGCCTGGAAGGAACAAAGCAAGAAATATGAGGACGTCCAGCTCGGGCCGAGCCGTGAGGAAAACGAGAGCGAACGCTCGGCCTCGGAGACCGGATCGGGGAGCACCTGGAGATGGCGGCGGAGCCCGTCCCGGGAGAGCCTAGAATGGCTGTGGAATACTGGAGCTGGAAGGGAAAACGCAGTGCCAGAGCTGGGGCCAGAACAGGGACGGCCAGAGCCCGAAAGGACCTCAGAATAGAGAGCCGGGAACGTCAGAGGCGGACAGGATCCCCAGACACCCAGCGTGCGTGGCCGAGGCAGGCTGGACCGGAGCCCTTCCACACGCAACACTGCCTCTGTGACCATTCTTAGCTCTAAGGAAGCGCCCAGCTTGCCTTGTGCACCAGGAAGGCAAGTGGCGAGTGTGCCTTGTGCACCCACACCGTGGGCTACTCTGCAAAGTCCTTCAAAAGCCTCTGACCATCCACAAGCCTCGTACCACATGTCCGTGTCGTCGATGTGGGGCAGGAAAGCAGGACCCCAGAACAAATCCCAGAGGGACCATGTCAGAACTGGAATGGGCTTCATGGCAGCAGCCACTACAAGAAGGAGCTCCCAGAGGGATGCCTTTAAGGCTGGCAAAGCACTTGGTATAAGTAATCTCATTTGATAGTCACAGCAGCCCTGGGAGGCAAGTGCTATAAATCTCACCATTTCACAGATGAGGAAACTGAGGCTGAGAGTTTGCCCAGCATCCCATAGCTAGGCTATATCTGAGGCAGAGATTTGGGCTCCACCGCCCATATTCTAACTATATGAACCGTTAGAACACTGATTATGAAATATCAGAGCTGGGAGGACCTGAGGACATAGGACAGAGAATGTCGGAGCTAGGAGGGATCCTCCAGCACTTGATGGCAGGACCAGTGGGGATCTTAGAACAGAGAAAATTGAATGTTTGACCTGGAGGCAACCCCAGAATTTAGAATTAAGATCCTACGGAGATTATAGGCCAGCAGAGGAAGAACAGAGGAGGACCTCAACTTTGTCCCAGCTTCCTCTGAACACTCTTAGCTTACCTCCTAAATGGTGAGGGAGGGAGGGAATTAAGGTGCTTTTACTGGCTTCCTGCAATGGGCCCAAGAGCTCTCGTAAGCACTGAGGTTACGCACAGAAACAACGAGGAGCTATGCCAGTGGCACACGGGATTGCGGATCCATTTTGCCACCCATGCCAGCTGCTGAGCTCTGTGGGCCCATGAGGGCAGGAACCAGGCCTGACTAATCTTAATCTTCCTCCTGGCTGAGCTCAGGCTCTGCACACCACAGATGGCATGTAAATGTTTTAAAATCAATATGGTGACATTGAAAGATCACTGAATACTCTTTGATCCAGCCATACCACTGCTGGGCTTATACCCCAAAGAGATCATAAGGAAAAAGACTTGTACAAAAATATTTATAGCCACACTCTTTGTGGTGGCAAAAAACTGGAAAACGAGGGGATGCTCTTCAATTGGGGAATGGCTGAACAAATTGTGGTATCTGCTGGTGATGGAATACTACTGTGCTCAAAGATAATGAACTGGAGGAATTCCATGTGAACTGGAAAGCCCTCCAGGAAGTGATGCAGTGAAAGGAGCAGAACCAGAAGAACATATACACGGAGATGGATACATTGTAGCACAATCAAATGTAACTGACTTCTCTACTAGCAGCAATGCAATGACCCAGGACAATTCTGAGGGACTGATGAGAAATCCACATCCAGAGAAAGAACTGTGGAGAAATGCACAAGAAAAACATTTGCTTGATCACATGGTTCAATGAGGATATGACGGGGGATGCAGATTGCAAATAATAATATGGAAATAGGTCTTGATCAATGACACATGTAAAAGCCAGTGGACTTGCTTATTGGCTACGGGAGGGGGGGTGAGAGGAGGGGAAGGAAAGAACACGAATCATGGAATCATGGAAAAATATTTTTTTTTAAATAAAAAAAAAAGAATTAAAAAAAAAGGAAGATGACTGGACTTGGAGTCAAGAGATGTGGATTCAAGTTTTACCTGTAAACTGGCAAAACAAGTTTGACTGGTTATATGCCAAAGCTAATAATCCCAGAGACAGGGCATGATGCTCTCCCTTTCCCAGTCTCTTTCTAGTATCGCACAGCATAGCCTCCCTCAGGGTTAAGTTTCCTATATCTCTGGCCCTCATCCCTTCTTCCTTGTTAGGCAGGGAGGAGGATACCCGCCGTTTCCTGGCCCTAGATGTAACAGAGTGGTCTCCCATTGGTGTCCAGCTGGCTTTCTGTCTCATATTTCCAGGGTGTGGATGCCCTCTCCTCTAACCCTGTGCCCCTGCCCCCATGAGCTGCCCTTTCGGGTCACACAGGCCCAACATTGTGGCAGCTACTCTCCCCTTCCAAGGAGCCATAGTTTGTTTAAAGCTCCCTCTGGGTAGGCTGTTGCCCTTTACTTGATTCCCTGACTATACACCATCTCACAGGTAATTACCACTTGTGTGACTATGAGTAAGTCACTCAACTCTCAAAGTCTCTGTTTTCTTATCTGTGAAAAGAGGGCAAGAGGTAGTGTTGCATAGTGGGTAGAGATGTGACCTCAGAGCCAGGAGGACCTGGGTTCAAATCTTGCCTTTGACATGTTGTCTGTGTGATCCTGGGCAAATCAATCTCAATCTCTCTCGATCTCTCTCTCTCTCTCTCTCTCTCTCTCTCTCTCTCTCCCCCTCCCTCCCTCTCTCCCCCTCCTTCTCTGTCTCTCTTTCTCCCCCTCCCTCCTTCTCTGTCTCTCTGTCTCTCTTTCTCTCCCTCCCTCCCTCTCTCTCCCTCCTTCTCTGTCTCTGTCTCTGTCTCTGTCTCTCTTTCTCTCTTATTTTAAACCCTTACCTTCTGTCTTGGAATCAATACTGTGTGTTGGTTCTAAGGATGAAGAGTGATAAGGGCTAGGCAATGGGGGTCAAGTGACTTGACCAGGGCCACACAGCTGGGAAGTGTCTGAGGCCAACAAGTTAATCTCTTAACAATATGGTTACCTCTTGGTGCTCCAGGCAGCTCTCTGAGATTATAAACTGTGGAGAAGGTGCTGACTGGCTTTGAGGGAGGGGCTTTCCTCATCTGGGAGTCCTGATCTCCTATCCCTTCAGACAGGAAGAGAATCTTCCTACAGCACTAGACTGCTCTGAGCAAAGCCCCAAAGTCCTTTGTACATCTCAGGGAGCAGAGAAAAGTGAATGGCTCAAGGGAGGGCTCTGGTGGGGTGCCTCGGGGCTAGGTGTTGGGCAGTGTTTTTATTAATGACTCATCAGATAAAGGAATAGACAGCTCACTTATTAAACCTGCAGACTGTCATCTCAGCCCCTTACGCTAAGCCAAAAGAAGTAAATTGAGGCGGTGTGGAAGGAAAATCTCCCTAAGAAGCTGAACAGTCCCAAAGGGGAAGGGGCTACGTGGGGTTCCCCTTCCTCAAGGCCTGCAAGCAGAGGGAGCAGAGGTAGCTTGTTGGAGACATCATGAGAAGATGCTCATGTGAGTCTTAGTTGGCCAGGGGGACCTGGGAACACAGAATGCGTGTGGAACATCAATATTGGGAACTATGAACATAAATCACTTTCATAAGAACCAGAAAAATCATATCATTATATGGAAAGATGCAGAAAAAGCTGATAAAATGCCACATCCATTTCTGTTGGGGGGGGCACTAAAGCACAAGGAAATATATGGGTCTTTCCTTGATATGATAAGTAGTATCTGTTGAAAACCAAAATCTCAGGTTATGAGGGGTTAAACTAGAAAGTCTTTCCACTAAGATCAGCCACAAAGAGAAGGATGTCCATTAAAGAAAAAAATAAAGAAAAAGAATGATAGCTGCATTTACACAACACTTTAATGTTTGCAAATATCATCTCATTTGTTCCTTACAAAAACCCTGAGGTAGGTGCTGTTGTTACACCCATTTTGGAGATGAAGAAACTGAGGCTAAGAGAGGCTAAGGGCTTTGCCCAGGGTCATGTAGCTCACTAGCATTTGAGGTTGAATTTGAACCCACATTTTCTTGACTTGAAGTCCAAGGCTCTATCCATTGCACCCATGGAAGGCCAGAGCTTGTAAAGATTTGGAACAAAGATCCAAATGAACACTTTTTCTGTTCAGAAGAAAATGCATCTTTTCCCCCATGACCCCAAAGCTGCAGCCTAAAGGAGATAGCAGTGGTGAGATTCTGCTCAGGGCATGTTCCTGGCTGAGTCCATCAAGTGATTTTAATTACCGTACCCCCCCTCTCCCCCCGCACCCCCCCATCACCTTGATCTCCCATGTCAGCCATCTTCAGCTTGCATGTGTGCACAGGGAGAATGTGTGTCTTCAACAAGCCCTCTGGAGCTTTCCTCAGACTTTGGTCTAAAACTGATGGAAAATGGAGCAGTCATGGCAGTGCATGGGGAAGCTTGCGCACATCTTCCGGAGCCAGGAAGGGAAGAAGTCCCAGAGCTGGAAGGCCATCTTGGAAGAGGGTGGCCTGGCCTCCGTCCGAAGGTCTCTGGGGAGCTGACAGCCTCGGGAGCAGCCTGTTCAGCCTCTGTTGGGAGGCCTTGGGGACCTCGCCACCTCGTGAGGCAGCCCATTTCACTTCTGGATATCTCTCACTGGGAGGCAGAGTCCCCCCAATCCCCCTTCATGGAGCCTTTCTGTAACTTCCACCCCATGCTCACCACGCTGTCCATCAGGGCCAAATAGGACAGCCCAAAGAGCCTGAGCCGCCTTCCCATGAAGCCCTTCAAACTCTCTGGGAAGGCTGGCCCATGGCCCTGCGGGGCTAGACGTGCCCAGGTCCTCCCATCCTGGCTGCCCTTCTGATGGGCAAGGCTGTTCTCAATCGGGGATGCCCAGATCCGGACCCGTCATCTGCCAGAGGCCTGCGCAAAGGCTTCCCTGGTGCAGCCCAAGGTCTCATCAGTCTCCCTTTCCCTGCTCCCAGCTCTAGCCCAACAAGCCTTCTCTCGGCCCTGCACACCCAGCACTCTATGACTGTCCTGGCTGTCCGCCCATGCCTGGCAGGCTCTCTCTCTTCACCAACTCCCTCAAACCCCGTCTCTTTTATCAAAATTCATGAGTCCCAAGCCTGTCTTCTAGATGAAGCCTTTTCTGACCCGCCCAGGGGCAAGCCTTCCCTCCCAAACTGTCACACATTTATCTAAAAACTGGAACCTAACTGTAGAAATCACTCTTGTTTTCACTTAGAAATGAGATTCTCTGAACAGTTTGGCAACATAGACTTGATTCCAAAAAATGGAACAACAGACCCAAGAACTATTAAGTAGTTGGGATGATAATAAATTTGGACCATCCCAAGAGCTAAAAACAAAGAATTCCTCCTACGAGGAATATTTCCAAGAAGTTAAGACCCTCCGTATGCATGTTGTTAGTGATTTTATATTTATTCTGCCTCTGTTTATCATGTTGATGCTGACGTGGCATCTCCCCTGACAGTATGTAGGCTCTCGAAGGGCAGGAATTGTTTCCGCTTTTATCTCGGGATTTCCAGCCTCCACCTTCAATGTGCCCTTGTGGATGTAGCGCCATCTTCTGCGGGGGCCTGGCGGAGCATGAGGCCTGCTGCCCCGCCTGCTGGGGCCGGAAAGGCGGAGAGGAGGACCAGCAGGATTCTGTTTGCCAAGGGCCACGCTTGCTAGCCACAGAGAAGCCCATCGCCGAAGACTGGACACGTGGGAATGAAACTTGGGGGGATTTATAACAAACACAAAGTCAATAACAATGGGGGAAAACGAAATGGTAACACGACAACAGCAATGCAATGACAATAATAACATAATAGTAATCATGAGAAAAAGATATACAATAAGACATACAACAAGCCCGAAGGACTTAAACAAGCTCCTGAAACCAGGAAATGGAAAACAGAAAGGACATTGCCAAGGACTCGCATCATTTCTTCTAGAAGTTAAAGGAATATAAACGAATTGCAATGAGGCTATGAAGGCAGCCCCAAAAGCACGTTAGTCAGCAAAGAGCGGCTGACTGCTGGCAAGCAGGGAGAGGCGGCTTCCAAGGTGGCCACCGGTGAGAATGTAAATTTGTCTTTAAAAGGTTATAAAGAAGGATGAAGAGGGATGCGGAATGGTTACTAGCAGGATCATCCCATAAAGCCGAGAAGGATGAAGACATTCTAAAGAAAAAGAGCCAAAAAGATCCAGCTGAGCAAAGTCACCCTGAGGGCAGTCCAGAAGGAACTCCCTAGAGGAGGAGAATGGAGGGGACTCTCCTCTGACAGTGGCCCGAAGCAGAAACAGCATCCTGAGGAATCAAGGTGGGGAAAGCCGCCATGGGAGACCCGGGGAGGCCACGGCGGTCCCAGGGCTCTGGGAGAACACCAACAGCTAGTAAGTTGTAAGCCTCCCTTCTCATCGACGCCTTAAGAGTCCTTAGGAGGGTCGTCAGTGCAGGAAAGTGGGCCACATGCAGGCTTTCTCGGTGATGCTCAACAATGAGGACCTCCAGCTATTCCGGATTGTGTCCAAGGCCATCCCAGAGCCTCCTAGAGGAGAGCTGAGGTCACTCAATGGCATCTGGCCAAAAAGACCAAAAAACAGAGGACGAAGCAGGAACCTGATAAATGCTTACTGACTCACTGGCAGGAGCATGGAATAGTGGGAAAAGTACCCAACTTAAGAGTCCAAGCCTCAGCATTGCCATTTACTCCTTGGGTGACTCTGTACACTTTAGTCAATCTCTCTGGACTTCAGTTTCCTCACCTATAAAAATGAGTTGGCTCAGTGGTTAGAGAGCCAGACCTAGAGACAGAGGTCCTGGGTTCCAATCTGGCCTCAGACACTTTCTAGCTGTGGGACCCTGGGCAAGTCACTTAGTCCCCATTGCCCAGCCCTTCCTGCTCTTCTGCCTTGGAACTAATACACAGTATTGATTTTAAGATAGAAGGTGAAGGTTTAAAAAAAAATGAGGGCGTTGGACTAGAGGGTCCGTTCCAGTTCTACTCCTATGATCATATAACTGACTAATTGCATAGGGAAGAGACCATCTAGATGACTGACCTCCCTTGAAGGATTAGGGTGACAGCTGCACTATGTCATTTTCTCCTGGGAAGGGGAGAAAAATTATTTACTCATTGCCTTTATTTTCTTATTTGCTACTCACTTCTCAGTTACTCATGACCTGCCTTCTGACTCCATCTCTCATGGGATGGTGTCCTGTACGATATCACCAATGATCTTGTAACTGCCACATCTGGTGAGCTTCTCGCAGTCCTCGCTGTCTGTGACCTCCCTAGAGCTCGTGACATCGTGGGCCACCTTCTCCTCCTACAGCTGCCTCATTCCTCAGCTTTCATGACGATGTTCTATCCTGGCTTTCCTCTCTGACTCACTGCTCCTTCTCATTTGACTTTGCTGAATCATCCTCTATCTCCTACCCCTGAAGTGTGGGTGCCCCCAAAAGCTCTCGCTTCTTCTCATTTCCTATTATGCTCTCTCTTTCTCCCCGTGTGATTTCACCAGCTCCCATGGCTTCAATCATCTCTGAGCAAATAATTCCCAGATCTGGATATTTAGCCTAATCTCCCTCTTGAACTCTGGTCCACATCCCCAACTGTTTAATGGGCATCCGCACCTAGATCACCCAAAGTCATGCAAACACATCCCAGAAAGAACTGGTGCTTTCCCCTAAATTCACCTCTTTCCCCAACTTTTATTTCTTTTATTTCTTCCACTACCACCTTGTCACGGGCCAGATTCCTAACCTCCAAATCCTTCTTGACTTCTACCTAACCCTCCATCCCTACATACAACTAGGTGCCAAGTCCTGCTCACTTTCCCTCCGCAATATCTCCCACGCCTGTTCTCTTTTCTCTACCATCCATCAGATCCTGACATTCCTTACCTAGATTATTTCTATGGCTTCTTCACTGGCCTAAACAACTCTGGGCTCTGCTCTCTTTATCCATCCACAAGTCTGATCAGGTTACCTCACTGCACAAGGATTTCCCGTTGCTCCCTATTGTCTAGGATCAAGTATTAACTCTTCTGCCTTTCACTATCTGTCTCCAGCATGACTTTCCTGAGTCATCTCAACCTCTAAACTTCTGGTAAACCAGCCCACTCATTGCACCCTCAAGGCTACCGGATCTTTCCATCCGACTTGCAGCTCAAACCTACACATGCTCTTTCTCTTCCTATTAGAACGGGAGCTCCTTGGGCACAGGGACTGCCTTGCCTTCCTGCTGGAGTCCGGCCCTCAGCACCGTATTTTGTGCACAGGGCGTGTTTAAGCCATCAACGTCTCCTTCCTTCTTTCCCTCCTTCTCGACTTCCATCTGAACAGTTCAGTGGAGGAGCACGTCCCCCGTGAGGCTTCTCCTGCTCTGCAGACACTGAGTGCCCTTCCTGCCTCCATTTACCTACTAGTCACACTTCACGTTTATGCTTTGGACAGACTCAGGCTACTTGTTATACCCATTCAGCTTCTCCGCACCCATGTGGTAGTCCCCGGGTAGAATGTAAACTCCCTGAGGGCAGGGAAGGTGTCCTTTCTGTCTGTGTTCCTAGCACCTCGCATGGGCCCTGTCTAGTACAGAGTAGGCGCCCAGTAAAGGCTTGGACTGAATTGTTAAATTAAGGCCTATAACAATGTGGCCTGTGATCACACAAACCGGGGAGAGATATTCAGGCTGAATGACAAAGGCAAGACACACAAAAGGTTTCAGCAAGTTAAAATAGTGTCCTGGATGAAAATGGTCAAAATTAATAATGGTGCATTGAAAGGTTTTTTTTTTTTTTTTTTTTTTTTTTACTCTTCAATTCCAAACATCAACTTTAAGCATTATGTGGGGAAAGGCACGGCAATGTCCCTATGAAAAAGACCTGGAGGTTTCAGTGGACCACAAACTTCATAGAGGTCAGCAGTGTGGTGCGGCAGTCACCAAGAAAGCTAACCTGAGTTTGGGCCGAGTGAGTGTGGGGCAGGCAAGTCACTTTGCCATCTGCCCCAGTCAGATCTCCTCTACGAGAATAGTGCTCAGGAAGGATAAGCTGGCAAGTACTCCAAGTAAAGCCAGGGAGAGAGGGGGAGAGGAAGGAAGAGACAGGGGAGAGAGAAAGAGAAAGAGAGACAGACAGAGACAGAGAGAGCGAGAAGTAGATGGGAAGACAGCTAAGTAGATAGGCAGATAGACAGAGCATTTATTAATTATTTACTGTGCTAGGCACGGAGCTAAATTCTGGGGTGACAAATACAAGCCCAAAGTCAGCCCCTGTTCTCAAGGAGCTTATAATCCAATGACAGAAGCTACATCAAGGGGGCCTGTCTGGCAAGATGAGGTAGAAGCTCTTCTCTCAGAGTCACTGAAGAAACCAAGGAGAGAGCTTCAGCCTAGAGAGGAGAAGCCTCCAGGAGGCCACGATGCTTAAGCATTGGAAGGATGGGTGTCATGGAGAAGAAGGCTTACACTTGTTCTGCTTGCCTGGTCCCTGAGAGCAGTGAGAAGTTGGACTAACTAGCTCCAGGGCTATGATTTCAGGAACAATTGCTATCTCTGCTTGTCAACCCTGACTTACCGAGGGAAGGGAAATGAAATTAGGGGGAAAACCGCAATCCCACACAGGACGCTGCTCCATTTTAAGAGTCTGTGTCACCCATCGGAGGAAGGAGAAGCCTCTGATTGGGTGACTAAGCTGTACTCTCTTTGACAACGCTGCCACTGCCTTAGAAAAGTCGTGGGTCTCGAGAGGCCTGCCAAGCCCGGCTGTGGGGGAAGATCCCTGCCATCCTGGCACCACTGCACCAACCTGTCAGTCTCCTCCCACAGAGGCACTTCACCCCAAACAATCTCCTTTAGCACCTTCTCCAGGCCTCTGGGGAAGCTGGATGCTCTCCAACAATGGGGATTTGGGCTTTGGCAGGGGTTGGAGGTGGGGCCCTGCCCTACCTTTAGCACAACAGCTTGACTGAGGAGAGGAGGGGTGAGTACAGACATCTTCATCATTCAGGGAACAGCCTTTGGACAGAACATAAAAGTCCTAGATTTTGGTCTTGACCCAATCTAGGATGAATGAATTTCATGGCTGTGTCCAAGACCCCAATGAGCAATGATGCTTTATGTTCTTTGTCCCCAAATCAGGATCAGGATAAATCAGGATAGCTGATGCTATTTCAGTTCAATAAGGATTCACTAACTGCCTCCTCCTCCAGCCAGAAGAGAGGCCAGGACGAAAGAGAAAGTGTGTCGTGCCCTCCAGGAGCTTCCATTCTGCCGAGGGAGGGGTGATCCCGCATGCATACAGATATCTATAAACTTAACCAATTCTCATTTCCTCCATCTCCAGCACTAGAGTCCGGCCCTCGCCACCTCTGTTGTGAGAGTCGCTTGTCTGGCTTCTCTGCCTTAAGAGGCTCTGCTTTTCAATGTGGCTTCCAGAAAGCTGACAAAATACTTTTTATAATACAAAACTGACCATGTCACTCCCTTGTTCAGAAATCTCCTGTGACTCCTAACTACTGCTTTTTAGACAAAATAGAAATTCCTTAGGCACAACTATATAGAAGAAGGGGGGATGAAATTGGAATCAAGAAGATCTAGGTTCAAATTCTTCCTTAGTTATTTAAAGCACAAGTCACTTAACCTCTATCTGCATCAGTTATCTCATCTGTCAAAAAATGGAGATATAATATTGTTTGAGGATAGAATAAGATAATATTTGTAAAGTGTGTTACTCCCTTCAAGCACTCTTTAAGTATTCTATTGTGTTATTGTTATTGTTATTAAAAATAACAATAGCTCTTATTATAGATAAGCCCCTACACACAGTAATTGTCTAATAATTATTTGCTAAATTGAATGGTAATGAGTGCACTGTATTCTCCAAATCATGGAATCCAGGATGGAGAACCATGAGCTCGCCATTCCTGGATGCCACCTAATGTAGCTCAAGATGCCATTATATTTCTTGGCCATCACATAATGCCTGTGACTTACATGGAGCTTGAGAGATCCATTACAGTCTTCAGATCTTTAACTGACGATGGCTGTGTAGCCAAGGTTTCCACACTTTTGACTGTTAAGTTGTTTTTTTTGGAACCCAAGTATAAGATTTCCAATTTCATTCTTAGATTCAGCACAATATTCTGGGCACTAAGCATCTTTTGGGATCCTGATTTTGCCATTCAGTAGCAAAGTCATCCCTCTCGGCACTGGGTCATCTGCTAACCAGGCCACTGAGGTTTTTTATGAAGAAGTCATTTGTATATAAAAATTAATGTGCAATTGCCAGGACCATTCTCAGTTAATCAGGTTCATCTCCTAGAATTACTCCATTCTGTATTATAACCTATAGCCTCCAGTTTTGTTCACTGCAAACCTCAAACAGAGGTTTAAGAGGTTAGACTTGATGATTAGTTTATAATTATGGCCCAGTTTTCATAGCATTATGGGCTTCCCCTCCCCTGAGGAATTCTTCTCCAATTCCTTGCCTGGGTTACTCCAGCAGCCTCCTCTGGCTCTTTCCAAGGACTTATTCATCATCTTTTGTTTTAATTGTTTCTCTAAAACAATTAGAATTTCATTACTATATCTGAAAGTTTAATATAGTCATTAGAATGTCAAAGGAAACCTCTTGGAGACGTATTAATATTTTCATCCAAATGCAAGTGCTGGGAGAATGTTAATAGCAAAGCAGCTTAAATCAATGATTTCATTCATTTATTAACTCCATTCTGTCCCAAACTCTGGAAGAAATAACAAACAAACAACCCCTGTAATAGAACATGGAGCACATCACTTGGGGATTCTGTAGGTTGTGCTTAAGGATTCACAATGCTATCAATCCCATGGCACCAGGAAACCCATAACTACCAAGAGTTTGAAGCTCATCCTTATT
This sequence comes from Gracilinanus agilis, assembly GCF_016433145.1. Lineage (NCBI taxonomy): Eukaryota > Metazoa > Chordata > Mammalia > Didelphimorphia > Didelphidae > Gracilinanus > Gracilinanus agilis. The sequence continues at coordinate 29,511,055 of NC_058133.1, read as the reverse complement.
TGTCCTGATGGGGAGGGAGGTCTAGGCAGGTTTTCCAACCACATTGTTTTGGGGCTCTCAGGAAAGATGAACTCCTTACCATTCCCAAAACTGCTTTTCTCTTCACTCCCCAAAGAATCATCTCTGGGACTACTATAATCTTTCTTACACAAAGATATGCTCACATCTTGCTTGCCAAAGTTTCAGTGGCATACAAGGGGTTCTGCCTTACCTCCCTATCTTGGTTCTACTTAATTTCCTCCATATCACAGTCACAAATGAGAGCACTGACTTTAGAATCAGGGACCTAGACCTGCCAAAAAGATCATCCTCAAGTGCAGGGCTGACTCTGCCACCCCTCTGGCATACGTGCCCTCCTCACATCCACTTCTTGGCATTCTTGGTAGCCTTCGACATGAGGCTTGAATACTAGCTTCTCTAGGAAGCCTCTCCTGATCCCCCAGCTCCCAGTGTCCCCCCTTCCAAAAGTGACAAGTATTTATTTTGTATTTATTCTTTATATTCTCAGGCGATATAAATGGGAGAACTGATTGGCATCTTGGAATTTTCAGTCCAGAAGGCCAAGTATTCCTATCTCAACTCAGAGTTATTTGAGACTATTGCCATCTTTGAAGCCTGGGCATTTTTTAAAGGGGCATACAATCTATGAGAGACAGGCTGAGAGCAAGCTGTGGGGACCTCAAGAACTGAGCAGCAACAGTAGCAGTGAATAGATTATTCCCAGTTCCACCTAGGATATAACTAGGTAAGCTCATTGTCAACAAAGGAGAAAAAGAGAAAGGACAAAATGAAAGGAGGGATAAAAGGAGAGACTGAGGAGGGACTTAAAGGGGAAGGTGAAGAAGAGATAGAAGAATAGAATGAAAGAGGGACTGGAAGGAGAGAGTGAAGGAGGGGTTAGAGAGAGAGTGAGAAGTGATTGGAAAAGAGAGAGTGAGGAACAACTGAAAGGAAAGAGTGGAAGAGGGATGGAACAAGATTTGGTAAAGCCGGGGGATGTTATATTATTCCTAAGGTAAAAATAACCAAAATAAAAATTCACTGAAGGAAAGAACTCCTTAAAAAGCAGAATTGAACAAATGGAAAAAGAGGTTCAAAAGCTCACTGAAGAAAAGACTTCTTTAAAAATCAGAATCAGGCAAATGAATGTCAGTGATTCTATGAGACATCAAGAAAGAATAAAACAAAGTTAAAGGAATGAAAAAATGGAGGGAAATGCGAAATATCTAACAGAAAAACAACTGACCTTAAAGCTAGATCAAAAAGAGATAATGTAAGAATTACTGGATTACCTGAAAACTATGATCAACTTAGACATCACATTGTAAAAATTATAAAGGAAAATTACTCCAATGTCCTAGAACCATAGGGTAAAAAAGAAAATTAAAGAATCCGCCTACCAGTTCTAGAATGAGATCCCAAAATGAAAACTCCCAGGAATATTATAGCCATATTCCAGTATTCCCAGTCTAAAGGGGAAATATTGCAAGCACCCAGAAAGAAACTATTCACATATTGTGGAGCCACAGTCAGGAGCACACAAGCTTTAGCAGTTTCTATGTTAAAGGAGCAGAGGGCTTGTAATACATATTCTAGAAAACAAAGGAACTAGGATTACAATGAAGAATAACCTTCCCAATAAAACTGAGTACAATCCTTCATGGGGAAAATGGATATTTAATGAAACAGAAGTTTCTCAAGCATTCTTGATGGAAAGACAAGAGCTGAATAGAAAATGTGACATTCAAACACAAGACTTCATTGAAGCATAAAAAGTAGACATGAAAGAGAAATTGTAAAGGGACTTAATAAGGTTAATTTATTTACATTCTTAAATGAGAAGATGATACATACAACTCCTAAGAACTCTATCATTAGCATTTATCATTATTTGGGTAGTTAGCTATCTATATACATAGAGGGCATGGGTATGAGTTGATGATCATGCTGGGATGATCTCAAAAAAATTTGAAGGAGAAAGAGGGATGCACTGGGAGAAGAGAGAAGGGAAAAGAAGAATGGAGAAAATTATTTCACAAGGAAAATACTAGGGTGATGATCCACATTGTGGTCTGAAAATGATCTAATCTCAACTCCCATCAGAATTGGTTCAAAGAAAAAAGAAAGAACTATATATGATATAGAGTTGAACACACACACACACACACACACACACACACAAACACAAACACACACACACTCATCCTTGGTTGAGTATAGAAATCTATCTTGCCCAACAGGAAAATAGGAGGTGAAGGGGATAAGAGAAAGGTAGGTGAAGTAATAAAAGGAATATCAGATTACAGGAGACAATGGTCAGAAGCAAAACAGACTTATTTTTAAATTTTATTTATTTATTTAGAATATTTTTCCATAGTTACATGATTTATATTCATTCTCTCCTCTCCTCCCTCCCCCCTCCCATAGCCAACAAGTAATTCCACTGGGTTTTTACATGTATCATTGATCAAGACCTATTTCCATATTATTAATATTTGCACTAGAGTGATTGTTTAGAGTCTACAACCCCAATCATATCCCCATCAAATCATGTGATCAAGGAAATATTTTTCTTCTGTGTTTCTGCTCCCACAGGTCTTTCTCTGGATGTGGATAGTATTCTTTCTCATAAGTTCCTTTGCATTTTCCTGGATCATTGCATTGCTGTTAGTAGAGAAGTGCATTATGTTCAATTGTGCCACCGTATATCTGTCTCTGTGTATAATATTCTCCTAGTTCTGCTCCTTTCACTCTGCATCAATTCCTGGAGGTTGTTCCAGTTCACATGGAATTCCTCCAGTTCTTTATTCCATTGAGCACAAAAGTATTCCATCACCAACAGATACCACAATTTGTTCAGCCATTCCACAATCGAAGGGCATCCCCTCATTTTCCAATTTTTTGCCACCATGAAGAGCGTGGCTATAAATATTTTTGTACATATATTTTTCCCTATGATCTCTTTGGAGTACAGACCCAGCAGTGGTATGGCTGGGTCAAAGGACAGGTATTCTTTTAGTGCCCTTTGGGCATAGTTCAAATTGCCTTCCAGAATGGCTGGATCAATTCACAACTCCACCAGCACTGCATTAGTGTCCCAATTTTGCCACATCCTCTCCAATATTTATTAATTTCCTTTGCTGTCATATTAGCCAATCTGCTAGGTGTGAGGTGGTACCTCAGAGTTGTTTTGAGTTGCATTTCTCTAATTCTGAGAGTTTTAGAAGCAAAATAGTCTTTTAAAGAGGAACAGATTAAAAGAAGAGAGAGAAAAGAAGAAACTCAAGAAAATAGAATGGAGAGATATACACAACTAATTATCATAATTGTGAATGTGGAAGGGACAAACTCACCTATAAAATGGAAGCAGATAGTAGAATGGATTAGAAACCAAAATACAACAATATGTTGTTTACAAGGAACATGCTTGAAACATACAGACATAAAATAAGGGATTGAAACAGAATCAATTATGTTTCTGCTGAAGTAAAAAAAGCAGGGGTAGCAATTATGAACTCAGGCAAAGCAAAAGCAAAAAGAGACCTAATTAAAAGGAATAATTAGGAAAGCTACATTTTTCTAAAAGACACCAAAGACAATGAAATAATATTAGTACTAAATATATGTGTACAGTGAATAGAATTTTAGAAATTAGATATATTAGACCTCTAGAGAAAATGGAACTGTCATAGAAAGGTATATACCTTTTCTTCAGCTATACACTGTACCTTCACAAAAATTGACCATGTGTTAAGGCATAAAAACTTTATGAAAAAATGCAGAAAATAAAAAATATTAAATGCATCCTTTTCCAACAAGAATACGATAAAAATTATATTCAATAAAGAGCCATGGAAGCATAAACTAAAAATTAATTGGACACTAAACAATCTAATCCTAAAGAATGAGTGAGTCAAAGAATGAATCATAGAAGCAATCAATAATTTCATTAAAGATAATGACAACAATGAGACAACATGGCAAAATTTGTGGGATGCAGAAAAAGAAGTTCTTAGAAATTTTATCTCTCTAAATACTTATATCAATTTAAATAAGAGGAACAGAAAATCAGTAAGTTGGGCATACTTTTTAAAAAAAAAACTATAAAAAGAACAAATTTTAAATCTCCAATTAAACACCAAAATAGAAATCCTGAAAATCAAAAGAGATTAATAAAATTTAAAGTAAAAAAGCCATTGAAATAAATAAATAAAACTAGGAGCTAGTTGCATGAAAAAAAAAAACAACAATAAAATAGATAAACCAGTAGTTAATTTGATTTTTAAAAAAGGAAAGAAGAAAAACAAATTACCAGTATCAAAAATGAAAAGGGCGAATGCACCATCAATGAAGATGAGATAAAAGCAATTATTTGGAGCTATTTTTCCCAATTACATGCAATAAAACTGACAATCTAAATGAAATAGATGAATATTTATAAAAATGTAAGCTGCCCAGATTAACAGAAGAGGAAATAGAATACTTTTAAAACTTCATCTTAGAAAAAGAAATTGAACAAACCATAAATGAGCTTCCTAAGAAAAAAGCCTCAGGACCAAATCGATTTACAAGTGAATTCTACTGAACATTTAAAGGAGGCACAGAGTGGTATGAACCAGGTGCTAGAGAAATGTCATCTGGTTGGGGGTTTCATCATGGAAAACATTCTAGAGTTAGCAGTTTGGCTAAGTCTCAAAGGACAAGAACCATAGAACAGGGACCTGGGCAAGAAACACCCAATTTCTGTGGGATTTGGAAGACAGTAGAGACGGTAAGGCATAGCGAGTACACAGAGAGCCTGTCTCAGATTCAAGTCCTACCTCTCAAATACACCGGCTGTGGGATCCCAGGCAAGTCACTAACATCTCACACGCTAGACAACTCTCTAAGCCTGTCACGCTCAGGGAAAGGGGCTGACCGGTGCTAGTAAGGGGAGTTTCCTCACCTGGAATTTCCCTGGCCTCCTAAAGTCACACATCTTGTCCGGTGAAGAAGATCCTGGAGCAGCCTCAGGCCCAGGGAGAGGGAGAGCCCCTCTTTCCCAGGCTGCTCTGGCCACCACATCCCAAGGAAAGGTCAAGGGATTTATTCTGATTTTGTGCCTTGCACTTCCCTCCAGCCCTGGAGCGCCGTGTGACCTCTCTGGGCAGAGGGCGTTGTGGCATCCATTTTAATGACTCGGTGCCACTGACTGTGAGCGGGCAGCCCTCCTACGGCTCGCTGGACAGGCCCCTGGGAACGCCGAGGGGCAGCGGCCTGAAGGCTCCTTGCTCACACAGCCTGGGCATCCAAGGGGACGAAATGGGGTCTCGCCTTAAATGCCACCCCCGGGAGCCAAGGCAAAAAGCAGTGGAGAAGAGGTACAAGCCCCATCAGCAGCGGGGTCAGGGGCTAATTAAGGAGGCAGCCATAGAAGAAAAACACACACACACACACACACACACACACACAGACACCACTTCAGAAACACACACACACACAGACACATGCTGACACTCGCAGATGTACAGGCACACATGCTTATGCACTCACTCACACATGCAGACTCACATTCACACACACAGACTCAGACACTCACACACATAGACACTCACATGTGCACATACTCACAGGCATGTTCACACCCACTCACACACACAGACATACATGCAGACACACTCAGACACACACATTCCACCCTCAGCAGATGGAGATGAAGCGCCCAGGGCCCACGGAGGTGGGGGATGGCCCTGGGGGAAGGAAGGGATCCCAGCGTCAGATCTGGCTCCCAGAGAGACCTTCCCTGGGTCACTGCACCCCACCTTGGCTCTCTGATGAGGGGGTTCTCCTTGATCCGGGCCTTGCCCCGGGATAGATTTCAGGCTCTGTGCACCTTGATGGAAAGGCAGGCTTCTTCCTTTTCACCACCCTCTTAGGATGGGGGGGGCAGCACAATTCTGGGTACAGGCGCCCAGAGTCCCTAGACTGACCAGACCAAGCTGTCCAGGGCACAGAAAAGGGGAATTTGCTTACATGGTCTCTAAGATCCTGCCAGGCCCGGATCCACTTGTAGCTCTACAGTTGAAAGTCTTTCGGATCACCTAAGGAAGGTTCTTGCCTCAGAGGGCCCTCCAGATCCTCTCCTCCCTCCGGCCCGCCCTGGGCCTCAGAAGTCATCTCTGCACAAGCCTTTATGGTTACAAAGCACTTTCTTATTCATGATCTGAAGACTGCTTACAATAGCTGGGGCAGGAGGGCAGACGGTGATTGTACCCATCCTACAGATGAGTAATGCAAGATTAAGGTAGAAGAACAAGTGAAACACAGCAAACAGGGCTGTCTAGATGGGCCATTTCCCGCTTCTGGGCTTTTATCCAGGCCTTCCCTTCTGCCTTGCCCACACCCTCATCTCTTCGGGCCTACACTTGTTTCACAGGGAGTCCCTGCATACATTTATCCATGCAGGGGGTCTCCTTGCTGGGAGGCCTGTTTCTCTTTTCTTTCTCCTCTGCCCCAGCCGGGCCCTTGGAATAGGAATGACAGTCAGGCCTAGACTCATTTCTTTTCATCCTCCCGGGACTCTGAGGCCAGGGTGAGGTGGAGGGGCGGAGGGGAGGGCACCCAAGCCAGGGGACAACAAGAGAATCGGCCCGGAGAGCCCCAGGAAGAGAAGAGAGCCCCACGAGGAGTGCGGGCGGGTCTCCGGCCGTGTGGCCGACCTGGCCACGCAGGGCCAGAGGGGCCGCGCCGCCAGGAGCCCCTCCTCCAGCTCTGCTGCTCTGACTGACACTCACGCTCTGCCGGACCAGAGTCTGCCCAGGTTGGGGGTACTCAGTGCGGGGCTGCCCTTGCCTGCCCCACTGCCTGATGGTGGGGGGCTTCAGGGCAGCTGCTTAAACCCTGGAGAATCCAGTGTGCATCCCGGGACGAGAACCCCCTCTAAGAGCCTTGGGAGAGGACCACACCGTGAGCCAACCGGGTCAGCAGCCACCAAGACTCACATCCTCTGCATCGTCTCTGACAACCTCAACACTCAACATGGCGGCAAATTGGACTAACTCTACCTCTAACAGCTCTAGAGAGAGCTCCCTTTGTGAGGCCCCACCCCCTGAACCTCCCTGTTCTAGGCCCCTCCTAGCCCTGAACCTCCCTGTTCTAGGCCCCTCCCCTCTGACCCTCCCTGTTCTAGGCCCCTCCTAGCCCTGAACCTCCCTGTTCTAGGCCCCTCCCCCTCTGACACTCCCTGTTCTAGGCCCCACCCCCTCTGACCTCCCTGTTCTAGGCCCCTCCCCCTGACCCTCCCTGTTCTAGGCCCCTCCCCCTAACACACCCTGTTCTAGGCCCTTCCCCTGACCCTCCTTGTCCTAAGGC
>NC_058133.1:29454620-29503436 GCF_016433145.1 Gracilinanus agilis | reverse complement strand
CCTCCCCCTCTGACCCTCCCTGTTTTAAGGCCCCTCCCCCTGACACTCCCTGTTCTAAAGCACTTTTCAGATCTGACACTCCCTGTTCTAAGGCCCCTCCTAGCCCTGACACTCCCTGTTCTAGATCCCTCCCCCCTCTGACACTCCCTGTTCTAAGGCCCCTCCCCCCTCTGACACTCCCTATTCTAAGGCCCCTCCCCCTGACACTCCCTGTTCTGAGGCCCCTCCCCCCTGACACGCCCTGTTCTAAAGCACTTTTCAGATCTGACACTCCCTTGCCTTCTGTCCTAGAGTCAATCAGTTCTAGACAGAAGAGTAAGGGCGTGGCAATTGGGGTTAAGTGACTTGCCAAGGTCACATAGCTAGGAAGGTCTGAGTCCAAATTTGAATCCAGGACCTTCTGACTTCAGGTCTGACACTCAACCCACTGAGCTACCCAGCTGCCCCAGTCATTTCGTGCTTCAAACCTCCTCCCCGCCTTCACATTCTCTGTTCTAAGCTATGAAATTAGCTACTCTGAGACCTTTTGGAGCGCTGATATTCTGATTATCTGGGTAAATTTTTTTTTAATTATTTTAAAACTGTATTTTGCTAAAACTAGTTTCCTTTGTGGTTCTGTCTAGTGTATAAACATGCACTGAATGTGTTGCAAACCTTATTCTGAGCAGGCATCCATAGGCTTCACTAGAACGCCAAAAGACAGGCGGGTTAAGAATTCCTAAAGCTTCTCAGCTCTCTGTCGTAAGGGCCTTCCCTGCCAACTCAGTATAAAGTGACAAATGAAAACCTCTTCCACAACCATAGGAATAAAAGCCTCCATTCCTAAAGCACTTTAACTTTTCAAAGTACTCCCTCGTCACAACGCCATGAGGCAGGGGGCATCGCCCCCATTTTAGAGGAGAAAGCGGAGACCTAGAAAAGTCACACAAGTTGTGAATAAAAGAAGCAGGGCCCTAGGCCTGGTCTCCAGATACTAAGTAAGGGGCCCGTCCTTCCATGGAATCCTCTTTCATCAGCAACGGAGGCTTTGGGCCTTGCATCCAGTAGCATGAAATTCCTGCCAAGGCATTTTTAGTAAATGAGTATCTGCTGTCTCGGCGCACCAGACTGTTTAATTTCTTGCTTGGCTTTGGCGGTGGGCACTGCAGACTACCTTGGGAGATTAATCGTTTTACTTTTAATGAAAAAATATAAACACCCGGCTATGTGTGTACCTGGGGGCGGAATGCACGGTTTTCCTTGGAAATGATGCTTTGGCGGCACATTCTGCCCCCAGAGATCATGTCCTGGGTTCTCTTCCTCCAGAGATCTTTCTAGACCCCTTACTCATCACATCTACAAGGACTGGACCTTCAAAGCTTAGGACAGGGATGATGGAAGCTAAGTGGGAAAGATGCCATTCTAGATGTTTGCTTTAGAAAGCCTGAGGCGCTGCTTTCCAGTGTCTCTCCCTTCTCCTTAGGTTCCTCTCCCCCCCCCCCCCAATAGAATAGAAGCTTCTAGAGGGCAGGGGATGTCTCAGTTGTGTTTTTGTGTATGCAGTGTCTGGCACAATGCCTGGCATACAGTAGGAGCTTAATAATGCTGGCTCACTGACTCACTGATGCAAAGAAAAAAGAACCATGGAATTCAGGAAGGTAGACAGTGGGCTATCTATAGTAGGGGGAGCCCAGGATTTGGGGCAGAATTCAAAGCCCGCCTGAATTCCCTTATTCACAGCGTGACCCTGAGGAAATCATTTGCCCTGGACAGGCCTCGGCTTCCTTCCAAAGCAAGGGGCCAGATGACCTCTGAGGACCCAGCCCGTTCTAAGACCATAATCTGGGTCCACTTCTGTCTCTGCACTTACCCTTGTAGGTCCCAAAGCAAACCACTTAAGCTCTCTGAAACTCAGTTTCTTCCCTTGTAAAATGAAATAAGGCTATATGAATCTCACACAGGTACTGGAAGTGTGAGAGCAGAATGGGGTAAGTGGAGCTCAGAGTGCTGAGAAGCTGAACTTGAGTGACACAGACTGACAGCAGGACCCCCTGGTGGGCCACTTCTACCCAGGGGGGAGGCTTTTGCCTGAAGAGGATCTGGCCTTACCCAGCCAGGGGTACCACCAACATTACCCACTAGTAAAGACCCCTCTCAAGCTACCAGCACTGGCTCATTCTCGGAGAAGCCATCTTTACAGAGAATTTTCCTCTTTGTCCCAGTAATACTGATACAGGGAGAGAGAGCTCTTGCAGACATTCACACACAAGTCTGTCTCCCTTTACCATCCAAACACTCTCAAACTATGTCAATATTACAGAAGCAAACAACTTACCCATAATGCCCTTCTTGGCTGTTCTAGCATTTCTAAATGATCAGTTTGTCTAGAGAAGGGCTGGAGGATCCCAGAACTGAGACTATCAAAGCTAGGAAGGATCTTAGATCCTAGAACAGAGAATATCAGAGCTAAGGAGTTAAGAACAGGAGTGTCAGAGGGGGAGGGGCCTTAGAACAGGGAGTGTCATAGGGGGAGGGGCCTTAGAACAGGGAGTGTCAGAGAGGGGAGGAGCCTAGAACAGGGAGTGTCGTAGGGGGAGGGGCCTTAGAACAGGGAGTGTCAGAGAGTGGAGGGGCCTAGAACAGGGAGTGTCAGGGCTAGGAGAGACCTAGAACAGGGAGTGTCAGAGGGGGAGGGGCCTTAGAACAGGGAGTGTCAGAGAGTGGAGGGGCCTAGAACAGGGAGTGTCAGGGCTAGGAGAGACTCCTAGAACAGGGAGTGTCAGAGGGGAAGGGCCTTAGAACAGGGAGTGTCAGAGAGTGGAGGGGCCTAGAACAGGGAGTGTCAGGGCTAGGAGAGACTCCTAGAACAGGGAGTGTCAGAGGGGAGGGGCCTTAGAACAGGGAGTGTCAGAGGGGAGGGGCCTAGAACAGTGTCAGGGGTGGGAGGGGCCTAGAGCAGTGTCAGGGGAAGGGCCTAGAACAGGGAGTGTCAGGGCTGGGAGGGGCCTAGAACAGGGAGTGTCAGAGGGGGAGGGGCCTAGAACAGGGAGTGTCAGGGCTGGGAGGGGCCTAGAACAGGGAGTGTCAGAGGGGGAGGGGCCTAGAACAGGGAGTGTCAGGGCTGGGAGAGGCCTTAGAACAGGGAGGGGAGGGGAGGGGCCTAGAACAGGGAGTGTCAGAGAGGGGAGGGGCCTAGAACAGGGAGTGTCAGAGGGGGAGGGGCCTTAGAACAGTGTCAGAGCCAGGAGGGAGCTTAGAACATAGTCATAGCTCTCCCCACGTCCTCAGTACTCTGGTGTGTCCAAACTCCTGCCCATCCTTCCCCTGAACTAGCCCCACATAAAGCCTGAGTCCTTGGGCATGAGATTCCGCTCTGCCCTGAGCTCGTGAAATACTAAAAATGATTCTTCCCTTGTCATCAGTGGGGGTTTTCCGGGATGCTGCCTTGCCTGGTTCTGACGTTTTAATCACACAGACCTTCCTTCCTGGAAATGTAATATTTACTCTTGAAACCATGGATCATCTTTCAAAGTCACTTATCACCTGGAGAAAATCAGGGCCTGCCTCTAGTTGGCTGCTGCATTGGGGGCTTCAAAGGCGGCTGGCCTGAGGCTGCAGCCTGCAAGGAAACTCCCTTCTTCCAGAGTCTATTTCCTTCTTTTTTCTTTAAAGGGGGGCACTCAGAGAATGTCTGATCCCTGGGAGGGGCCTCTGTCCGTCAGTCAGTCCACAGTCATTAGGTGCCAGTGCTAGAAACTCAAACCATCAAATAAGGCCTGACCTTCCCCAGCCTCAGTCTCCTCCTCTGTAGAATAGGGACAACAACCCCACCCCCACCCCACACCAGGCCCAACCTGCTTGGGCTGGGGTGAGGCTTCAGTGTAACAGCCTTGGGGAGACACACTACCTATTATCAGGCAATGTGTGAATTCTCTTCTTCATGGTGGTTCCTGGCCTAGACTTGTAACCATTCCTGCTCAGTGCTGAATTTCCCCCCCAAAATGGCAAAAAACTCCTTTTTAAAGGCAGGTCACATACACCAAGAACCTTGGGGCTGTGGAAAAGAAGGCCAAGTATTGATGGAAGATAATAAATCCTGGGTTTATCGGCCATTCTCCCAAGTTTCCTGCCCCTTGGGATCTCTGGGGCCACCTAGCCCCCAGCCGGTATTTGACCTTTTGGGAGGTACTCAGCAAGGCTCTGATGCCTGGATTTTATGGCCCCCATCAATCCATCCCTCCTCATTGTCTTCTCCTACAACTCAAATGCCCTTCAAAAAGATCAAAGCAGCAAACTGCCAGGCATTTTTAGCTTCTCCTCTGACGGGCAAAAAAACCTGATTTTGTTTGGAAACTCTGGCTGCAATGTATCACTGTGGAGAGTTCTGAAGGACATTTGGGAGAGAGGACAGACAGAGCGGGGCCAAATGCTGCTCCCCAGTTCCCTGGCCAGCTCTCAGGGGTTTCTGTCTCCTCGAGGATTCTCCAAAGCCTCCCTCCCCAGTCTGACCCTCACTGGCTCCCCACTACCTCTCCAGCAGGTTATCATCACTGCCCTTCCTGTACCTATGATCTAGGCCTCCCAGGTGCTCCCCCAGTCGGACATTCTGCCTCTGGAGTCATCCTGGAAAAGAGGCTGCTCGTTCCCCAGGTAAGGGGCAACGGGTGGAAGTTACAGAAAGGTCAGGAAGGAGACACACGAGGAAAAAGAAGCTCAGAGGGCCACCGTCAGAGTGACGGAGGGGGCTCTGGTCAGTGGTGCCCGTGGATACCTCGAGAAATCAAGGAATACCTCAGCACAGAGACGCCATGGAGAATGTTGGGGAGCCTCGAGGGTCCACCAGACGGTGGGCAGGAGGCAATCTGCTTCATGGAGAAAATATCTTTTGATGGGATCCCTATCCATGGGAGCATTTTTAGGGAGAGGCAAAAGCTTTCTCAAGGGGTCTCCAAAAGTGAGATGAGGGTTTCGGGGGTCGTGAGCTCCCCATCAGGGAAGGTCTTCCTCCAGCCTCTGCTTCTCAGGGGTTCTAGGTACAGTGCAGAAAGAGACCTGCCCAATCCTCTCATTTTCCAAAATAGAAAAGTGAACTCTAAGAAGGGGTGATAGTGGAGCCCCAGGCACACTGGATTTGGATCCTGGGCTGAGGATGCTCGGGAGATAGAGCCATTTTTCTTCTGCCCTCAGCTGTAGGTGGGGAGGGCTGGGGGAGATTCTTGTTCGGATCTGGTTCTATTCGGTGGCTTCTGGCATCCTGTCCAGCGCCCAGATTCTGTGACTTGTGTTTCTCTATAAATGTGGGGGCTCCCCCTTCCTGGCAGGAAGATAGCAAGGTGGGAGCGGCAGGGGCACCGGCAGGTTCAAGGAAGGATGCTTTTTCTGAAGTGGAGATGCGGCCTTCATTATCATACTGTGGCAGGAAGGAAAGAGGGGGAGCCCCGGCTGGGGGGCTAATTGTGCCCCCCCATCTCCCAGGGATGCTCTGTGGACTGGGAGAACAGGGCACCCCCAGCCCAGAGGCACCTTCTCCTCCATTCACCGAGGATGCGCCTCGCTGGCCTCCTCTGGGGCCTCCTCAGGCCTTGGGGAGGCCTTCCTTCAGCTTAATGAGCACATGTGACTCTGTCCAGGGGCCCTCATGGAAATGCAATGTTAGGAGCTGGGTGCGAGACGCGCTGGATGTGGAGTCTGAGGTCACAGTTTAAATCTTATCTCTGGGTGAGCCTGGAAAGTCACTGAAAAACAGTCCGAGGGGCTCCCCTCATTCACCCCAGGCTGCCTTGGATGAAAATGCTCCGCCAGCCTCTTGTCCGGAGGCCACATGAGGGGCCGCAGCGTCTCCCACGGGCTCCCTGGCCGGACGGGGCGGGCCAATGGCCGCTCGGCCCCCTTCGCCTCTGCTCCGGCTCAGCCCGCCGGGCCGTCTCCCCCCGGAGCCCCACATCCCTGAAGCCCACCTTCTGTCCAGGTGCCGCAGCCTGAGGCTTCGGCTCATCCTCATGGGGCCCGGAGTGCAGGCCCCTCGGCCCCCCAGCACTGCGGGGCCCCTCGTGGTCTCTCCCAGTCCCGGGTTCTCTGGTGACCGCTGGCACCTCGCCTCGCTCTGGCCCAGCGGCCCGTGATCCAGGGAGGCCTGCGGCTGTCAAGCTGGGCCCAGAGCCAGGAAGGCCTCTGCTTCCATCTGCCCTCGGACACAGACGAGCTGGGAGACCTTGGCCAAGTCCCTTCACTCTGTTTACCTTAATCCGCTGGCAAAAGAAATGGCCGAGCAGGCCAGCATCTCCGCCCTACTGCCACGGGGCGCCGCCGCCCCAGTTAGATCCATTTGAGAGCCCTCGAGAGCCTAAAGAACGTCTCTATGGCCATTCCATGAGTGTCCAAGCTGGCATTTGAACCCGGGCTCCCTCCTGGGCTCGCACATGAGGCACTCTCTGGGCCCTTCACTAGCAGGGCCAATCCCCACGCACAGACTGCCCGGCCTCCGTCACCGCCTCCAGGGAGCCACCATCCAGCAGCTCAGGGAGCCAGAAGCTACTCTGTTAGAGGGTGAGGCCATCAGAGATGGGAGACCGAAGGACCAAGAAAATACAGGGGGGCAGCGGGGAAAGGGGGGAGACAAGTCCTGCAGGGCGGCTGCTACGGAAGACGCTAGAGCTGCGACGCGGAAGCCAAAGGAGCACCAGGACGCTCGCAGCCTCAAACCGCAATTAAGAGGTGCAAACGTTCTTGGGGGGCACCACAGGGGCTGCCACAGCCGGACACCGGCCTCTCCTGAGGACTGAAGGAGCTGCCTCGAGTGGGCCTGGCCTCACCCCACCCACGTGGACCTGCCGGCAGCACCCCCCCTCCCACCCAGGAACAAGAGGAAAGAACGAGGGAGGCCCCTGAGGGAGATGGGTTGGGGGGCACCCAGGAATAAGAAAGAATGAGGGAGACCCCTGAGGGAGATGGAAACATGCCCAAATAACTAAGAGGGAAAAAATGACAAATTAAAGCAACTCTGAGATTTCCCCTCATACCGTGCAGACTGACAAAGATAACAAATGTGGCAACAGTCAAAGCCAGAGTGGCTGTGGGAAAGCAGACATTATTGGTGAAGAAATGAAAAGAAATTCTGTGTGGCATTCAATGCCCATCACAGCTGCTTCCTCCTGCTCCCAGACTTCTGCCCCCGAAGCCTCCCTTCCCATCTTTCCCTCCGGGCTCTCTTGGCTTCCTCAGAATCTCTGCCAGGGTCCCGCCTTCTGGAAGAAGCCCTTCGGGCCCTTCATCCCGGCGCCTTTCCTCTCCAGTTATTTTAATGTCGGCATCTCGTCCGTACGCGGCCGTTCGCACGCTCTCCCCTGTTGGCGATGAGCTCCCCAAGAACAAGGAGTATATTTTTGCCTTGGTCAGTGCCCGGTACATAGCAGGCACTTACTAGAGGCGTAACTGACCGAGTGATGCCAAGGCCACTGAAAATTCCATTTATCAGAGTCCATCAGGGACTGCCCGGGGAAGCAGAGCCAGAAGGAGAAGCTGTAAAATGAAACCCTTTGGAATCCTTTCTAGCACTGATACCCCATGATCTGATGACCCCATGGAGAGAGGTTTTGGGGGGCAGAGTGGGGAGAGGACTGAACAAAGCTAGGTGAGGACCATTAAGACAAAGATCGGGGGAACATGAATGCTCTCTGAAAGCACTGAGGGGGGCATCTGGGCAGCACAGCTCACAAAGCACCAGGCCTGGAGTCAAGAAGGACCTGGGTTCAAATGTGATCTGACACTTCCAAACTGTGTAACCCCAACTGCCCGGCCCTTCTGGCTCTCCTGCCATAGAACTGACACTAAGAAAAAACTAAGAGTTCTTTTAAAAAGCAGCATTGAAGAGGTCACGAGGAGGAAGAGAGACTTGCTCTGCTTGGCCCTGGAGTCAGTGGGGGAAATGATAAACAGGCAAGTTTAAGCTTGAGGTGAGGACAGCCTTCTGCCCATTAGGGTGTCCCAGACTGAAGGCGGGTGTTTACATGAGGTGGTGGGGAGGGGGGGCGTCTCCCCTTACAGGGCTCCCAGAAAGGGCTCAATCTCGACTTTTCCAGGCGTTCGGTTAGAGTATTCTTGTCCAGGTGCCGTTGTGGAAGAAGAAGCCCTCCGAGGGCCCCTTCAAAGATTCTCTGATTCTGGGACCCTGCCCTGCCCAGAGAGATGATGGCAGAGCTGGGGGCCCACACGGGAATTGTGTCTGGGGAAACACAAATGGAGACGGCGCAGAAAAATGGATTGGGATTGGAGACGTGGGAAAGGGCTGATCACGATTGCCATGGAAAGGGGTGGCGAGACGGAATGGGACTCAAGGTGACTCCTGGCCCCCCTCTGGAGAGGGCCTCCGAGAGGGCGTCGGGCACCACTCGATGGCTCATAATCACAAAAACGTATTCTTTAGTGCCCGCTCGTGCCAGGCTCTCAGCACCCAAGGACAGACCAGGCCTGGCCCCATCCACACTGGTTTATCACGAGTGAGGGAGATAGCACGGCGGCACAGGTAGATGAGCTGCTCTTACAAGGTGCTGGGAAGGGGTCCCCCGTGTCACGTCAGGGGTCTGGGCTTGGCCTTGTGAGACGGCCACCACAGGAGGTGTCTGTGGCGTGAGGCCTGGGTGAAGGAATGGCGAGCCGGGAAAACAAGCCTAAGGGGACACGTGATGACCGCTTCAGGGGCTCCAAAGGAATCCACACAGGAGGCTCATTAGACCTTTCCTGCTTGGCCCCCCAAGGCAGAAGGGGAAGCCGACTTAGACTTGGGGTCAGGAGAGTCTCCTCTGGAAGGAGCCGTCCCAAAGCGGCCACGGGCTGCCCCGGGAGCCGGCGTCTGGCGGAGCTGCTGAAAGGAAGGTCACTTTTCTGAAGTCTCGGTGAAGGGGCGCCGCCGGGGCAGGACTGGGGGACACTGTGGGCAGCGGCAGGTGCCGCCTTCCCCACTCTCTAAGGGGTCCCCAGCCTGCTCCTGGGGGCTGCCTTGGACTTTGCCTGCGAGGGTAAATCTGTGATGTCTGGATGAAAATATATCAACTAAATTACAAAAATAAAAGCCAACCTTTTGACTGAGCTGGAAAACTGAGAATAAAGAAGAAGCGTATCAGTGAAATAGTTATTTAGCTCAATGCATCGTAACTAGCCCAAACACGGCTCGGCTCAGCGTCCACTCACTAAGCCAATGTGTGTCACTTCTCTGTGGATAGATTCAAGACTGGAGGTTGTTTTTTCTTCATTAAGTCAGGCACGTCCATGTCATCGGATCATGTGTGTGCAGGCATGTGTGTGCATGTTTGTGAACACGTGTGTGCCTGTGTGCCTTTGGTCATACACACATACACACGTGGCCAGGGTCCGTGTAAGGAGAGATGGCTGAGACACCCCACGTGGGCTGAATGAAGCAGGCAGGGCCCGAGCTCCGGGCCGGCTCTGTCACCGCCTCGCCTTTTGGCCGAATTTGTGATTTCATGAATCCAGGAACTGCCAGTGAGCCCCCCCCCCCCCCCCGCCCGCCCCATCCACGGGGCTCCCGGTCCCTCGGCTTGTGCCAAATGAAGGGGGCTGGGCAACACAACCTCCTGGGTCCTCCCCAGCTCCAGGCCTCCAGCCCGACCCACTCGTGCCGTCTGAGCCATCAGATCCCCACGAAGGACTGCAGGCGCGTGGTGGGACCCACCTTCTGAGGGGCTGCCAAGAGCTGATTCTCTTGCTTGGGCAGCCGCGCAGGCTGGCCGCTAAGAGATGAGCTCCAGAACGTCCCTGAGCGGGGGCAGGGGGAACCCTCTGAGAGGAGGTGAAAGGCCTTCCCTCCCCCTCTGCCTTCCTTGCCAGGTTGAAAATGCACCCCTAGAGGATGCCCCGAGGACACGCGGGGCAGCACTGAGAACCCTGCTAAGGCTTCGGCCCTCAGGGGCCCGGACAGAGGTGCAGCCCAGCAAGGGGGCTTCACCCGGGGCTCGAGAGGACCACGAGGCACGGGGAGTCTGGAGAAGCTGTTCCTCATCTCTACACGGGCATCTCACTACCAGGTATGTCCGAGTCCTCCAGCCCAGGGGCCTCCTTTAGGGAAAAATCTGTTGATGCCTCCCAGGCCAGGGAGGGAGGCTGGACCATCCAGGGAGCTCACGCGTGTTTCTGGATGTGACAGGGAGCCCCCAGAGTGTCCCGAGCAGAGAGGGCACAGTTTGGCCGGGAGGGGACGGCGGCCTCACTGGGGCAAAGTTGGCTTCCATCCGTGTCATCCCCGTCCGGAGGCCCCTTCGAGCTCCGACATTCTTGCTTCTGAGCCTTTTCCAAAATGGAGGCTCCACGTCTGAGGTCTCCCCCCGAGCCGGCGAGTTACTTTCTGCTCAGGCCTTTGGTCCAGGACGAGAAGCTGCCTCTAAAGGACGTGGGAAAAAGAGCCAAACGTGGCTGCGGCTGGACCACGACAAGAAGCTCCAGCGGTCTTTCTGCATTCGGCCACAGTGGAGAGTGTCCAGCAATGCTCACTTTTCCCCAGGAAGCCCCCAGCCTCTCAGTGGCGGTCCTGACGGGCTCTCTGGCTCACGGCGGGGCCTTTCCAAGAGCTGCTCTCTAGACATGGCCACGAACATCCGGAGCTCCCTCCTTCCAAGGGCCACAAAGGAACGAGTCGCGTGCTTTGGCTGGGCTGGGGACACATTTCTGTTTGGGGAGCTCGTCCCAGCAGCGAGCCCGGCGCCTCACGTGGCCTCACATGGCCTCACGTGGCCTCACGTCCCATTCACTGAAGGCTTGACTGGCATTTTCTCCTGGGCCTGGCCTCGCTCTGGATTGCATGCTATGGGGAAGTGACAGGGAGGTCCGCAGCCCATAAAGGCAGGAGGGGACACAACTGTTTGAGGCTTCCCGAGAGGGAGGCTCCTGGAATCCTCAAGTCAGAAAAGTCTTTGAATAAAATAAAAGGTTTGAGTCTGCCTCAAAATCCTGCCTCAGACACCTCCTAGGAGCTCCGCAGATTGCCCGCCCAGCCCCGATCCTGACAATCCAGGCTTCTGGAGAGGCCTCCTCCTGCTCTCCTCAGCCACCGGGCTTTCCTCGCCAGAGAAGCCCAATCACCCTGGAGGCCTTCTCAAGGAGGAATCCTGGCCTCTGGGCCCTGCCCTTCTCTCGCTGCAGTTTCTCTTGGACGTTCCATTTTGTGGAGGAGTCCGGGCCAGGCCGCCGCAGTCACCTCCTGCCTCTGCACTGACTTTCTGAGGATCAAACCTACCCCCTAGACTGGGTGCCTTCCAGCTCCCTTTTGTGCCTTATTTTACTCCGTGGAAGGTATGTTCTCTGAGGCTCGGGCTTTCTTTCTGCTCCCATCTGTAACACTTAGCCCAGTGTCTGTCTGGCATATGGCAAGTGTTTAATGAGAGCCTCTTTATCCATCCGTCCATCCGTCCATCCGTCCCTCTGTTCATGGTTCAATCATCCATTCAAACACATGCCTTTCTGCAGCCCATTCATGCGTATGAGTTACTTTCTTTACAAAACCCCAGGAGGGAAAGCCTCGAAGCTTCTTACATTGGCAGAGAAGGAGGCCAAAGCTTAGAAAGGTTCGTGTGGCTGCCTGGGAGTTCAGCGCTCATCCGTGTTAGAGCAAAGATTTGAACCCGGGGCTCCCGATTTCAAGATCATCTTCCATGAACAGATTATATACATGGTAGAAGACGGAACTCGGGAGACCCAGGAACAAATCCCGTCTGTCTTTCTTCCTAATCTCCAGAGTACATGGAGGAAAACGCTTTCCAAGTGTGGCGGGATGGCCTTCCTGTGACCTCCGACGGACATACTCCATTTCTTGCTTGGACGCAGCGGTTTCCAAGGCATCTCCCCCCCTGGCCTGCGAGCCGAGGCTTTCTCCATTATCTGGCATGTGGTGGGCACTGAAGAAAGGCTGGTCGAATAATGGGGGAACAGGTTGGGGCACACAGCATTCTCAAGCCCTCCCTGCCTGCCAAGGATGCCTTCAGTGAGCCTCCAGAGACCACCTGGCCTCCGTCTAGAGAGCACAAGGCAGAAAGGAGTGAGGCAGGAGGGAGACTTATCCCAGGACTGTGCGAGATGCTGCAGATGGTGGCAAGGATGACGCGAGCTCCAGTCTAGAGTGCTTTGGGGGTCAGCCACCGCTCCCTCCTAACTACCCTTTGAGGCAGGCAAGGCAGCCAGAATAAGAATTCTCTCCAGTGCACTGAGCAGCTACAGCTACCCTGCTGAGTGGCAGAGTTCACACTCAAAACCTGGCCCTCCAATGGGACCAATATTATTTTTCCATAAACCAACTATCATAATCGTCATTATTACTGGAAAAAAGAGCCCCCTAGTCTTCCAATATGGACCTTACCCTCCGGCAAGCAGGTGAGGCTGTTGGGTAGAGAGTGCTGGACTTAAGAGTTAGGAAAACCTGAAGTTAAATCCCACTCCAGGTACCGACATTTCTTAACCATTTTCTTAAGTTTCTTACCCATTCTGAGCTTTGGTATAAAATGGGGGGAAAGGGGCTTCTAAGTGGCTCAGTGGATAGAGTGACAGGCCTAGAGACAGGAGGTCCTGGGTTCAAAGCTGACCTTAGACACGTCCTAGCTGTATGACCCTGGGCAAGTCACTTGACCCCTATTGCCTAGCCCTCACAGCTCTTCTGCCTTGGAAACAATACTTAGTATCAATTCTAAGATAGAAGGTATGGGGTTTTAAAATGAAATAAAGAAAGAAAATGAGGAGTGGGAGTGAGAAATCATAGCACCTACCTCACAGGGGGTTGTGAAGATGAAATGAGACAACTTAAAACGCTCTATAAACCCTCGATTGCTCTAGACACGCTGACAATGATAACTTGTCACCATGACCTAGAATGCCCTTCATTTCTGACCTCTCCATTGAGCTGCAGAGCCACGGAGGGATGGAATTGGTTACCAAGGGGTGGTCCATGAGGAAAAGTTTTAAGAACAGGCTAGTAAAAGTTCACATATGAAAACTCCCTCATAAGGAAAGCTTCGAGGATTTGGCAGCCCGCAAGCACCGTACAAAATTATCTCTTCCTCATCTCACAACAACCCAGGGAAGGAGGTGATTATCCCCATTTTAGAGTTGAGAAACAGAGGCAGAGAGACTTGACCCAGGATCATAGTTAGGAAGTATCTGATGCGGATTTGAACTCAGGCTTTCTGACTTTCAAGCTGCTGTGATAGCTTTCCCTTGGCCCATCCCTCACATCTGATGCCAAGGAGAATATCCATGGCACACTCCCAAATATGGCCCAGAAAGAGACTTTGGGCCGAAGGGTCATCAGGAGGACGGCGAAGGACCAGGCGAAGTGGCTCCTTCACCCATCCTGCCCCTCAACTCCCTCTTCCCCACCCAATGCTAAAGCTCTTGTTTAGCGGATGAGGGAAGAAAGAATTGAGCTATTTGAAATTCCGACCAGGGAGGCCCTAAAAAAGATGCCATGAAAAATTGATAACGACACCAGAGCCGGGCAAATACCATTAATAATGTAATCTTTAAACACACGGCGAGCCCTTCTAATGAGGAGAGAAACCCAAGGTTACAGAAAGAAAAGTCATTCCAGGGATACACCGAGGATGGTGAAGTCCTAGAGGCATCTGCCTGGGGCTCGGGGACCCTCTCACGGACGCCCTGCACTGCCAGCCTCCAGTGTCTACTTCGTCACCCTCCACGGCCCTCCCACCGTTCCCCCTGCTGAGTGCCCCAGCCTCTGCCCGCGGTGCCAGGCCCTGGTCTAAGGCCTGCCTGCGTCCTTTCTAGGCCTCGCCCAGCCCAGCCCTCCAGGCCTGATATTCTCTGGGTCACTCTCCCAGGAGGCTGAGCCATGAAGCCCTTCAGCCCCAACTCTCAGGATCTCAGATTATAAGCGTAGGTTCTTGGCCTGTGGCGGATGCTCCAGCGGATTCTTTGGCTCTGCTCTCGGCCTGGGCAGATTCGACGTAGACATGCCGCCCGTGCAAGAACGAGAAGGAATCGTGCTCCAGCCTCCCTGAGGGCCACCTCACCTACGACTGGGGGTCTTGGGCTCCCAGACGTTTCCCCTCCTTTCTGTTCCATCCTTTGCCACAAGAAGCAAATCCCTGCCTGAGCAAACAGAAGTCAGGAGGACGGAGCCTTCTTCCCTCTCCTCACTGGCCCTTCTCCCCTTCCCACCCACCGGGCTCTCCCAGCCATCCGCAGCGGAGCTGACCAGGCCTGCTTGTGGCGGCCTTGGGGCAGGCCATACTGCTGCCTCGTGCCGAGCCTCACTGCTCTGCCAGGACGCCCCTGCGCCGCTCCATCCTTCCTGCTCGCCTCACCATTTCCTGTGCATCGCCTCATTCTCCAAACTCAAACTAGGGGAAAGGATGGCCTGAAAGTGCCTGACAAAACTAGGAAGGGGACTGCTGGGCTGGGAAGGACTGCAAGGAGCCGCTGAGGTGCCAGAGGCCCACAGGGGGCCAATCGTTCCCTTTAAACCAAAGAAGGGGGGAGGAGGAGAGGCCCGAATTTGAGCTCCCCTTATTAAAGCGACGCTCTGTGACCCGCAAGGAAGGGGGTGGTGATGGCAGCGGGGCTGGGGAGCCGCGGTGGCTTCCTCGGGAGGGGGGGCCTGGAGGCCCTCAGACAAGTCTCCCCCTGTTGTAGTAGAAGTGCTGGGAGGAGGAAAACTGAAGGAGGGGGCCCTGCACTATGGACAGGCCGGCCAGCCGGATGCCCCAGGAATGCATGCGAGAAAGCGTGCAGTCTGACCCCCTTCGCTCTCGGTGCCTCGGACGCTCTCACTGTCTCACATCCCTCTCTCACACAAATACACATAGACTCGGGCCAGAGGTTTGGATCTGAACGATTGAGATCGAGGGATTTGGCCCCCTCATTTTGTAGACGATGAAACAGAGGCCTAGAGAAACAACTCAATTTGCCCAGGGTCACACAGCTAGCAAGTGTGGATTTGTTGGGCAGGATTTGAACCTGGGTCTTCTTGACTTCAAATCCACAATAGCCTTCATAGCACCACAGTAGGTCCCATGGGTTGGCAGGAAAAACTAACGTGGAATGACAGAGACTCCCACAGGCTAGAACGATAGGCCACATCTAATGCAATGGAATTTAATATGGCCAAAAGCAATGTCTTAAATTAGGTGTAAAAGAAAATCTACATCCGCAAGCACAAGATGGGAGGGGCAGGAACAGAAAGGAGCGTGTCTGAAAAAGATCTGGTAATGTCAGTGGATCACAAGTTTCATGTGACTCAACCATTTAGCAGCCAATAAAATGAATGCAGATGTAGGGCTGGATTGGGGGGGCCAGTTAACGCTGCTCTCTGCCTTGGTCACACCATGTATGGAATATCTGAGAAAGGACTTGTAAAAGCTAGGACACCCCGAAGGAGGGTAGGCAGCAGATTCTGCCAACAACCTTGGGAGCCACGTGCTGTTGTCCCCATCCTACAGTGGAGGAAACCGAGGCACAAAGGAGCTACCTAACTTGCCCCACATCACGCTCACAACAGGATATGAACCCGGGCTTTCCTGACTGGGACGGGGCTCTATTTGCTGCACCACCAGGGCTGGGCTTTGTGCTCAGGAATCGGTGGGTTCTAAGGGAATCACTTTGCGCCTCCCATCCGTCCCTCAAGCAGGCTCCCATGCTCCTAGGGCCACCTCAGGGACTTGCTGCTCAATCATGGATGAGCTTATGAGCTGAGACGTGCCCTTGGGTGGCCTGCAGAGTGCCCACAGAGGGTCCACAGAGGGCCCACAGAATACCCTCAGAGGGTCCGCAGAGGGCCTGCAGCCCTCAGCTCCACAGGACTTTCCTGAGAGCTTCCTGGGGCCAGGCATGGCACCAGGGCAGCCTCTCTGCCTCCGGGGGGCCTATGTTCTAACGGAGGAGGAGGAGGACGAGGGGGAAGCTTGTCCTGTCTGCACCCAGACTGGCCGGAGTGAGATCTGGGGAGAGGTCAATGCCTGCCCACTAAGAGGCAAGGGGAAAGGGAGCCAAATTGTCTGCGTTCCTCCACACTGAAGGGGCTGCTGGGGCCCGGGGGGGGGGCTGCCTTCATTTTATTGCAGGTCTTCCAGAGGGGAAGGGATTCTAGCCCAGACGGAGATTGGGAGGTTGCAGGAGAGTCTTTGGAGTCTCCTCATCACTGAGATCCTAGATTCTGAGAGGCTTTACATGGAGCCTGCTTTTTTTTTTTTTTTTTTTTTTTTTTTTTTTCTCATTGGATAGAGCAATTACAAGATCAGAGGCAAACTTGGAGAGAGAAACTTCCATTGAGCTTCGGGGTGGGAAGCCATATCGCAGAGGCCTGAAAAAGGAGTGGGCAGGAGAGGGTGGACAATTTTTTTCTTGTCATTTGGCTGTGAAAAGAAGAGAGACATAGAATATCGCTTATTGAGAAGGTACACGGGTCAAGTGAAAGGTTTCTTTATTTTTTAAAGATGAGAGAAACCTGGGCAAGTTCCCATCCAATGGGTAAGAAAGCCAGAGAAAAAGACTGAGGACTAAAGATAGTACGACGGACTGGAAAAGAGAGATCCAGGGACACTGCCTCAGAGAACGCAGCAAAGGAGGGCAGGTTTGGGGTTATCCTGAGGGCATCAGAAGCATGGGCGAGGAGAAGAGGGGGACCCTGATTTCCTCAGACATTCTCCAGGGGTTTGAGGAAAGAGGAAAAGGTAGGAAGCTGTTGGGGGATTGTGAGAGAGTCGAGGAGAATGAAAAGCAGCCAGAGATTCGATGGCCTCAATGTGAGCAGATGCTGTGGGCACGGCTGGGTGGCTTCCTGCAGCCCCACTCAGGGCCAGAAGAGACAAAGCCTGGAAAGTAGATGGTAGGAGCAGCTTTCCAGAGGTGCAAGCCGTGGCGAGGCCAGATGCAAGAGGGACAAGAGCAGATAAAGTGCTGAACGGGTCCACCACAGGGTCAGTGCTTTAAAGGAAGAAAGGCAATGACAGGGAGGACAAGAAAGAACGAGGGGCCTGGAGCTTGGGGGGATTTCACGTATTCTAGTGGAGCAGGGGAGAAGAGGAGCCACGAAGAATGATGGAGGCTTGGAAGCTGGGAAGGGGCCAGCTCCGGTCAAAGCTTCCTAACAACGAGATCTGTCCTAAATGGAGTGGAACATTGAGGGGGAGGCAGTGGGGCTGTTTAGGAGAGGCCAGCTACTCCCTTTGGGAATAGAATGGAGATGTGGGGATTCTGGAACATAGGGGGCAAAGTGAATAGTGTCTGACCTGGAGTCAGAAAGACCTGAGTTCAAATCCAATCTCAGATGCTAACTGGCTAGGTGAGTCTGGACAAGTCCCTTAACTTTGTTTGCCTCAGCTTCCTCATCTGTAAAATGAGCTAGAGAAGAGAATGACATTTTGAACGCATGTGTAAGCCTTTCCATGGATGTCTCCTGAATCTTGTCTTACCGAATTCCACCCGGGGCTCTGAAGCCTCTGGGCCCAATGCTCCTATCCTGGGTGTTTGATAGCCACCCCTTCCAGCTCTGGGCCACCTGTGGGGGGGATGAGCTCACCGTGGAGGCCTTCATCCGAGTTATCGATAAAAGCCTAAACAGCACACAGGCTCAGTGATTAGGCAGCAGGTGAACGAACAGTGGTTTATGAATGTGATAGAATATTATTATTCAGTGAGAAACAGTCAAATGGGAAGATTCATACAAAATGATCCAGAAGGAATAAGCAGATCCAAGAGACCCATCTGCATAATGATGATAGCAAAGTAGAAGAAAATCTCACCAACAGGAAAGCCAGACTCTGGGTCAGCAAAGAAAGACAGGAAGAGCCAGAGAAGGGGCCACGAATCCTACTTTTGGCTAAAAAAAAATGTTTTCCTGTTACATGTAGAAACAACTTTTGACAACTGTTTTCTGACGTTTTGGGCTTTAGATTTTCTCCCTCTCTGAGGTGTAACCAGTCTGATATAGGCTACACCATCCTTTCATGCCATACATGTTCCCATGTTGCTCATGTCATGATAGAAGGCACATACAAGAAAAAACTCAGGAAGGAAGCAGAACAGGAGGCGGCGTGCTCCGGGGCGCCATCAGACCCCAAAGGTCCCTCTTTGGCTGTGGAGAGCATTTTTCATCGGGGATCCTTTGTGCATGATGGAACTTGCTTTGCTGATAATGATTTCGGCCTTCACAGCTGGTCGGCACACACTATTTCTGTCACTGTATACACAGTTCTCCTGGTTCTGCTCACGTCACTTTGCATCAGTTCACGTAAGTTTTTCTGAATTCATTCTGTTTATCATTTCTTACGGCACAATAGTATTCTGTTACCACCATAAACCACAACTTGTGTTTTGTAGGATTAAAAATGAATACATACTCCCAGTATTTAAAAATATATAGGATTTTAATCATAATCCAAAAGAGAGGGAAAAGAAAAGGATTCTTTCAGGCAAGTGAGCAGAGCAAAGAGAGCCAGACTCACACCTGCAGCACTTTACCGAAGAGCCCGCAGTGTGGGTCTCCCAAGCCTCTTGATGGCAAATGAGGACATGCTTAAAAGGATGCTGGGAATGTAGCTCAGCTGTGGCACAGTATCCATTCCCCAGGCCAAGGACAACCCCTCA
This sequence comes from Gracilinanus agilis, assembly GCF_016433145.1. NCBI lineage: Eukaryota > Metazoa > Chordata > Mammalia > Didelphimorphia > Didelphidae > Gracilinanus > Gracilinanus agilis. The sequence continues at coordinate 29,484,857 of NC_058133.1, read as the reverse complement.
GCTTCCATTCGTTGCCACTACAGAGAAAGCTGCTACAAATGTTTTGGCGCACGTAGGTCCTTCTCGCTCGTCTCCAATTTCCTTAGGATACAGACCCAGGGGTACTGCTGGGTTAAAGGGCATGCCTAGTTCTGTGGCCCTCTGAGCCTGGTTCCATGTTGCTCTTCAGAATGTTATATTGGGTCAGTTTCACCAGGAGGGCATCGATGTCCCAATTTTCTGACATTCCCTCCAACATTTGCCATTTTCCTTTTTGGTTGTTAGCCAATCTGATCGGTGTGAAGCAGTAGCTCAGTTTCGATTTAATTTGCATTTCTCTAGTCAATAATGATTTGGGGAATTTTTTCATAGGACTAAAGATTCAGTTTCTTCCTCTAAGAACTGTTTATTCATATCCTTTGACCATTTTTCAAATGGGGAATGATTTGTATTCTTATAATTTTGACTTAGTTCTCTATACATTTGAAAAATGAGGGCTTCATCAGAGATAATTGCTATAAATTTCCCCCAAAATTTGTGATTTTCCTTCTAATCTTGGCATCATTGACTTTGTACAAAACCTTCTTAATTTGATGTAATCAAAATAATCCATTTCATTTTTCATAATGTCCTCTATGTCTTGTTTGGCCATAAATTGTCCCTTATCTATAAATTCGATGGGCAAACTTTTCCAAATTTCCATTATTTGTTTATGATGTCACTCCTTATTTCTACATCAAATATCCATTTTGACTCTCCTAGTGAAACATATCTTCTACCTTGAAGCCCAGAAGTGAGGAACAACTGGGGCAGGATGGTGTATACAGCTTTAGCTATGGGCACTGAATGAAAAGAGATGTTTTTAGTGAGAGAGATGGAGCCTGGGCCTAGGCCTGAGCCAGTGATTTCCATGGAAATCAATGCAGGTTGGTCCCTTCTCTAATACCCATGATCTTAGAGAGATGCCTAGGATACTGAGAGCTTAAGTAACTCTCCCAGCATCCCACTGCGTGTCAGGAGCAGGATGGTACCTAAGTCTCCCTGGATTCTAGGTGGGCCCTCTATCCCCCTCTATGCCCCAGGCCATATTGTTTTTACTTAATCATTTTTCTTTGTAATAAGGGAAGGTTGTAGCATGGTGGTGGTGCTGCTGCTGAATCTCAGAAATGACTATTTTAAAGACAAAAGGCAATATTTCAATGAATATTTTCTAGGTAAATAAAATTCTAATTAGCTCTAGGACAAGGGCAGATCTCTACCAAAGGTCCAATTCAGAATTTTTTCTTTAAAGAGTACTAGGGGGGCCACTAGGGGCATGTAGATAGAGAGTCAGATCTGGAGTCAGAAGATCTTGGGTTCAAATCTAACCTCTGACACTTCTTAGCTATGTGGCAAATCACTCCCAACTGCTTAGCCCTTGCCCTTCTGTTTTAGAATTGAAATGAAGACAGAAGGAAAAGGGTTTTTTTTGTTTTGTTTTTGTTTTTAAGAATTGCTTAATACTGTTGTGAGTTTTGGTTCTTATACTTTGGACCACAGACTGAAAGGGACCTTTGGAGACCATTTCACCTACCTCCATATTACAGAGGAGAAATTGAGACTGATATATATAAAGTGAATTGCCCAAGGTCACACAGATAAAAAAAATCTGAGGTAGAATTTGAACTCTGCTCCTCTGGCTCCAGAGCCCAATTTTCCACTTTTCTACTTTTTCCTGGTTAGCTTTTGGGGAGTCTATTTACTTCTTTGAAGCTGTCTTCCTAAATGTAAAATAGAGATAATAAGACAAATGTCACCTGTCTCTTAAGACCACTGTGGAAAATGCACTTTATCAACTTTTCCAGCTTTTTTCTTGTGAAGGTCTTTAGGCTATCCCTGTCACTGAGAAAGAAGAAAACAGAGGCTCAGAGGGGAGAAAGCACTTCCCTGAAGTCTGAGAGCCAGGATGATCAGGCACCTGGGCTTCCATTGCCTGGAGGCCTTAGCTTGAGGGTCCCCAGGAACTTATCAGACTTGGGTCCTGGCCCTCTTGCCAGGAATACCCTCCATCCTTCAACATGTGTTTTCTACCATAGATTTATTATTATCGTCTACTCTATTGATACAAAAGAACCTTCTATTTCCTCGGATGCTAAAAAAAAGTATAGTGTCTTTGGGCTCCATAAATAATGCAAAGCTGCATAAATATTTAAGAACAACAAGCCATATATTTTGGACCTGGGGAAAAAATGGAGAGGCCCGAAATTAGTGATTTGTAGCTGAGAACTTAATTGCAACCACATATCGATTCCTATTTCTGGCAAGCTTTATTATCTCTATGATAGGACAAAACACTGGTCCGGGCTTGCTCATGCTGCCAGGACCTTGTGTCTATCTGAGGCTTCCAAGGGTGCTTTTGTGAAAAAGGAGGAAAATTACCTGTCCACAACCATAAACTTCTATTATTCTTTTGGCTCAAATATTAAGCCTAGGACAATAGCTTTGGCGAGGCAGTATGATGTACAGGTAATAGAACCCTGGAAACTAGGTCCTCAATGGGTGATCTTGGACAAGTCTCTTCCCTTTCCTGGGATGTCGGGGAAAAAATTCTTGATAGTAAAAGCTACCCCACTATGAGAAGGGCCTCTTTGGAGGTGGTGTGTCCCCCTTTCTTGGAAGTCCAGCAAAACTCCAAAGTGGGATAAAAATTGAGAAATGTTGAACAAAATAAAAGTAAAATACAATGGAGATAACATTAATTTATGGTTTCTTTTTTTTAAACATCTGTTTTTTTAAATTTTGTGTTACAAAATCTATCCCTTTCTTCCCCCCTTCATTGAGAAGGCAAGCAATTTGATATAGGTTAAACATGTGTAGTAATCCAAAACATTTCCATATTAGTCATGTTGTAAAAGAAAATGCAGACCAAAAAACCAGAACAAGAAAAATAAAGTTAAAAAGGTATGCTTCAATCTGCATGCAGACTCCATCACTTCTTTCCCTGGACTTAGACAGTATTTTTCATCACAAATCCTACAGAATTATCTTGGATCACTGTTTTGTTGAGAATAACAAAGTCATTCACAGTTGTTCATCATAAAGTATTGCTGTTACTGTGTTTCTCCTGGTTCTACTCACTTCACTTTGCATCAGTTCATTTTCTTTCCAGATTTTTCTGAAAGTATCCTGCTCACCATTTCTCATAACATAATAGTATTTCCTCATAATCATATACTGCCACTTGTTCAGCCATTCCCCCAGTGATAGACAGCCCGCTATTTCCAATTCTTTGCCACCACAAAAAAAAGAGCTGCTAGAATTATTTTTGTATCTATAGTTCTTGCCCCTCCTCCTTTTATAGTCTCTTCAAGATACAGACTTGGTGGTGGCATTGCTGGGTCAAAGAGTACGCACAGTGTTATTAGCCTTTGGGCACAATTCTAACTTGTTCTCCAGAATGATTGAGTCAGTTCACAACTCTATCATCAGTACATTAGTGTTCCAATTATCGCACATCCATTCCAACATTCATCATTTTTTTTCCTGACATATTAGTTAATCTGATAGGTGTGAGATGGAACTTCAGAAGTGTTTTCATTTGCATTTCCCTTATCAATAGTGATTTAGACAGGGAGCAGCAAGTTAGCTCAGTGAATTGAGTGCCAAGCCTGGAGATGGGAGGTCCTGGGTTAAAATCTGTGACACTTCTTAACTGTGTGACCCTGGGCAAGTCACTTAACTCCCAATGCCTAGCCTTTAACACTCTTATGCCTGAGAACCAATATACAATATCGATTCTGTAAGGGTTTAAAAAGGATTTTAAAAAAATAATAAAAATAGTGACAGAGCATTTTTTTCATTTAATTATAGATAAGTTTTATTTTTCATCTGAAAACTGCCTGTTCATATGCTTTGACCATTTATCAACTGGGGAATGATTCATAATCTTATAAATTTGACTCAGTTCTTTATGTATTTGAGAAACAAAGCCCTTATCAGAGAGACCTGCTATAAAATTCCCCCCCCCCCCAGTTTTCTGCTTTCCTTCTAATCTTGGCTGCATTGACTTTGTGCAAACTCTATTTAATTTAATGTAATCAAGTTATTCATTTTACATCCTGTAATGCTCTCTCATAAATTCTTCCCTAATAAATTCTAAGCCTAGTAGGTGGTTTTCTACATCAGTATATGACCCGCAGAGATCTGATTCCATTTGAGGACATCACTGTTTTGGACAACCATCTTTCAGGTTTCGTGGAGAGGATTCTTTTTCATGTATGACTTGAATTTGGAGTCTCTGGGGATCGTTATAACTCAGGAGTCCCAGGACTCTTTGTAGAAATGAGAGGAGTGCAAGTTCATAGCATTTTGGAACTGGAAGGCATCTTTAGAGAACATCTAGCTCAAGGGTTTCAATACTGCAGCAAGTTCTCCAAGATCTCAAGTGGTCAAGTTGTATTTGAACCTAGGTCTCCTGCTCCACGTTTCTTTGTGCCACTATATGCCACCTTAACCTTCCTCCCATCTGAGACCTCCTGATTTATTATTAAGTCCCAGGGGTCAGATGGGGTGAGAAAGAGGGGGCCAAAGGAGGTCCTGAGACTAGTCCATTTCCGAGTAAAGGCCTAATCCTCTGAGAATGAACACTCAGAGCTCTGTGCAGCCAGGAAAAGGAGAGAGGCCAGCCTCCTTACTGAGGATCAGCGCTGCATCCCCTTGCAACATAATCCCACCATCTCCATAGCCAACAGAAATTGCTAGTATTGGGCTCAGCTTATAAACTTGAGGACTGCCATGCTATGGGATCATGGGAAATCCATCCACTCCAACTAGGATCCAAAGAGCCCACCTCTACTCCTGCCTGGCCCCAGCTTGTTTTCTCTCCTCTAAAAGTTCTGGGTTTTGCTCCAGCAAAGCATCATGATGAGTCTCCAATTGCCCCTCTCCCCTGTGAGGTGTTGGTCATTCCCATTGCTCTTGTTAACATGACCATGCCTCATTTCTGGGTACTTTCAGAGTTACAAAGCACTCGGCTCCAAGAAGCCCCTTTTGGGGCTGTCTTCCTTTCTACAGATCCATTATTTCTGGATGTCAGGTCACAGCCTCAGAGAAAGACTCCACAAGAAGACTGGTCTCTCCTCTACCTGGAGTTCTATGGAGGCTAAGGGTGCATTCTCAGAGGATCAGACTTTAACTCAGAGTTGGTCTGGGCCCACAGCCTCTTTGGCCCCCAGAAACCTTGCAAGTGGCACAGAAATTACCCAGACTGCCCAGGTTTCCCTCCAGGACTCTCAGGTGCCATGGGGAAGAGGAAGAGAAGGATGGGGTGAGTAACTATGCTCAGAAAAGGACAGGAGGCACCGGGAGCCACTAATGTGTTCACGCACTCAGTCTGGGTATTTTTTAGAGCTCTGCCATCTTGCACCTTGGACAGGAGGCCCTGTTTCCCATGTCTAGGCTCAGTAGTTTCTTCTTTTTTAATTTTAATTAAATTAATTAATTGAGAATCTTTTTCCATGGTTACATGATTCACATTCTTTCCCTGCCTTCTTTCCTACTTCCTTCCATGGCCAATGAGCAATTCCTCTGGGTTTTACATGTATCAGTGATCAAGACCTATTTACATATTATTACTATTTGCAATAGAGTGATCCTTTAGAGTCTACATCCCCGACATATCCCCATCGAACCATGTGATCGATCATATATTTTCCTTCTGTGTTTCTGCTCCCACAGTTCTTTCTCTGGATGTGAAAGTGCTCTTTCTCCTAAGTCTTTCAGAATTGTCCTGGGTCATTGCACTGCTGCCAGTAGAGAAGTCCATGACATTCAATCATGCTACAATGTATCCGTCTCTGTGTACAATGTTCTCCTGGTTCTGCCCCTTTCCCTGCTGCATCAATTCCTGCAAGTCTTTATGGTTCACATGGAATTCCTCCAGTTCATCATTCCTTTCAGCACAAAAGTATTCCATCCCCATCAGATACCACAGTTTGTTCAGCCATTCCCCAATCAAAGGGCATCCGCTCATTTTCCAATTTTTTGCCATCACAAAGAGTGTGGCTATAAATATTTTTGTACAAGTATTTTTCCCTATTATCTCTTTGGGGTACAAACCTAGCAGTGGTATGGCTGAATCAAAAGGTAGGCATTCTTTTAAAGCCCTTTGAGCATAATTCCAAATTGCTTTCAAGAATGCTTGGATCAATCCCACCAGCAATGCAGTAGTGTCCCAATTTTGTCATATTCCCTCCAACATTTATTACTTTCCTTTGCTGTAATATTAGCCAAACTGCTGGGTGTGAGTGGTACCTCAGAGTTGTTTTGATTTGCATTTCTCAAATTATAAGAGATTTAGAATACTTTTTCATGTACTTATTGATAGTTTTTATTTCTTTATCTGAAAACTGCCTATTCATGTCCCTTGCTCATTTATCAATTGGACAATGGCTTAATTTTTTGTACAACTGATTTAGCTCCTTTATAAATTTGAGAAATTAGACCATTGTCAGAGGTTTTTGTTATAAAGATTTTTTCTTAATTTCTTGCTTCCCTTCTAATTTTGATTACAATGGTTTTATTTGTACAAAAGATTTTTAACTTAATGTAATCAAAATTATTCATTTACATTTTGTAATATTCTCTATCTCTTGCTTGGTTTTAAATTCTTTCCTTTCCCATAGATCTGACAGGTATACTATTCTATGTTCACCTAATTTACTTAGAGTTTCCTTCTTTATATTTAAGTCGTTTACCCATTTGGAATTTATCTTGGTATAGAGCAGTGATTCCCAAAGTGGGCACCACTGCCCCCTGGTGGGTGCTACAGCAATCCAGGGGAGTGGTGATGGCCACAGGTGCATTTGGGGGCAGTGATAGTATGTGACAGGGGGCACTAAGTAATATTTTTTCTCGAAAGGGGGTGGTAGGCCAAAAAAGTTTGGGAACCACTGGTATAGAGTGTGAGAAGTTGATCTAAACCTAATCTCTCCCATACTGTTTTCCAGTTTTCCCAGCAGTTTTTGTCAAATAGTAGGTTCTTGTCCCAAAAGCTGGGATCTTTGGTTTATTGTACACTATCTTGCTGAGGACATTTATCCCAAGTCTATTTCTTTGATCCTCTATTCTGTCTCTTAGCCAGTACCATATTATTTTGATGATCAGTGGTCTCTTCTTTGGGCCCAGAGCTAATGGATCTCTCCCACCTTGGTTTACTTTGTTCTCCATTCTAACTCTTGTCTATCCCCCTCTCTGGCTCAAGGAAGCATAATGAATAAGAGAATCTGGGTGACAAATGACAAGTCATTTCCCTGCTTGTACTTGAGTTTCCTCATCTTCAAGATGAAGGGGTTGGGCTAGATGACTTCTAGATCTGCTATAGCTCAGTAATCTATAAAGCTCATCACCTCCACAATCTACCATGATTTTCAGAGGAAGAATCCAAAGCTCTCAATAGTCATATAAGAAAATGTTCCAAATAACTAATAATTGGAGAAATGTAAACTAGTACTACTCTGAGCTTCCTCCTCACCCCAATCAGAGTAATAAAGTGTACAAAAATGTAAAATGACAAATTCTGGAGAGGCTCTGGGAAAATAGGCACATTAATACACTGTTGGTGGAGCTAGGAACTGGCCCATATATTCTGGAAAGCAATTTGAACCTATGCCCCAAATGCTAGATTATTTTAATCTATGCATACCTTCTGAACCAGCAATATGGCCACTAAGTTTATAATGCCCCAAAAAAATCAAAAGAAAAAGAAAAGGACATAGATGTGCAAAAATATCTCTAGCAGCTCTTATTATGGTAGCCACAAACTGAAAATTGAGATGTTTGAGAGACTGGCTGAACCAGTTACTGTATATGAATGTGACAAAATACTATTGTGCTATAAGTAATGATGAAAGGGATGATTTCAAGGAAACCTAGGAAGACTTGCATGAACTGATCAAGACAGAAGTAACCAGATCCAGGAGAACAATTTATACAATAAGGATAATATTGTAAAGTTCAAAATGAGTATATGACTTAGACATAAAGGGTGATACCATAAGTAAATTAGGGGAACATAGAATAGTTTAACTCTCAGATCTATGGAGAAGGGAAGAATTTATGACCCAAACAAGAGATAAAGGACATTATAAGATGTCACAAGAATAATTTTGACTATATTGAATTTAAAAGGTTTTATACAAACAAAACCAATGTAACCAAGATGAGAAGGGAAACCACTGGAGAGAAATGTCTATAATAAATTTCTCTGATCAAAGTCTCATTTCTCAAAAACAGAGAACTAAGTCAAATTTATAAGAAAACAAGCCATTCCCCAATTTACAAATGGCCAAAGGATATGCAATTTTCAGATGAAGAAATCAATACATCAATAATCATATGAAAAGAAATCCAGCAAATTATCAGAAGAGCAAGATTACAGCCAATGACAGGAGGCAAAGAAAGAAAAAATATGAGTAAACAACAGAAAAAGAAAAAAAGAAATTACAATCAACAGCTTCTATCTAGGTAATGAAGAAAGAGCAAATGGAACAAAGGAGGACCAAGGAACACCAAGCAAAAATGCAGGAATTCCAGTGAATTGGACTCAGGCTTTGGAAGAACTCAAAACACAATTCAAAAAAACAAATAAGAGAGGCTGAAGACAATTGGGAAAAGAACTTAAAAAGCAAAATAAGTCATCTGGAAACAGAAGCATATGAACTAAAACAAGAAAATAGTTTCTTGAAAGCCAGAATTGACCAGCTTGCCAACAAGGCAAAGAAAGTGAAAGATGACCTACAAAGTAAAACAGATCAGAAGGAGAAGTATGACCAAAAAGCCAGGGATGAAATTAAACCTTTAAAAATTAGAATCCAACAACTAGAAGCAAATGACTTCACAAGGCAGCAAGAGTCTATAAAACAAAATCAAAAGAATGAAAAAAACTTAGGAAAATGTGAAATACCTCATTTATAAAACTATAGACCTGGAAAATAGATCCATAAGAGACCATTTACAAATTAATTAATTGAACTACCAGAAAATCATGACAAAAGAAAAATCCTAGACATCATTCTACAGGAAATTATCTAAGAAAACTGTCCCAACATTCTTGAACAAGAAATAAAAGTATAGATTGAAAGAATCCACAGGTTACTTCCTGCATTTAATCCCTAATTGACAATACTCAGGAATGTTATAGCCAAATTCAAGAGCTACTAGACCAAGGAAAAGATACTACAATCTGCTAAGAAACAACCAGATATCATGGAACCACAGTTAGGATAACATAAGACCTGGCTGCATCCACACTGAAGGACCACAAGGCATGGAATATGATATTCTGGAAAGTTAGTGAACTGGGTCTACAACCAAGAATCAACTACCCAGCAAAATTTACTATATTCTTGCAGGGGAAATAAAATAGAAGACTTCCAAGCATTCATAAAGAAAAAACCTGACAAACATAAAATTTGATACCCAAATACAGACCTCAAGAGAATCACCAAAAGGTAAATAAGAAAGGTGAAAAAAACTTTTTAAGGAACCCAATAAGTTAAAATGATTTGTATTCCTATAAGAAACTCTTAAAAATTGTTATTATCATTAGGGTAGCTAGAAGAAGTATACTTAGAGGGAACAGAGACAAAAAAAAGTGTGTGTGTGTATACACACACACACACACACAAATATATATATGCATATATATACATATATATATATATAGTTTATTACATATAATAAACTACAGGTAAAAAAGAGGATAATTCTAAGAGAAATGGGAAAAGAAATAAAATTGGGTAATTGTATATTTCATAAAGAAGTGCATGGAGGAGGAGGGGGGGAAACCAGTATATTGAAAGGATAAAAGAGGTTGGAGACAGCCTCCAAGAAAATTTTAATCATTACAGTGGGAAGGGTCAGAAAGATTCAAATGGAAGAAAAACCTTCAACCCCAAATTCAGTCATCATCATGATCATCAACATTAATATCATCGTCATCATCAATAACAACAACAGTTCTAGAAAGAAAGAAAGAAATTTTTTAAATAAAAGTCTGCTCTAATTGCTCTAGCCCAGTGATGGGCAAACTACAGTGGGTGAGCCAGATGCACCCCTGAAATGTTCTATCTGGCCATGGACATTATTCCTAATCTGACGAATACAATGAGTAGGATACAATACAATGAAACTTCAAAAGAGTTGCCTTAGAAACAGACTGACAAATGAGCATTTCCTTTCCTTTGGCCCCCTCTTTAAAAAGTTTGCCCATCACTGCTCTAGCCCATTGTATTCTTCCTTCCTACCCATATAACTTATAACTCTCTCTAGCTTTACTTCTCATGCTTTAAGGGTAGATGTGGCAGAGAGAGAGGACCACACACCTCCCCTTCCCTCTCTTTCTCCCTCCCTCTCCCCCCTTTCCTCTTTCTCTCTCTCCTTTCTCTTCCTCTCTCTCTGCCTCCCTCTCCCTTTTCCTCCCCTTTCTCCTCTCTTTCCCTCCCTCCCTCTCATGTATACATGTATAATACATAAATGCACTCACTGATATCCAGACTCTCACATTGACTACTCACATAGACCTGCACTCATCCTTGTCCTGACACATTCAGAAATATGCTCATATACACACAGACATCTTTGCTGGCCATGGTCTTTGACTTCTGGCTGCCACAAGTAGCTAGATGTAGTCCAACTATGGCCCCTGAGGGTCTGTGCCCTGGGAGCTCGGGAGCTCCTCCATCTCTTGGTGTGTGAATTCCATGTGCCCAGCTCAGGGCTTCAAGTGAAAGAACCTAGAGATGCCAGGACAAATTTGAGGCCAAGGGAGGACGGAGTCTCCAGAAAGAAGAGAGAGAGGGAAGGAAAGGGAATAAGCATGTCGTGAGTGCCTGCTCCATGCCAGATACACTAAGCACTTCACAAATATGATTCCATTTGATCCTCACAACAATGCTGGGAGGTAGGTGCTATTATTATTCCCATTTTACAGTTGAGAAAACCAAGACTGAGATTAAGAAACTTGACCAGCATCACATTGGTAGCAAGTATCTGAGACTGATCGCAGGTCTTCTGAAGTGAGTAGTGAGTAGATCAAGGAGAACAATTTGTACATTAAGAACAATATTGTAAAGACAACTGTGATCATCTTGGGAATTTGGATCCACACAATGACCCATCACAACTGCAGAGGATTCATGATGAAATATGCTTTCTACCTCCTAACAGAGAGCTGATGGACTCTGAGGACAGACAGACATAGCTTTCTGGACACGGCCAATAAATGGCTGAGAGCAGATTTGAACCTCGGTCTATTTAACTCCAAACCCAGCACTCTAGGATTCCTAGCTAACCTAATGGCCTTGGAGAGAGGAGTCTCTGGGACCTGGGGGATGGGGAAATGTAAAAAGTTGTGAGGCCATGACTTGAGGTTAGCCAGAAGAGGTTGGGGTAGGTGTCTGTAGTCAGAGAGAGAGAGAGAGAGAGAGAGAGACAGACAGACAGACAGACAGACACAGACACTCAGACAGAGACACAGACACAGAGAGGCCCCCAAGATCACAGGAGATGAAGACTGTGGTCCAAGATTAGGGGATCACACATCTGGCTCATAAGCTCATATTGTCTAAAGCCATCTCTCACTTTGTGATTTCTCTCCAGGAGAGACCTTAAAATTCAGAATAAGTATGTCAAAGCTGGAAAAAACTTGAAAACATAAAACAGAGGCAGAAGGACTAACTCTGTTTACAGAGTAGAGAAGGGAGTTTTAGGAGGAAAGGGATTTTTCTAGGGTCCCACTGTCCCACAGAGACAAAGCTAGGCCTACATCCAAGGTTTCGTGCTCAGGTCCACTACCTCATTACCGCCTCATGCTCTCTGTCTCTCTGTCCCACTGCTGCAGGAAGCACCTGTTTCTTGTAAATAAATGACTGGAGATTAGCTGGAGAAACTCAGTTAAAATTGATGTGAAAGGGCTGGGGCAGGCTGGAGCTGGGGAGCAACATCCAAATTAGCAGGTGGCCTGAGTGCCAATTTGTCCAGGCTGATAAATAGCCTTTCTGGGATGCTGGTGGTCCAGCAGGCCTGCTTTGAGTTTCTCATTCCCAGGCCCAAACTGAACATGACAGGGAGATGCAGCAGGCCAGGCCAGACAGGGCGGAAATTGGAAATGAAGCCATCATGGGTCATTAAGTCTCAGAAACACAAGCTCTGGCTCTCTGGCTCATTGACATATTGCTGGCTGCAGGGGAAAAAGCTCAGGGGAGCGACTGGTCGGAAAAGACTAGGGTCAGGGCTCTGCCACAAACTATCTTATTGTGTGACCTTAGACAAGCCATTTCCCTTCTCTGAGCCTCAGGATTTTCATTTTACAAAGTAAGGAAAAACCATATTGTTTGAGATGAAAAACCCGGATCTCCTTCCCCTGCCTTCACCCTGCCCTCTGAGATGCCTAGAGCCAAAGAGTGAGTCATGATCTGGGAGAACAGGAACAGCCTTGGCCTCCCTGGGAGTTGGCAAGCAGGAGAACTCCATGACTTATAAGGTCTTGTCCAATACAAAATTGATGATTCCAAGTTCCTCCAAGCCCATGATCTTGAGAAAGGCCCTTCTCTTCTCCAGCTTTCAAATTCCTCCTCTGAGGGTGCCATGATGAGCCCAATGACCAAATAGTTGTTTTATGACAATCTCATCAACCTAGAATCCCAGTTTTGAGGAAACTCAAGCTCGATCCACAAAGAAAGAAGTCAGAAATACCACTGGACATCTAAAATGCCTGAAGCTACCAGTCAGCATCCCTAACCAGAGCCCATAGCAGGAGGCACAAGCAAATGTGCAGGCTGGTGTCTTGGGATCTAGCTGTGGGGTTCATGCCCTACAACAGTGACTCAGTGTGACCCTCTCACCTTTCCCACCCTCTCACTCCCTAAACATATCACAGAATGTCAGCGACACTGAAATATAGCTGCAATTAGGTGGTGCGATGGACAGAACACCAGGCCTGGAGCAAGGAAGACTGGAGTAGCTCTGTGACCTCCCACAAGTTACTTAACCCTGTTGGCCTCAGATCGTCATCTATATAATGGAGACATACTGGAGAAGGAAATGGCAAACCAATCCAGCATCTTTGCCAAGGAAAACCCCCATGGGGTCACAGAGTTGGACACAAGTAAATGCCAGCAACAGCTATAACATGGAAGACAGGGTGAGAAACTGATACGCCCAGCTAGTAGAGAAGGGGCTCTAAAATCCAAGGGACTAGGAACCTAGCTGGAGTCAACTCTCCATGCAATTTACTCTGGGGGCACAAGCCAGGCCCCCCAACCCTCACATCTCAAGAAAGTCCAAGGCTTGCGAGGAAGGAGGAGAGGTCAAAGAATGAGGAGGGGACCAAGACTGGCTGCTGGGAGGAAAGAGACAGGCTGAGACCAAGAGAAAAAGTCTGCCTGCCAAGCAGGCAGAACAAAAGAGATTCTAAACCACAAACACATTGACCAAGAACTCTATTTGGAAGGAAACTGGACCCAAAGCCCCAAGGTTAAAGAGAATCTATGGAGGCTCCTAACAGGGCACAGACCTCAAGGGGGCCAGAGGGAAAAAGACTATACTCAATTATCCAAAAGAACATTCTGGGGAAGAATTGGAAATAAAGCAGGTGCCCATCCACTGAGGAACAGCTAATGAGCAGGGTCACATGAAGGGAGGAATGTTTAAAAGTGCCAGAGAAACAACCAATGGGAATAATTTCAAGAACCCCAGGAAGACACGTGAATATTGCAGGAACAACTGAGAAGAACCAGGAAAGTCCAATGCCCAGGGACCAGAAGGAAAGAACAAAAAGAACAGGGACTCAAGCCAACAACTTTCATGGAAGAGGAGGGGGTCAAGAGGGAAGAGGGACACCCAGGCAGCCAGGAGGCTTGGTATCTTCACTTTCTGAGTCTTTGTTCTAGAGAAGGATCAATAGGCCGAAGAACTGAAGAAAAATATTCAGGAAGAAATGGGATGCAAAAGGCAAAAAGAAAATAACAAAAACCAAATAAAAAAAAAACAACACAAAATTCAAAACTCAAGTTCTAGGAACAACAGGAGAACATTATTCTCCATCTCTGGTCTACACCTACTACCAAGAACCTGGTCTGCACTAGAGCTAGGGACCTGAGAGGCCTGAGAATAGGGGATGTCAGAGTTATGAAGGTCCTGAGTAAGTTAGTTAACAGGCATTTATCAAGAATCATATGTCCATTTTATAGCACATAGCATCTGAGGACACACTTTAATAGCACTTGGGAAAGTTTTAGGCTCTAGTATCAAATCCTGTGCCCTTCCTGCCAGTGAATTTATTTAAGATAAAAAGTCATGCTTTCCTTTTTCCCTCTTTTTTCCTTCCTTTCTTTGTTGGCCTCCACTCCTCCAAAGGAGTAAAGGTCCAGCCCCATGGCAGGGGCCTGGCTGGCCACTTTTTGGGGGCTGCTCTGGTGGACTTAGCTTAGGAAGGGCCAGATCCCATCTGTGCCTTCCAAATGTCTGTCTTATTTAGATGGGCAGCAAGAGGGTCTTGTTCTCTACTCTGAGCTGGGCAGAGTTGTGTACCCAGCTCTCCCTCTGCAGAGAGGAGGAACCCCCCCCTCCCCAGGGTGCCAATGTTTGCTCTGAAAGGGCAGAGGTACAGCCCATCAACATTGTGGAACATGTCGTGAATATTTCCAGCTGAATCCTCCAAATGCCACCAACTCACAGCAGCTTCCTATCATGGTAGAGGCAGGAGAGGAACAGAACTGAAGACTAGTCCTGGGGCCCGCAGATGCCCAATGGGAGCTTGGAATCTCTGTTCAGGAGGAGAGGCAACATGCCTAAAGAGAGATCAAAACCTCATTCCTTACAAGGAATGACTTAAAAGGGAAGCCACAGCCTCATCTCCATCCAGCCCACAACCAGGTAAGGAAGTGAAGGCTCTGGGAGCAGAGGTGACCTGTCCAGGGCTGCCCAGCAGCATCCAGGCACATTATCGCTCTTCCCTAGTTCTGTAGTCACACAGGGCAGGTCAACTGCATCAGGTTGTTGCTTAGTATGAAAGGCATTTGGACTAGATGCTAGCCAAGATCCCTCCTTGCTGGGGCCTCCTACTGTCTGGCCCTGAACTTGACCTTCCATTTCCTGGCCCTGGGCTCACTGCCCACGTGGGTCTCCCATGTCTGAAATGCCCTCCTCCTTTACCTCCAGCTCTTCTATTGCTTCGGTCAGACCACCTTTGGGTTCTGAATGAGATCTCTGCAAATTCCCATTTGTACCTCCCCTCTTCTTCCTCCCCATCCCTTCTAATGGAGCTTAAGGCACGGTTTGATTTTGTTTTGCCTTCATGTCCCCAGCTCCTGGCACATAGAGGGCACTTGATCAATCTGCATTGATATCAGTGAGATTCTCTGCTCCAAGGACTTTTCCAGCTCTTAGGAGATGCTGTCCTAAACGTTCCTTTAATTTCCAGTTGCCACGATTGGTCTCAGATGCCAATGCTGTCCCAAATGCCTCCATTTCTCTGCACATGTTTCTGTGACTCACCCTTCACCATTGCTTCTCTCTTCTTCACCATCTTTCCTGCTGGAGTTGGTATGAACACAGGCTGTCCAGGGAGGCCTCAAGGACCATAGGGACACTGGACAGATCCGGTAGCAGATGCCTCTTTTTGACCCTTCCTTCTGTTGTGAATGGTGTCTGTTTGTTCCTAGAGTGTTTCTGAAAGTGTTCAGCCTTCTGTCATGCGCTCTGATAACACAGGGTCATAGATTTTAGAGCTAGAAGGGCTCTGAAAGGCCATTAAGTTCAACCTTCTCCTTTTACACATGAGGAAACCGACACTAATGCATTGCTGGTGGACTTGTGAACTGATCCAACCATTCTAGAAGGCATTTTGGAATGACGCTCAAAGGACTATAAAACGATGCATACCTTTTGATACAGTAATACCACTACTAGGTCTGTATCCCAAAGAAATTTTAAAAATCAACAGGAAAGGACCTACTTGTTCAAAAGTATTTATAGCTGCTGTGTATGTGTGTGTGTGTGTGTGTGTGTGTGTGTGTGGTGGCAAAGAACTGGAAATTGAGAGGATGTCCATTAGTTGGGGCATGGCTGAACAAATTGTGGTATATGATGGTGATGGAATATTATTGTGCTATAAGGAATGGATGAAGAGGATGATTTCAGAAAGAGCTGGAAAGAACTACATGAACTGATGCAGAGTGAAATAAGCAGAACCAGGAGATCATTGTACACAATAATAGCAAAATTGTGGAATGATCAAATGTGATAGACTTAGCTACTCTCTGAAAAACAATGATCTAGGACAATTCTAAGGAACTTATGACAAAGAATGCTAATCAGCACCAGCTAGAGCCAGAATACAGATGGAAGCATATAATCTTTTACTTGTTAATTTGGGTATATGTTTGGAGGTTTTGGTTTTATAAGATCATTCACTTAGAAAAATGAACAATATGGGGGAAAATGAGGAAACTGAGGCAATTTGGAGACCAGAAGTGACTTGTCCAGGCATACAGTTATTAAGTAAATGAGGCAGAATTCAAACTCAATTCTTTCTAATTCCTTATCCAGTGCCCGATCCACTCTATCAGTCTTCTTCCTCTCTTTCCATCAGGAAGTGCCCCATCCTTCTAGAGCTGTTGTAGGCTGAGAGGTCCTGTCCTTCCTTGTAACCCAATCAGTAGTTCTCCAACATCTTAAAATTCATGGCCATTCAACTTTTATTGTCACCAGCATGCCTGTACATCATGCAATATCAAACTTTAAAATCAATATTTGCAATGGCACCCTCTTTAGCTCCCCCGAAGTGGATTCCCTTAAACACCCTTCTCATTCTCACTGTTGGGGAAGGGTGCACATTTTGCAGCACTAACCTTAGCACCCACCTCTCCAGAGGGCTAGGAGACTACTAGGAGCCCCTCTCCATGATTCATGCTCATTAGAATCCATGTAGAGAGTGGAAAATAGAAAAAAGAAGAAGGCATATTGTGTGAATAACAGTTGGGGGAAGGAGACAGCTGGTATGAGAATTTTCTAATAAAGCTTAAAAAGGCTACTGCGTCTCTGGTAGATTAGAAAAAATAGGAAAGCATTTTACAGTGAGTGTGCTCTCCTGGAGAATGGGCATTGTCCTAAAATTGGGTCATAAGAACAAAAGCTAGAAAGGTCCCTGAACACTGAATTCAATTCAATGCAGCAAATATTTATTAAATGTCTCTTTTGGGCCAAGCACCATCCTAGGCACTTGGGTAGGGTAGGGAGGTTACAAAGACGAATATGAATTGGGCCCTGGCCCTCAGGACATTATCTTCTCTTTATCCCTAAGGGCTGGTGAGATGAATCTGTTTGAAGGCAGGTTTGCCCTTCATGGGGGGACTGGTCTCCCTCCCCCTTGGAACTTCCCTAAGAGGAGGCAGCTGGTCCCCTTCCTTAGAAACTTGGATTATCATTGGTTTGGGATCTTCAATTTGATAAGTCAAAATGATGAAGATGATGATGATGAAGAAGAAGGAAGAAGAGGAAGAGGAGGAAGAAGAGTAATGTATATATAAACTTGCAATTGTAACAGTATTGCTGAAACAAAGGGTAGGCTCATAGCTCTTTTGGGCGTAGTTCCAAATTGCTTTCCAGAATGGCTGAAGCAATTTCAAATCTCCCCCAACACTGCATTCAAGTACCCATTTTCCCACAGTCCCTCCGACATTTGTCATTTTCCTTTCTTGTTAATTTTCCCAATGTGACAGGTATGAGGTAGAAGCTCAGAATAGTTTTAATATACATTTCTCTAATCATTCGTGATTTAGAACATTTTTTCATATGGCTATTAGATTTCTTCCTCTCAAAATGTCCTGGTCATATCCAGGATGATGTATCAGTTGGAGGATGGTTCGTTTTCTTATGCATTTGATGCAGGTGCCTATATATCTTGGAAATGAGACCTTGATCAGAGAAACTTGCTGCAGAGATTCCACACACCCCCAATTTCCTGCTTCTCTTCCCATTTTAGCTGCATTGGTTGGGAATACCTCAATGGCTTTGGCATCTTCTGAATGTTTCTTTTCTTTTTGGAGGACTTTATAATCACAACAAGGCCGGATTATGAAGTCTTTCAAAAGACAGAAGCCATGAGCGGGGGCACCTGGTGCTCACAAATCTAGTTTATCATGAAAAAGACAGGTTGTCCTGGTATGTGCTAGTCTGTACGTATGTCTGTGCATGTCTTTGTGTGCCTACACACAGCTGGGCAGCCCATTGTACCAGTAATGATCAAAAGAGCTGGGCACTCAGAGGCCACTTTTAGGTGTGCCATGTTTGACAAGGGAATTTTGCTCAGTGGAGTCAGAAAGCCAGGGGAGGTTTATAAGGCAGAGTCTCCAGGCGGTCCTCTGCCTACTTTACAGACAAGGACACTGAAGCTCTTGGAATCTCCAGGCACATGGGAGGCTCCAGGGCAAACATCCTGGCAAAGCTTCCTTACCTTCCTTACCAACTGTCCAGGACAGAGAGAAAGGATCTAGGAGGCATTAGCCAACCTCAGTGAGCAAGCACCAGTCAGAAGAGACCAGAGAACCTGAATCCAACCTTTTCATTTTTTACAGATGAGGAAACTGAGGCCAAGAGGATGGAGTGACTTGTCCCAAGGCCACTTCATAATAAATGGCAGATAAAGAAGAAACTGTTGCGGGGGCAGCTGGGTAGCTCAGTGGATTGAGAGTCAGGCCTAGAGACGGGAGGTCCTGGGTTCAAATTTGGCCTCAGACACTTCCCAGCTGTGTGACCCTGGGCAAGTCACTTGACCCCCATTGCCTACCTTTACCACTCTTCCACCTAGGAGCCAATACACAGAAGTTAAGGGTTTTTTAAAAAAAAAAAAAAGAAGAAACTGTTGGAATCTGAGTACAGATCAAAGCATGCTATCTTCCACGACATATGAGTTTTCTATTGTACTGTGTGATATGTCAGCTATCGTGACATGGGCAATATGGAATATTACATATTACAGGAAATACAGGAAAATAAGGGTATAGTCTCTATCAGATTAGATGCCGCCTGGTTGGGGAGAGGGACGGAGAAAATCTGAATTTTAAAAAGTCAAAAACAACTGTGAAGAAGTGGTTCTGCATATAACAGAAAAAAGAAAGGAAAAAAAAACCCAATAAATGGCAGGGCTGGGATTCAAAGGTGAATCCTTAAATTACATGTCTTATCCTCATTCCACTTTCAAGTCAATCAATAATTATTGATTAAAGGTTTACTAGTGTGCCTGGTGGGGCAGCTGGGTGGCACAGTAACTAGAATACCAGGTCTGAAGTCAGGAAGACATGAGATCAAATCTGTACTCAGACACTAGCTGTGTGACCCTGGGCAAGTCACTTCACCCTGTTAGCTTCAGTTTCCTCATCTGTAAAATGAACTGGAGAAGGAAATGGCAAACCACTTCAGTATCGTTGCCAAGAAGAACCTTCATGGGGTTCAGACATGGCTGAACAACAATGGTAAAGCCCTGAGATTACCAAGAAGTCCCTGCTCTCAGGAAGCTGATGTTTTGATGGTAGGAACCACACATGTCTGACTCTCTTGTCACTGTTCCTGGCTCTGCCCTCTGGGGCCGAGCGGAATGAGGCTCATCTCGCTTCCGCTGGGTGACCTTTCCAAGATTTGGAGACCACTGGCTTTCGGCTCCCCAGACCCCTGCCTGCCTCCAGGCTCTCATCCTCACAACATCGTCTCATGGTCCTAGGCCTCCAGGTGGGCCATTTATCATGATGTGGAAATGACGGCTCTTCATAGAACAATGGCTGGAGTTCTGGGCAGACTTCTCAAACACGTTAACTTGGAAATAAGAGATTGGCTCGACTCCTTATTTATCAGAGTCAGAAGGAGACTCTTAGTC
Source organism: Gracilinanus agilis (assembly GCF_016433145.1). Lineage (NCBI taxonomy): Eukaryota > Metazoa > Chordata > Mammalia > Didelphimorphia > Didelphidae > Gracilinanus > Gracilinanus agilis. The sequence goes on along the minus strand of NC_058133.1, from coordinate 29,464,969 downwards.
TTGGGCCATTTGTCCTTAATTAAATACAGCCACAGAATGCCCATATTAATTAGCAAGGCTGCTTACCTGCTTACCTCAATCCTTACTGCAGAGGGTAATTAAAAGTCCCATGAATAAAACACTGGATCTTGTAATGGCAAAAATCAACAGGGAAACAATGAAACCGGCCCCACTGTTTTTATCCTACCCAGAGCTAGGCTAGGGCCATAAAGGGTTCTAGGCGTTGGGGCTGGGCAAGACCTTAAAAGACTGCCCGGATCAGTCTCCTCACTGTACAGAGGAGGAGACTGAGCGAAGAAGAGAAAACTAGAACCTGTTGGGACTGGCTTCTAAGGCCAAGCTTCCTGCCTCAAGCCTCCTGTTCTTCCCCCAGCAGACTACACTGGCCCCCATCTGGCATGAAAGCACCAAGGGCCAAGATCTGAGCCCGTCAGTCCTGGGAGCCCAGAATACATAACTGACCTCTTAGGAAAAAAGCTGCCAAGAGTTACCAGATGTGGCAGTATGGCCTTGAGGGACAGCTAGATGGCTCAGTGGACAGAGAGCCAGGCCTAGAGATGGGAGGTTCTGGGTTCAAATCTGCTCTCAGACACTTTCTAGCTGTGTGGCCCTAGTCAAGTCATTTAATCCCCATTGCCTAACCCAACAGTCGGCAACCTTTTTGTCCCTGAGAGTGGAAGGAGGAGGATGGAGGCAGAAGGCGCTGGAATATGGGGCGGAAGCTGAAGGCCCCCCTGGGGCACATCCTGGGGCTCTGCCCTGACTGGCTGGTCAGGAGGTGGAGCCAGATATGACTCAAGAGCCATACGTTGCCGACCCCTGGCCTAACCCTTACTATTCTTCTGCCTTGGAACCAATCCATAGCATCAATTCTAAGACAGAAGGTAAAAAGAAAGGAAATAAGGTCTTAGCCCGTTCTGCCTCCTGGACCAGTTGGCTGGTCCATGAAGAAGCCCTTCTTTATACCAGAGAACAGAAATTCATCTCTCCTGTCCTTCTCAGTTCCTATTTTTGACCCTAGAAGCTGTAAGGGAGAGTAAGAGAAACCAGGGCTTTGCAAAGTTGCAGAGTGCCAAAGGCATGAGTTTGCAAAGGAGAGTCTGGTCTGGTCACACGCACAGAACTTTATGGATCCTATTCTGGAATGGGAGGACTGCTTAAAAGGCGACACACAGAGACCGTTGGGGGTCTGTTGTTCCTGTTCAGCCAGGAGAGTGGAGATTCTCCTGTTGGCAGTTTGTTTATGCCTGAAGGAGGTGACTTACCTTTCCTGATAGCTGAGGTTCCTGTAGTCCAGCTACTGAGAAGGTTCCTGAGATCCCTTCCATCCCTGTCTCCAGTTGCCATCTCCCAGATATCTTGTGAGCTGATTCCTGAGAGGTTTCCTGACTGAATGTGTGTGAGAGAGCCAGACCCCTGATAAACTCTGTCTTTGGAAAAGAGACCTGCAGTCATCTTGGCCTCTGCTGAAGAAGCTGAGACCATCTAGATTTCAACTGTCTACTCTAATGAACTTTTACTTTGTCTACAATTTATTTGGAGGACCAGTAGGTAGGGTAGATTAGATAGAAAGGGGATTTAGTTAGAAAGAGTAGGTTTTAAGGAACTTAAAGACCTGGAAGAAGGTTCCTTGAGGAACCCATAGAAGCTGGGTAGAGAATCTAGATTTTAGCGTTAGGAACTCCTTTTTCCTTGATCCTCCATCATTTCTTTAAATTTACTATAAATAAACCTAATTTACTGTTTACAAAGAAGAGTCAAATAGCGTTTTGGCCTAAGAGTTGACTCTCAGGCCTACCCAGGAGAGTGTTCCTGGAGAGTGCGCTCCTCTGAGTATATACCAACAACTCTACAAACCCCATTTAATCATCTTACTCACCTATTTCAAAGCCAAGCAAAAGAGGCCTTCACCCCTCTGCCCCCTGACAACCCTTCAGACACAAGTATCCCTCCCTCTCTCAGTCTTCAGACCCACACTAGGACCTCCCTCACACTGAGAAAACTGTCCTTCCCAGCAAAATAGGGGATTAACCTGGTTCTGCTTGGTCCCAAAGGACAGAATGATGAGGGACATGGGGATAGAGAGTGGCAAAGAGATTCAGGCTCTATCTCCACCTATCTCATAAAATCTCTGGCTTTCTATAAGACTCAACCTAACACCCACCCACAGGAGGCCTTGAAGCTGCTAGTGCCTTCCCCTCTGAGACTGCCATCCACCTACTCTGTATGCCCAGTCTCTAGTGTAGACCTTCACATGTGCTTGTGCCTCTCCATTTAGAATGGCAGCTCCCTGAAGGGGTGGATCCTTTCACTTACCTGGCAGGAAAGAAGCTTCCTCAGTGAAAGGCTGCTTCACCCTTTGATCTGTCCAAAACCAGGCTGAGCAGTCTCAAAAGGTCAGTCTGTCCTCCAAGAGAGTTTCAGGTAAAGGCTGGATGATCACATATCAGGGGTGAGTCATGAGGTCTCAAAGATACCACCTAGCTCAGAAGTCTGAGTCTATGGTCCTTCCCTTTAAGGCTGAACTTTTTGGTCCTTTACAATCGGCATCCTCTCTTCCTCACTCCTAGATGCTCCTCCAGCACACTCCTGCCCCGAGCATTCTGCTAATGCCACTCTCCTATCTTCGGTTCTCCTCCTCTTTGACCTTCGCACAGTATTCAATATTATTAACACTTCTTAATGTTCTTTCCTGCCTCCCAGGTCTATCAGATGATCAATTATAGCAATGAATAAGTACCTGCTATGGGCCAAGCACTGTGCTAACTGTTGGAGATACAAAGAGAAAGCAACAACAACCCTAGAGCTCAAGGACTTGACATCCCCTTGGCCTCTGAGGCCCAAGTCTCCTGCCAGCCCTTGTCTGCCCTCTTGATTCATGCTTTTCTCCTCTGGTGGCTCAGCTCTCCTCTCCTCCCCATCAGCGTGCTCCATCAAGTGCTTTGTTCCAGGCCTCTTTCTTCTCTGGACACACTCTCTAATCAGTATATCTCACAGCTTCAAGTCTCACCTCCCAAACTTCTATCACCATTTCTGACCATGCTCCTGAGTTCTTTCTGCTCCTCTATTTCCAACTTCCTATTACAAATCTCCAACTGGATGTCCTGTTTACAACTCTAACTCAAAATATCCCATAAGGAAGTCATCACCTTCACTCCAACCCAGGTCCTTAGGGAAGAATCATGAAAGAATAGGCTGAAGACTATTGAGGAAGACATTGGTTCAAATCTTGGCATCATTCTTTATGTCTATGGTCTTGACAAATGATTGAACTTCTCTGGATTTCAGTTCCCTCATCTTTAAAATGAGAGGAAATGAGTAAAATGGCAAATAGGGGCAATGAGGGATGCTGCAAGGAGCTTTTATTGATGTTAAGCCTAAATCTCAATCAGAAATATTCCTCATTTTAATAAACAGTTCCTCCTAGTACTTCCCTCTGAGGCCACAACGGATAATTCTCATCAGTTCTTAACAAGACAGCACTTTTTTTTTTGTAAAGATATTTATCCATTACATGTAGTGACAAATTTCCACATAAGTCTTCCAAAGTTACATGGTCCAAAATGTCTCTCTCCCTTGTATCCCTCCCCTTTTCTGGAGCTGGCAAGCGCTTGATCAAGACAGCAGTTCTAATGCTTAAAGACAATTATGATGACTTTGGCTCCAGATCTTCCCTTCTACCAACAGAAATCTTCATTTCCTTCAACCAGATAGCCCAAAGCATGATCTCAAGGAACTCTGCCACATGGCTGTACTTTCTGGTCTATCAATATCTTGCCTATCAGTTAGAACCCAATAATCCAAACGATGCTGGGCAACAGAGGAGCCATCACCTCCTTTGCCCTGGAAGCGCCCTCTCCCCTAGCATCGCCCACCATCACATTAGCCTTTTTGGCTTGTCTTTCCCGCCGTTGACTCCTTGAATGGGGCATTTGCTCAGTCCTAGGTCTTTTCAAACCTGATCCCTCTCCTCCCAAGCCTGTATCTGTGCCACTGAAATATCAATATTGCTTTAAATGAACAGGAATCTAAACCATTATTCAAGGAAGACCATTTTTTGTCTCCAGAGAGGAGCCCCAGCCAGAAAAGACGCTTCTCTTTTCCAGGAAACAAAGACCCTGTCCTGTTGGAGCTCTGCGGGCCCTCTAGGGTTTGACCAGTCTTCTGCCAGGAGCTCCAGAAAGCTTTCCATGGGGGGAGAAAAAGCTGTGTCTACCGAAGTGCAGAAACATCTGCGTGGAAACAAATAAGCAATTACTGCCGAGGCTTTATCAAAACGCAATGACATTTCATGGCCGGCCTGGAACGCGAACAGAATGACATTCACGAGGCTGCTGCCCCGTCTCACTGAGAAAACTCACCAGAAATTGCAGGTTTCAAGTTTAATCTAATTCTATAAACCTGTTTAATTAAGTAATCTCTGGCTCCCTTTCCCCTTAGGACTTGTTCCCTCCTACCTTCCAACAGGCCTACGGAGACGAGCTGCATTGAATTTTGATCACAAACCCCAGGCTACCTCTGTACTCCCAGAAACACGCAGGAACGGCACCCCCACCTCCTCCTCCACACCTGCTCCCTGCGCCCCACCGCAGGGACGGAGAGAAGACACAAGACAGAAGAGGGGGTGGGCGAGGGGAAGAACCTGCACTCAGGGACGGCCTCAACCTTGTCAGCCCAGGTTTAGAACAGCAGCTACATGGGAATGGTTGGCATTTGGCAGGGCATGAGTCCGGAAGGAGGCTTTTATCAAGGAAAACGAGTGGCTATGAATTTATAAATAGTGGACAAGATGTTCCTATTGAATTTTAACAACTAAGCCGTATTCTAAAAATGTAAACAGAAAAGCCAATCCCAGCATGTTGGATTCCCAGAAACTCCAACTCAGAATGAGAGGGTGGTAGACTGCTTTCAGAATTTTAGAATCCCAGGAGACGCCGAGACCCAGAGAATTCTGGAGTCTCTGAATCCTAGACTCACAGTCCAATCCCTTCAGAGCACAAATGAGACTACTAAGGTGCAAAGTTTAAGTGAATCTTAAACACAAAATCAGAGAATCTTGGAATCTTTTAGGGTCAGTGAATTCTGGAACCAGTTTTCTAGCAAACAGCATAATCAAAGGCCACTAAATCTCCAAAGTCAGCAGGACCTTAGCGGTTGACTGATCCAATACATACTTTGACAGATCAGAGCTTCCTAGGCAGAGAAGGGACTGCAGAAACTGCCTGGGCCTCCCACGTTTCATCTACATCTTGTCGTAGGCCGTAAGAGGCAGAAGGGAATCCGCTCTGAGGTCCTCAGACCCAGACTGAGCGTAGCTGACCAGGGATGTCTGGGCTTTGCTTGAAGTCCATCTCCTGAGGCTGCCAATTCTGCTTAAACAACTGGGGAAGCTTTTCTTCTTGCCAAATGGAATTCATTGATTTGTGAGCTCCCTCCAGTTCCATCTTCCCCTGCTCATCCTGTATGCAAACCGTCCTTGTCCTTCAGGCTAGAGGCCTTCTTTGCTTTCTCTTGAAATCATAAAGGGACTGGTGGAAGACTCCAACTTCTCACATAACCAGCCCATCTTCTCTTCCAATTCTGTAATTCTTTGATCAGGACTTGGGCACCAGTTAAACTCTTCCCTGTAATTATCTTTAATTTGTCCAGAATATATCTCATTTGCATGTAGTTGCTTGCATGTGTTCTCCTCCCTTTAGATGGTAAGTACCTTGAGGGCAGGACCTGATTTTGCTCCCCCCACTACCTTTTTTTAATATAATCATAGCACTTGGCCTCACTCCTGGGTACACAGGAGGTATTTAATGAATGCTGCTTGTACATTTGACTTGCTTTAACCTCTAAAGGTGAAGTCACTCTCATCAACTATTCACTGTCTCTCCATTGCATGCCCTCGGGGTAGTATTCATTTTTAGTTTATTAGAATCTGATGCATTCTGTGTTTTACTTCAAAACAGCAGTCCTCATAGACTGGCAGTATTAAGGGATGTGCCTTTTTGCCTTTCTCTATCCAAGGCTTCCTGAATTCATTTTTCTAAGAATTGTCACAACAGAAAAACAGGGAGCATAAGGCAAAAACTACAAAATGGGAAACTTTGTCATAGAATTAGTTTTGCAGTTTCCCAAAGGCAATATAAACTATTCTTTCCTTCCTGTTGAACTCTGAACTGAACTCGTTTTCCATCTGTACATGAACGCAGACACATATAACGATGGACAATTATTAAAGAATGCATATACAAATGTATTTCATAATGTATCCTTCATCCACTTGGCTTTTCCTGTGTGGATGATCAAGCAAAACTCTACTGAGCAGTTCCAGACAGTCCAATATCATTTGCAATGTTCTGGGGCTTGATGCAAGGGGTACTATGTCACCCCCAAAAAGAAGCCTCTGGAGGACCTGACCACCTCTCTCCTCTATCATATCTCCCTGTTTTATGTGTCACTTGATGTTTATGAACAGAGCTTGAACAGGTTCCTTTCTTTTGTTAAGTTACTCAAGAAATCTCCAATGACCTTAATCCTTGGATTGGAGACTCTTGGTTGGAAAGTAGCTTTTAAGAGGGTGTTCTGCTCTAATCTGCTTTTTTTAATAATCAAAAAACAATAAGTACAATGAGATCTTGCATCCTCTAAAACTCAGTTGATTAAGATGTGATCTACTGGGTACTGACTCAGTATTGACTACAAATGCCTAGTTATTCCTAGTAACATTCTCATTGAGAATGTCCTTGATTCCTGCACAGATGGCTTCCATAAGGATTTTGGATAAGTGGAAGAACAGCATATGGGTCAGTAGTAGCCAAGGTCCTCTCAGTGGGCCCGAGGTTTATTTTCCGTGCTTGTGGTTCTCTCTTCCTCCATAAGATGCCGTACACATCAGGCTCCAAGTGACCTCACAGTGGTGTCCCCCCAACACATATACATGTGGTTCCATCTGGCTGCTTTCCCAGGCTTTGTTATCTTTAGTGACACATCTCTCCACTCTTTCCTCAAGAATAGCATGAAAACCTTTATCACACGCATTTCTAAAATCTAGATAAATTGCGCACACATGATTCTTTAGACTGTACAGTATCGTAACCCTGTCAAAGAAAGAAATGCAGTTAAGATTTGTCAGGCATGACCTCTTCTTGATGAAGCCATGCTGATTCCTTGGGATGGCTGCTTCATTTTCTAGAAATTCATTAACCACCCTTTTATATGACATTCTGGAATTTTGCCACAAACTCAAGTCAAAAGTAATGATCTATGGCTTTTGAATTCAGTTCTCTTTCCTGTTTTTTTTGTTTTGTTTTTGCTTTGTTTTTTTTTTGTTTGTTTGTTTTTACCTTCTGTCTCAGAATTAGTACTGTGAATTGGTTCCAAGGCAGAAGAGCAGTAAGGGCTAGGCAATGAGGATTAAGTGACATGCCCCGGGTCACATAGCTAGGAAGTGTCTGAGGCCAGATTTGAGTCCAGAACCTTCCATCTCTAGGCCTGGCTCTCCATCCACTGAGCAATCTAGCTCTCCTGCTCTTTCCTGTTTTTAAAACTAAGACATTTGTCATTCTCTGTTGAAAGCTTCCTGAATAATACTTCTAAGAGTGACTTCCAACAGGAAATAGGGAGGACAGGGTAAGAACTGTCAATTGACATATGAGGTCCCAAGATGTTTAACTACTCCTCTCTCCCTCTCTCTCCAACTCTGTGGAACCATTATAGAAGATTGTGATTGAGTGCCTGGGGAGTGGAAGGTATATCAATCATTTTCTGTTTGATCTTATACCTCAAGCTTTGATAGCGAAATCTGGCTACATTAAAACAGCACATAATAATTATAGGAGACTTTAATGTCCCCCTCTCTGAATTAGACTAATCTAACCAAATAATAAACAAAAAGATAAATAAATATCTGAACAGCTGGACAAGCTAGAGTGGAATGTGTTATAAAAGACATCTTCTGAATAACATTAAAGAACACACCTATTCCTTAGTACCACACTTACAAACCTTTACAAAGACCTTGTGCTAAGGCATTGGGCAATTATAAATAAATATTAAAAAATTTAGAAGTATTAAGTATATATCTTATAGACCATAACACAATAAAATAATAATTAATATAAGCATAGAAACAAAAAATACAGACCTAAATGGAGACTTAATAATGACACATTATTATGTATATAGTGTATATTGTATATAATGACACACTGAATGATGAGTGGTTCAAAGAACAAATCATAGACATATTAGACTATGTGAAAGGAAATGATAATGAGACATCCCAAAATTTCAAGGAGTCCTCAAAGAAAAAAATCTTGCCTCTGAAAACATACATTATAACACTTGCTCCTCACAACAGCTTTTGTGAGGGAAGCAGAGATTTTTATACCCACTTCACAGTTCCTATACATATCCCTTGACAGATATAGGGAAACTACTCCCCCATCCCCATCCCCTAAAAAGGATAATTAATTGCTCCAAAGACATACTATATCTAATAAGTTTTGGCTTCAGAACCTGGGCTTACGTCTTCCAGGAAGAGCTGGCACCACTTAGAAGAAAATACAGCAGACCTGGCTTCGGGAGAGTCTGGGCTTCCTGGCTCACCTGGGCCACCAACCAGAGAGCAAGAACAGCAGGCACAGCCCTCCCTCTCGAAGTCCAGGCTACGAACTGGGGAAACGTGGTTTAACATCTACCCAACTCACCCCGCTGGCCTATGGTGGACTACTTTGTGAGCCTTCAAACAACGGAGGAACTCATTCATTCAACAAGCACTTTTAGTGCCTACTATGAGTCAAGTGCAGCCTAAGAAAGGAGAATTCAAAGCCAGAAGCCAATAGTCCATATCTTCAAGAATCTTACATTCGGTTGAGGAGAAACAACCTATGAATAGAAATGCAAGTTTAAAATATACAGAAAGTAATTCTTTGGCATGGGACTAGCCACTCGGGGCATTAGGAGAGGTGGTGTAGGGGAGGAGACAACTGAGCTAGGGACTGATTCTAAGAAGCAGAGAGAGGAGAGAACTTGAAGGAGACATGGAGGAAAAGAGGAGGAGGAACAGCATTCCAGGCATGGGGCACAGCCTGGGCAAAGGACTAGAGCTGAGAGATGGGAATCCCTTCATGAGAACAGCAAGTTCCTATGGAAATGGAGCAGTCTTTCTCCTAGGCCAGTGTCCTTTCCCCCAGACCCTGCTGCCCCCTCTCCTCACTCTGTCACTAGCCATGCAGATGCAGCCCCCTGAGTCCAAATGACATACAGGATAACACTTTGCTTGGCAGTAAATCAAGTGCATGTAAAACACACAGATAAGCATGCACACGTGTACACATATACTCCCTGAAGGGCTGGCATTCTCTAGGGCTGAGATTCACTGGGGAGTTCAATGAGGCTCAGAAGGGCCCTGCATTTATCCCATTCTCAGGAGTCTCCCCTCCAGCCCAGGCCTGGCCTCCCTTTAGAGAGGAGCCTTCAAAGGTCCTGGGGAAACATGTGGTACCCAGAAGGGAGCCTGGAACCCAGAGCCAGGAATCTCTCTGTGGGTGGGCAAAAGGTGCATGAGCCCATCAACCCCTGGGGGGAGAGATGAGAGACGCCCCCCCTCCTCCCATTCTTTGAGGCTGACTGGTAAGCTATAGTGCCAGGAGCAGCCAGGCCGTGGTGAGCGGCCCAATTGTTGGATTCTGAACCAGGAGAGGCAGAAGGGCCTGGACAGGGCACAGGAGGACCATCTTCTCTTCACCTGTGAATGTGTGACTTGGGCAAGGCTCTTTCCCTCTCCTAACCTCAGTTTCTGTATCTGTGAGAAAGGCTGATAATCCCTGCATGACTGGCTTCCGAGGATGGCTGGAAGCAAAGCAAAGGTGTGTCACTGGTCCTTGGGGAACCTTGGTGGACCACAGACAAGGGGTGCCCACCCTGCGCACCATCCAGAGTCTGGCCTGGCCCAGCAGGCCCAGAAGATACAGGCCCACGGCCCTGCCTCGAGCAGGCTTCCAGGAAGGGCCTGGGGCTTTGGGGAGCCACGTCTGGAGTCCTAGAATCCAAAACAGCCCTTCTGACTCATCGGGAAACCTGAAGACGCTCTGGCAGCAGCCTCTTCCCATATGGTTTGGAGACACTGATTGGAAGCTACTGATCACAGTCTCCAAAATAACCTGATCACATCGTGTTCAAGTAACAGCTCAGGGAGGGAGCGAGCATTTCCACGAGATGCGTGAGCCTTTGGGCCCTGAGCCATGGACTGCAGGGACAGAAGGGAGAGGAGAAGAGGGTGGCGGGAGAAGGAGAGACAGAGACAGATAGACAGAGAGCAAGGCAGAGAGAGAGAGAGAGAGAGAGAGAGAGAGAGA
>NC_058133.1:29409931-29454223 GCF_016433145.1 Gracilinanus agilis | reverse complement strand
AGAGACAGAGAAGGAGAGAGAGAGAGAGAGAGAGAGAGAGAGAGAGAGAGAGAGAGAGAGAGAGAGAGAGATGAGAGGGAAAGAGAGACAAAGAGAGATGCAGACACAGAGACAGAGAGAGACAAAAAGGGAAGAGAGAACAAGACAGTCCAAGAGAGCTCTCACAACTCTTCTGCAGGCCCCACAGGGGCCATGTTGATCTGTACAAAGGATCACAGATTTAGATGTGGAAGAATCTGAAGACTCTAATCCAAACACCTCATTTTTCAGGTGAGGCCACAGAGGATGAGAAAGAAGGCACTTGCTCAAGACCACCAGGTATCCAGAATTCGAACCCCAGCCCTCTGATCTCAGGTTTAGTTCTAGCCTACAAGTGCCCCGGATTTGAGGTCAGGGAGCCTGGAGATGTGGCCTTAGTAGCTATGCTGTGCAGTAAAAAGAACAAGAGGTCTGGAACAAAGGAGCCCAGACTGGGCTGAGTTCTTCTGAGCAGGGGCAGGCTTTGGGGGGAGCCCCTCAGATCCTTCCCTCTCTGAGATTCTGGGGATCTCCGAGGCTCAGTTTCCTCACTGGTAAAATGGAAATCAGTACTAAGTCCCCCCTCACAAGTTTGCTTGGTTTACCCTAAGAACCCGGGCCAAGGGTCTGCAGAACTGTGAGCACAGAAGCTGGGAGAAGGCAGACACATAAGCCAGGAAGAGGGGCTGCAAGCAGCTACTGGCAATTGCCAATTACTGGCAGGGCTATATAAAAGGACATTAATAATAGTAATAGTGCTTGACATTTATAACTATTCCATTTAGAATAGGCTTTATAAAGCATTTTATGTTTATTGTTCATTCAACCATGTAACCTGCATTTATTAAGCTCCTACTATGTGTGGGGGGAAGCTAGAAGGCCCAGAGGCTAAAGGGCTCAGCCCAGAGTCAGCATGACTTCTCTTCCTGAGTTCAAATCCAGTCTCAGACTCTTCCTAGCAGTGTGACCCTGGACCAGTCACTTAACCCCATTGTCTTCAGTTTTCTTTGAAAAAGGAGCTGGAGAAGGAAATGACAAACACTCTAGGATCTCTGCCAACAAACAAAGAACAAAATAAAACCCCAAATGGGTTCTTGAAGAGTCAGACATGACTGAAAGATGACTGAACAATAATACTGTCTCAAGAATTAAAGATATAAGCCCTAAAATAGTTTGAATCCTCAGAGTCCCTATTCTACTGGAAGAAAGAACTCAGACCCAGAAAAGTAAATAGAAGATAATTCCGAGAGGGGGACCACAGGGCCACGTGAGCAGCTGGAGGGATTTTGAAGGACGAGGCAGCTAAACTGAGTCTTGAAGGGAGCTCAAGGAGTACAGCCTATCACCTGGGCAAAAGCATGGAGGTGGGACATTGGAGAGGGTGTATCGGCAGGGACACGAGTAGACCCATTTGGCTGCAATACAGTGTGTGAAGGAGTCATGTGAAACAAGGCTGGAAGGGGAGGTGGGAGACGGATGGTGGCGTCTCCGTGGGGATTGCTGGGGCTGAGCGAGGGTCAGAGCAGGGGAGTGAGGGTCAACCTGGAGATGAGCTCACAGGCTGCTGCCACAGTCCAGGCAGCCTGGCCGCCTTCTCCTCCCTGGCCTGGGCTGGCTCCTGAAGCTCCTCTTTGTGGATGCTCTCCCAGCACACGCTGCACAGACCTCTTATCTCCTCATCGGCTCCTATTTGGATTAAACAGATTCTAAGAAAAAAGACCGTCGGCCTGACTCACACCTGAGGTTTAATTTGTTGTCAAAGTGACTCCTTGGAAGTCCCAGACTGGCTCCTCAAGGACAGCAGCCCACAGTCCTTTCCATGTCAATAAGGCTGCCTGTCTTCTTCCCTGTTCATCCTGTCCCTCCAACCACCTCAATCCATCTATATTTAGAGTCATTGATTTCCACTTAACTGTCTTACTCCCTTTATGCTCAGAGCAGGGGAAAAATCCCCATAACACAAAACCACAAAGTGGGCTCTGTTTTCTCCAGCGTGGCAGGGCCATCTGGGGGCTGAGTCTGCCCCCCAACACCCATCCACCTCACAATGCCCCTATGGGCTGGGGAGTCATCATTTATTTATTTATTAACTTATTTATTGCTGAGTTATTTTTCATGAAAATGAATTCTTCACTGAAGATTCCCTTTCCTGGCAGCTCAATTATTGTCTCCTTCCTGGTGATATGCCTGCTTCTGTTTTCTCTCCAGCACATTTTTTTTTCAAATTTAAACCCTCACCTTCCATCTTGGAGTTAATACTGTGTATTGTCTCATAGGTGGAAGAGTGGTAAGGGTGGGCAATGGGGGTCAAGTGACTTGCCCAGGGTCACCCGGCTGGGAAGTGTCTGAGGCCAGATTTGAACCCAGGACCTCCCGTCTCTAGGCCTGACTCTCAATCCACTGAGATACCCAGCGGCCCCTTCTCCAGCACATTTTTAACAGCACAGAAGTACAGAATTTAAGATCTTAGAGGGTCTCCCAAGAGCATCTGGTCCAATCTGAAACTGAGGAGGAAACCTGCTAGGCCAGCATCACAGAACGTTAGGTTTATAAGGAGTGTCAGTAGCCGTCTGATCCAATCCACAGACCAAAGGGGGATTCCTGCTATAACATACCTGAAAAGTGCTATGGGAAGAAAATCCACTTGAGGACAGCTCTTCTTGGGCCGTTTCTCCTGACATGAAGCTGGAATTTGCTTCTTTGCTCTGCCCAGCCTCGGCTACCAACTCTACCATCTGGGGTCAAACATGTCCAAGCCTTCCTCCACATGACAGTTATCCACCCCCCAAACACTCTGCTTTCCAAGGATCAGCCTATTACGTTTGAAGAAGGACATCTGAAGTAGGGGATGAATTCTTTGGCCTTGGCAACCCATGAAACAAAGAGAAAATCAAACATCTCCCTGTTCTAACTGGCTGGCTTCTGATTTATCAGTGAAGGTGATAACAAGGTAAGAAAGAGGAAAGAGGGTACTAATGATTACACAATAGCTTTCTGAATGTATACAGATTTCATTTTTATACATATATTACTATATATTCTGATCTATTGCCATTGACAAGAATACTTATATCCACCCAACATCAGGATTAACACTCCCATTTCTTTAAGAGTTTGAATTTATTTATTTATTTTAATTATTAAAACTTTTTGGTTCAATTATTAACTAAAATTTATTTTTAAAATAAACAAATATTTAACACTTATTTAATTATTAATTAATTTAACTAATTAAAATTATTTGGAAATAAAATATTTATTTCAATTATTTAATTTATTTAATGGATAGCTAGCTAAAGATATAGATGTCTCTACCATCTTATAAACCATTAATTGGGCTACTGCTCTCCTAAATGGGTGATCTTCCTCCCATGATCAGTGCATTACGAGATAAACTGAGATAATACACTATGAGAGAAACTGAGTCCTTTCAGTCTCAACTTTCTCACTATTGATGAAATCAAGACTAGAAGATATGGAGCTGGTTTTCATGAACCCAGCCCAACCCAACATTGATAAGAAATCTCATTTCAGGACATCTACCTAGTACATATTGTGGAGTTTATGATAAATATACTGGGGTTTTTTTCTTTAAGACCTCACAAAAATAACTGCTGCTGAAGCACCAACCAACATCTGTTGCAGAGGATAAAGAGACAGAGAAGTTTGCTAAGAAACTCAACAAAACCCTCCATGATCATGTCTTAGTATTTGGTGAATTCAATACAGAAGTAAGTATAGAAGACCTGGGTCAAAAATACATCAAAAAATAATTCCTCAGAAGTAAAAACCCAAAGAGACCCAAAGCTTGAAGGCCCTACAGATATCTTATACCTTCATATAATGAATATATTTTCAAGACAAATACTGGGAGACATTGGATATGACAAAACCCAAATATTGTATTCTACTGTACAGGATTTAATCAATTACTAATGGATGAAGAATTTCCAAATCTGTGTATAATTTGATCAAGAACACATTAGAGACAGATAGCTAGGTGGGTCAGTGGATAAAGAGCCAGGCATGGGGATAGGCAATCCTGGGTTCAAATCCAGCCTTAGATACTTCCTAGCTGTATGACTCTGGGAAAACTACTTAACCCTAATTATCTAGCCCATACATCTCTTTTGCCTTGGAAACAATCCTTCGTATCAATTCTAAGATACAAAGTAAAGGCTTTTAAAAATAAAATAAAATAAAAAGAACACATCAGAGTAACCATCAAAATCCAAATCAAATGTGTAAAATAAAATTAGGTTCTATAGTATGATACCAACCTGACCCCTAAAGACTTGCTGAGGGGACACCCAATCTGACCTAGGCAAACAATCTGTTGCCATGAAAAATTGGAAATAGATAAAAGAACAGTCATTGACACCGTGTGTTTCCATTTCCAAAGGAAGTTTAGCCCACATAAATTAATGGAAATAGCAATGACAAAGAAAACAGGGACAATACCAGGTTAGAAAATAAACTCATCTGTGACATCTTAGCAAAAGTCTTTGGGAAAATTATGCAATATATTTTCTTGTAAAGCAGCAGGAAGTAATGAGGGAGCTAATTTTCAGAAAATTTAATGGAAAGCCAAATTAAGCAAATCATTTTATGGACATTCAAGAATAAACACACACACAATAAGCACAAGAACAACTCAAAAGATCTGTCAAGATTACTATGAGAAATTATTCTCTTCACCAATGACAGTGGAAACAGCACAAAAGGAATCCAAAATCACAATCCCCAGCATGTTATATGAGAATATCAAAATGGTACTAAAGAAAAGATGGGAAGTTTAGTGCCTACTATGTGCCAGTCACCACACTAATTTCTTGGCATACAAATAAAGACAAAAACATCTCTGCTCTCAAGGAACTCTCAGTTTTATGGGGACGTGGAGTGCAGACAATGTGTAACTATAGGCATGCAAGAACAAGATACATACAGCATAAAAAAATAGAGAGTAAACTCAAAGGAAAGGAATTACTTCAGAGAAGGAAAAGGAAAGAAAGGCCTTCTCTGTGGAAGGTAGGATTTGAGTGAGCCTTGAAAAAAAGACCAGGAGATGGAGACAAAGAGGGAGAGTATTCCTGAAATGATGGGATAACTAGCAAAAAGACAAGAATTAAGAGATGGAGCGTTATGTTCCATGAACAGAAAGAAAGCAGTGTCATTTGACTGGAGAGTACCTGGAGAGGAGGAAAGAATAAGAAGACTAAGAATTTAGGAAGAGGTCAGATTGTGAAGTCTTTAAAAGCTAACCAAGATTTCCTATGTAATCTGACAAGTAACAGGGTGCCACTGCAGCTGCCTGAGAAGGGTGGATAGGAGAGACATGGGCAATCCTGCACTTCAGGATGATCACTCTGGGGGTGGAGGATGGAAAGGTTGGGAGAAACTTCAGTCAAGGAGAACAATGAGAAGACTATTGTAATGGGCTAGATGTGAAGTGATAAGAAGAGCCTATGTGAAGGTGGCAAGTTCAGTGGGGAGATGAAAGGGGGAACATATATGAGATGTTTTAAAGATGGAAACAATAAGATTTGCCACCAAATTGGATGTGGAAGTGGGGTGACATAGGGTGAAGAATTAGAGGTAACACTGAGGGGGGGGGAAGGTGATGGTACCATCCAGGCTCTCAGTTATCTTAGGCTTCCACCTTTACTGTGATCTTCAATAACAGGGAAGGAAAAGTAATAGTAATTGGGAAGTGGAGGAGAGTGAGGAAAACAATGAACTCTGTTTCGGAGATGTTGTTTGAGATTTTCATGGGACAGTCTGAGATATCTAATTAGCAGGAGGATATTTGAGTCTGGAGATCAGGCTAGAACAATAGATCTGAGAATCATCAGCATGAAGATAATAACTGAACCCATGAAAAGCGAAGAGAAAAGCAGGTGCAGTAATAGAGAAAGAGAGAGAAAAGAGGTAAAAAGTACAGGCCGTACAAGGGGCATAGTCTGGGAAAGAACTAAGGGGTTGAAAAATGTGCAGAAGCACAGGGTTTGGAGTTGGAAGGCAAAGGGAGAAGAAGGAATGACCACAAACTGTGAGTGAATCAAGCGATTTCAGAGTTCCTGAACATCACAGTAGAGTTTTTGTGGGAGATGGCAAGACCATTTTTATGTGTGCCCAAAGTGAGGGCAGGGAGGAGTAGGTCACTCCAGTTGTCGGTGTTCTCTCTCTTCTCATCTTTTCCCGGAGCCCTTTGTCTCATATATCCTTTATGCCCTTGGCTCTTCCCCTTGGATTATACTTATCTGTGTTCGTGGCATATATCCCCAGTAGAATTTAATCACCGTGTTTCATTTTTGATTTTGAATCCTCAACACCTTGCACATAGCAAATGTTGAATAAATGTTTGTTTAATGGAATTGAATTAAGCTAGAAGAATGGGGGACACAAGCTGAAGGGAAGCAGATTCTGGCTCAACATTAGGAAAAGCTTTGTTAAAATAAAGCTAACTGAGGAAAGGGAAGTTCCCCATCATCAGATGTCTCCAATCTAAAATGAATCTAAAAGGTGAGTTATAATAGGGTTAAATGTGAAGTCTCCTGCGTGGGTTCAAATAATCAACTTCACAAACAGAGAATGGAGGTTGATAACAGCTTGATGACAGATGGTTTCTTCACACATTAAGTTCAATATGGATCAATAGACATCCCCAACAGTAGTAGAACAAAACCTAATTCAGTCATTTTGTTTTTATTATTTTGTATTCATTTTTTATTCAATGGACTATCAAATGAATTGTGATTTTAAAAATTTCAATGCAATTCTATTTCTATTTCTTTTTGGTTCTAACTTGTGCTCTTATTGGTGTGTGGGGATAATTCTCAGTAAAGTAACACCCTACTCCATTGCAAACTGGAGAGGCCACTGCATTGCATATTGTTAGAGAGCTGACCAGGGCCCTGAGAGGTTTAGTGGCTTGCCAAGAGGTGTGCGACCAGGATAGATGAGAAGGAACAACTGAACGATGGCCTCGGGACTCCAGGTGGACCCTCCTTTCAAGAGGAAAGTCTTACTATGGCTTCGCCTCGATCTCAGGTGCCATGAAGACAGGCTGAGGATCACTGTCTTCAGTTGAGAAGGGGCACATTTTAGGAAGGATGTTGATAAATCATCCAGAAAAGGGCGTCAGATAGAGAGAGGGACCGAAAGCCTTGCTATATCTGTCAAAAGAATGGGAGATGAGAAGACACAGATTGTTGAACTGGAGGGGGTGGGAAGGCTGATAGCTGTTTTCAAGTCTTTGAAGAATTTTTATGGAAAAACGAGGGGAAGCACATAAAGTCAAGTACTCAAGTCTTTATGGAAACTTGCACAGATATGTCTGAGTTGGGGCTGGCAGATAACCCACTCCCATCGCTTGCTCCCCTTAGCCCTATCACAGCAATAGCTGAAGCATGGCAGTTTCAGGAAGAATAAGATTTACTTGGCAGGCAGGCAGTGAAGTGTGAGTTTAAAGATAAGAAAACTGAGACTCTAAGAGGTGATGACTTGCCTAAGAACACAGATCTAGTAAGCAGCAGAGCTGGGACTCACAAAACCATGACATTTCAGGCTTGGAAAGGAGGCTCCAGAAGCAGCGTTCTTAGAATGGGCTACGAGAATGGAGAAGGGCAGCTGGGAAGGACCTGGGGAGAGAGAATGTGGGAGATGAGAGGGATCTTAGAACAAAGAATGGCAGGGCCAAGAGTCCCTTTGAGAACTAGGCCGGAGCTCCTGATAATCTCTGCCTTGAGGCCAGTCATGCCCAAAGGAGACTGCAACACTCCCAGAGCCTCCACCTGTTCTACGGAGCTAAAGACAGTTCATCCAAGTGACAGAAGTAAAAGGAACGCTGATAACCTGGTGCTGCCGAGAAGCGCAGCAGATTGACATGTTTGCCTGCCTTCCCCAGTACAGAAACTCCTTCCTGATATGACAGAACAGTGTTTTCCTGTGCGTTGGACAGACACACACTCCCCCGCACACCCCCGCGTGATGTTACTTACTAAAACTAGGAGTCATTTTTCTGACAGAGCTGAAGGAGCTCTCTTAGAAAGAGGCTGGGAGTCTTTCCTTCCTGAGTCAGTGTGGGGAAGCGCTGGGAGCCAGCAGTCTGCCTAACAGGCAGCTGGTAGCACAGTGAGAGAGCTGGGTCTAAGGCAGCCACACCTGAATTTGAATCCAGCCTCTCAGAAATCTACAGGGGCAGAACATGCGGAGAGAAGAAGGCTGCATGAAGGGAGTCGTGGCTCGCAGCTCCCCCAAGCCATTCCCCTTCCCCATGAGTGCTCTGTCTGGGCTCAGACCACATCTAGAGGGTTGGGTTCTGTTCTGGGCTAAGCTGACTTAGCAGGGACATTCGTCAGACGAAGCAGCCAGGGAACAGCCTCCAAAAGGGCAAGTCTGAAGATTCGTCTGGAAGAAGAAGTTAAAGGAACTGGGGATGTTTGGCACGGAAAAGACAAAATTCAATGGGAGACATAAGAGCTGTCTGTAGATATCTAAAAGCTGGCCAGACGGATTTGCCTTATTCTGGTACCGAGGGTCTGCTGTAGGCTTGATATCAGGAGAATGTTCCTAACAGGGAGAGCTGGACCAGGGTAGAGACTGAACCATGTAGAGAGGTAGTGAGCTTCCCATCTTGGGGGGGGCTGTGCAAGTAAGACAAAATAACCCCCGAGTTCTCTTCTAGCTCTGAGGTTGGTGATCTGAGTTCCTGGAATTCTGTGGGCCAACAAGGCTCCCGATGCCTGCTCCTGGCCCTGGAGTCCTAAATGTCCACTGCTGGCCCAGTCTACGCTCCGCTCCTCTCCTCTCTTGATCACACACAGTATGTCCCCAAAGTCTTAGATTGGTTTCAAGCTTTAGTCATTGAAAACTTCCCAAGGCTTGGGGGACACCCTGGATGCTCAATGTCTTCCTTTTGCTCATGGACAAGGCTCTTGAAGCATGCTGGTTTTAAGACCCATTTCCATCACTTTCTAGCCCTGAGGCTGTTCCCCTGTCGAAGGGCCAGTTTGCTCATTTGTTAAGTGGAGATAACGGTGTGCCTGCTTCCCGGGACAGCTGAGAGAAAAGCACTTGATATAAACAGTAACAGGCACTTCCATGGTGTTCTGAAGTTTGCGAAGGTCTTACGAAGGCAAACCTACGGCACACATGCCAGAGAGGCCTGGCCCTTCCTTCCCCACACTCGCCTGAGGTCATTCCTCTGATCCCCCGCCCCCCTGCCCAGAAGCCCAATGGGAACACTTCCTCCCTCCCCTGGGGCAAGGCAGGGAGCTCCCATGTAGTGTGAGGGCTGCAGCTGGAGCAGGTGGTCTCTAAAAGGTTCGCCATCACTGCCCTATGCTGCTATGATCCCCATTTTACTGATGAGGAAACGAGGCAGCCAGAACTTATGTGGCTTGGTTCACACAGCTAAAAAGGGATTAAGTCTGGATTTGAACTCTGGTCATCCTGACTCTAAACGGGGCACTTTTCCAACGGTATCCCCTAGCAGCCTTGAGGACTCATGGGAGCTCCTCTCATCAAAGCCCCACAATCTGGCCCTGTCCAAGCTCTGCAGTGCCATGTCCTACTTCCTCCATAGACCCTCCACGTGGGAAGAAGGCTAGCCTCCTCACGGCCCCCCAAAGTCACTCTGCTGCCCTCCGCTCCTCTTTTAGACTGGAATGATCCTCCTTAGAGGAGCCACAGAAGGCCGCGGAGGCTGGCAGAGTCATGCTTGCTATTCCAGCCGGACTTAAGACACCGCTTTTGACCTGGCAGCCGAGACTGGGGCGACGACAGATTGGACCCAGACTCTCTGATTAGGGGAGACGGGGGAAAGGGAAGAACGAGATCTGGAGGAAGAGAGAGAGATGGCAGAATGGAGTCGTGGCTCCGTACGGCCTGGGTGCAGGTATCACGAGCGGACAGTGTCCAACAGCCAGCTGAGCCCAGAATTTGGAGAACAGAAATGACTCATTCCTGCCCTTGGAAGCCAGCACCCCCCTCCCGGACCCCAGACCCAGAGAGGAGAGCAAGGACCCAGAGGATGTTGGAGGGAGGCTGGCGTGTCCCCCCTATGCCTCAGGCCCTGTGATCATGCTTGGGCCCTACCTAGGTCAAAGCTCTTCCCAGAGAACAATGGCAGAGCAGGAAGCATGACGAAAAAACAGGTTTATGTAGTCGCCCTGCAAGACACGTTTGTGAGCTGTGAGAAAAAGAGGAGCTTTGAGGTAGGGGCTGACGGGAGACCCAGAGCCCAAGAGGTGATGGAGATCACCATGAGAGAAATAGGATTATTTAATCCAGTTCCAGTCATTGAAACAGTACAGATCCTTCAGGGCCCAGCTCTCACGTCACCTCCTCCAAGAAGTCTTCTCAAGGGAACTCTTAGAACAGTGTGCTGTATTTGCAGCTCTTCAACGCACTACTGAGAGGATCACCTCCCACTGCTGGGGCTCAGAGCTGCCTGGGAGAGGCTGCTCAGGAACTGAGGTGCATTACCTCCATCTCACAAACGAGGAAACTGAGGCTCCGTCACGCCACACAGCCAGTGGATAAGTAAGGCAGCCTGGACTCTGGGCCCTCAGGACTCAAGTTCGGCTGTTTTTGTGACAACCACAGACCAAATGAGATAAAGCTCGGCCTCAACAGAAAACCAGACCCTGCATTATTCTGAGCGGTTATTCATTTGTCCTTTTCTGCTGGGTGACAGACAGCTGTCTGGGGCTGGGCCAGATCCCTGGCCTGAATTCTGCTCTGTGAGGGCACGACTGTCTTCAGAAATCTCTGGAGCTCCCTTGGGCTAAGCACTGGGGCTTCCACCCCCTGGTGCTTAATAAATGCTTGCTGAATTGAGTTTACAGGGAGGGAAGCCATTCTTCCAAGAATCCTGACCTGGAATACCTCCTCCCTGCCTGGCCACGGCGAAGCCTAGGAAGCAGCCCTGAAGGGGAAGAGAAGAAGGTCTGGTGGGCTCCCAGGGGCCCACCCAGCCATCACCAGGTGAAGCTTCTTCCCCGGCCTCATTAAACACTGGGCTGTGCGATGGATCCTGCTCCCACATCTTTAAATATCTCCACGCTTTAAGAAATGGCATCCGTACACTATTAAAATGCGTGCAAATGTGTTTTTAATAAACTGTCTCCAAATTTGCTCTCTGCATCTTTTGCTTATGGATTCTCAGGAGGGCTTATTAGATACAGAGAAGATGGGACAGAAAATTCTCCCAACTGAACGGCTCGCGGAGACATTAATCATTTTCAATTCCACCCAAATCAGGAGCAGGGAGTCATATTGCCGGCTTAATGAATATAAATGTTTCCTCGTCCCTCATGAAATTTCTGAGGCTGAACTTTTACCAGCCATGAGTGGAAGGTGTGCAAAGGAATGTCACTGAATATGATAAAATCATGGAACGTGGAATGTTAGAATCACAGAAGTGTAGAGTAACCATCTTGTCCAACCCATACATTCAGCAATCCAGACACACCAGAAGTGAGATCTGATGTCTGTTAGAAAGCCTCCACTGACAAAGGGCTCTTGAGGCAGGCCATTCTCCACTCTGGGACAGCTCACCTTGTTAAGAAGCATTTCCTGACATTAAATATAAAGTGGCCCCTTAGAAAAATATTTCCAGAAAGAATCTCAGAGCATAGACTATCAAAGCTAGAAGGGGAAAAAACAACAAACAAGACCCTTTGAACATGGTACAGGAAATGTCTGATCTGGAGGGTCCGTAGAACAAGGAATGTCACAGCTGGGAGGAACCTTCAAAGAGATTTCAGAATGTTATTTATGAAACAGAGAATAGGTGGATAAATTATGGCCTGGGACTGAGATTAGAGAAGAAGCTTCCTGCTGAGCCCCTGGATCTCAGTCTATCCTTTCTGCCTCAATAATGAGCATTCCTTGCCAGAACCATGCCATCAAAGGCTATGGTGGAGAAAGTCCATATTTGAGGACATTTCTTCTGCATATTTGTTCCCAAAATGACCCTGGAAATTGCAAAAGGAGATTCATTTTCTTCCAGATGCTGTTCTTTCCTTTATAGAAGATAGATCTTGTACCCCTGTAATTCCCTGAAGACAGAGAACACCAGCTAGGGCCTATCCTACCATGTTTCCTTGGGAAAGGATTGGGGTAGGAAAAGCATTATTTCCAATCCATAGAATTAGTTTTAAAGTACCTGCTGTGATTGACTGAGCTCTCCTGGATACTCAGGTCATTTCACACTCCATTTCTCTTATTTCCATGTTTAAGTTAAGAAAATGGATGTTGATTATTTGTACTAGTATATAAATTAGATACTTAAAGGGGTGAATGGATAGATATGTAGATATTTAGACAGACAGACAGACAGATAGATAGATAGATAGATAGAATGATAGTTATCAGAAAAAAGAAAAAGTAGATTGAATAAATGGATGGTAAAATAGATATAGACATGAATAGATTAAAGCAGATAGCTAAATAGTAGATATATATGTGACAGAAAGATAGGTAGGTAGATGATGAATAGGTAAATAGATGGATAGAAGAATAAAGGTGATGGAAGGATGCAAAGGTAGATGGAAAGAGACTGAGAAAAAAGATGGATAGACATTGAGATAGAAACAGAAAAGAGAAAGTTAGAGACTAGAATAGATAGAAAACAAATATCAGAGACAGAAATAAGTAGACTGAAGATAGATGTCTTCTATTATCAGTCAATAAACATCCAACAAATGACTACTAAGTGTCTGGAGGCCAGACAGGGTGCTAAGCACTCAGGCTACAAAGAAAGTTAAAAGACATTCCCTGCTCGCAGGGGGTTCACAGTCTGGCAGGCCTGCAAACAAGACATCTAAAGGATAAATGGGAAATGACCAACAGAGAGGAGCCACTAGAATTAAGGGGAATGGGGAAAGGCTTCCTGGAGAAGGTAGATTTTAGCTTAGACTTAAAAGAAACTAAGGCTACCAGAAGATAGAGACGAGGAGGGAAATGAGAGGAAATGTTGCCAAGGAAAATGCCCAAAGCTGGGAGATTAAGAATCTTGTTCAGGGATGACCAAAGATACCAGTGTCGCAGGATCAAAGAATGGAAGGGCTTTGACGGCAGGAAGGAAGAAAAGGAGGGAGGGAGAGAAGGAGGGAAGGAAGAAAGGAGGGAAGGAGGGAAGGAAGGAAGGAAGGAAATCTTAGTTTGGGTGTGATTCAAATGTATATTTGAGAACAGGACTCTAGTTAGTAAACATCATCCTGCAGTTTGGAGAAAGGTCTCCAGACTTTAAACAAAGAGGTCAGAGCATGTAACTTCAGGCTCAGACCTTCTGTGGAACCAAAGGTTTAGGAGGCTGGGTTCAAAGCCACAGTTCTGTCTGGCAGTTGGTCTTCGAGAAACACCTCCCCTACTCTGGCCCTCAGCATCCTCATCTGTCCACACAAAGGGACTGTGCCACTTTGCTCTCTCCTCCCCATATCCCTTGTCCTCCTGAGGAAAAAAAGAAAGATAGAAAAACAAAACTTTTGCCACAAATAGGCAGAATCAATCAAAACAGATTTCTCCATTGTCTGTGTCCTCAGGCATCTGTCTTATTCGACACTTTGAGTCCATTCTATCTCTGTCAGGATGTTGGCAACCTGCTCGCATCATTAGTCCTGGCGTCACGGTAAGCCACTGTGCTAATCAGTTCTATTCTTTCACATTGGGTGGTTTCACAGGATTGTTGCTGTATATATTATTCTCTTGGTCCTACTCATTTCACTCTGCATCAATTCATCCATGTTTCTTAGGTTTCTCTGAAACTATCCCTTTAGGTATTCCATTATATTCCTATGCCAATCCTCCCATTTTACAGGTTAGAAAGTGGGGGACCAGGGATATTAAAAGGCTTAGTAGCAAGCCTCAAAAATTTGAACGTAGGTCCCCCCCCCATCTGAAAGTCAGTGCTCTTTCCACAAAGGGCCTTTCTGAGAGATACAGAGCTTCAGGGTGTTGATGTCAGAGCACAATGACACCCCAGCATAGAAACCATAAAATGCCTTGGCTAAAAGGGACCCAAGAGCCCAGGATGTCAGCGGTAAAGAGAATCTTAGAGATAGTCTAGTCCAGACTTCTTCACTGTGGTTGGCTATACAATGGGGGTTATGGCATTTGCACAGTCTGATACAGAGAGCTGAACAAGGCATCGGGAGCCCAGTGACAGGTGCCTACGGTGGGACTGCAAACTGGCCATCTAATAGGGATTACGATCCTTTCCCTGTGTGTACATGTACTTTATAAAGGATATGACTTCAGAAATCCAAAAGAGCTCTAGAAAATGGAGCAATTAATGAGTCGCACTGGCTGTAGAAACCGTTTTCAAAGTGAGGGACAGTGAGTGGTCTTCAGGCTCGTGCCCATTAAACTGTGCATTCCAGGACGCTTCCTCTCGCGTGCATACAAGTAAGAAGGGACGCTGGGGCTCGTGTCGCTCTGATGGGAAGTTTCCTTCTCCTCGAAGGCTGTGACTCCATTGGTGACCAGCCCACACGCTCCCTCACGCGAGGTGCGCCGGACCTTGGCTTTGCTGCTCAGAAACGCTGCCACCAATGAGGAACCCCAAGGAAACAGACAAAAGCCGCCTCAGTTCTTCCACCAGAGAGCTTGGGGGGAGTTTCCCTCATTTGCAGGATTGGCCAGTTTGCTTTCCACTTAGGTAGAGTCATGTTTCACGTGTACATGTGAAGCCTAACCATCTCTCCGGTGGGAGGATGTAGCTGGGATGCCAAGCCAGGCTTGAAATGGCCCCTGGAGGCCCAGGGCCCAGCTCTGCGGGATGCTGAGGAGAGTTCTGGGGCTCAAAGATGTGCCTTGTAAACGCGTGCCCTCTGCCCAGGGGAGAAGAGGGTCCCCACGGCTTCCTCCAAGTCTTCTGACAT
Source organism: Gracilinanus agilis (assembly GCF_016433145.1). Lineage (NCBI taxonomy): Eukaryota > Metazoa > Chordata > Mammalia > Didelphimorphia > Didelphidae > Gracilinanus > Gracilinanus agilis. The sequence continues at coordinate 29,439,317 of NC_058133.1, read as the reverse complement.
TGCACAGATGCCAGCAGAGCTGACCCCTGGGCATCGCTCCGTCGGCCATTCATCGGGTCCAGTAACAGCTCTCAGCCTTTCTGCTGCTTCTCTCGCACAATCTCTGCTTATAAACAGGCGGTGCCTGCTCGAGCCCACCACGTGTCTGTCTGGGGTCTGCTGAGAGATGCCCATCTTGAAAATCTCGATTCCATGATGCGCAGCCACGCAGTAACCTTCTGGGGAGAGAATGAATAGCAAGCACAGTGAAGACAGAGAGAGAGAGAGAGACCAGGCCTAGAATGTCATTGGTGAACCGGGCTCCCAGGAATACCTAAATGAAGAAACTCCTTCTACTAAAGCCAGCTGGAGGCCTTCTCTTTGTTGCCTGAGGGCACTTCTATTTTAATTGAATTGCTCAGGTCATACAGCCAGTATGTGTCTGAGGTAGGCCAATAATAACGATACTTTTGTGCCATTAAAGGAACAGCTAGTTTACCTGCCTGAAGTTTAATCCACAGAACATTAAATATAAAAGAAAATAGCAGAAGAGGGACTTGTGCAGGGACGATTTCTATCTGAATCTTATTGGAACAGATAAGAAGAATGAGAAGATAATAGCCCACAGAACATTAAATATAAAGGAATAAAAGCAAGATCATGCCTGTCCCAAACCCATTCCAATGAGAAAGATAAGAATTTAATTTTAATTAAACAGTAATAATTTCATTTCTCGTGTCTTCAGGCCTACAAAATGGTGGGAAGTATGTGTTCTATCATTCCTCCAGATAGGTGAGGACACTCTAGTTAAGAGCACCCAGTTAGAATCTTCCTCAAATGCATGAAATGCAATAGGTTATCATTAATAGTATTATGTAATTTAATAATTAATTATTCTATTATGCATAATAGAATAATTAAAATAATTAATATTAATGGCTTATTAAAGGTATGCTAAATGGCTGACTGCTGGAATGAATGAATGATTAGGACAAGTGAATTTCGGAAATTAGGATGAAAAGCAATGGTGGTGTTAAGTGATTCTGGTCATAAGTACCATCCTTGGGTTTTTGTACTTTCCTAGTTTAAAAGAATTTTTAAACATACCATCCTAGGATGATATTCTGAGGAAGAGAATGATAAAACTAGAGCTCAGGTGGGGAAAGTGACTTGGCTAAGATCACACTACCAGGAAAGCCTGGAGCCAGAACTTAAATTCAGGTCTTCCGACTTAAAGCCTCCTCTCCTCCATGATGAGCCTTCATGCCAAATCCATGGGTCTCTGCTCATTTCCTGAGGTGTTTCTTCTAATGACTATACTGGCCCCCTCACGAGGAGCACGTTCATCACCATCCCAACTCTAAGCATTCCCACTTTTTGATCATCACAAGACTGGGAATAAATACTGAGAGACAGAAACAAAGCTATACAAATAGAGATACAGACATTGGCGTAGATTTAGATAGATACAGATTCAGATACAGACATAGATATAGACAGAGGCGTAGATAGACATAGACATACACATAGGATTTAATATAAATTGTACCCCTCATTCCTTTTTGAAAACCAATTTTGGCTGGGATCAGCCCTGTCCTCTGACAGCATGCACATGTTAGTAAGGGATTATGCCAGAGGCCTTATGGCTCCCTGGCGGCTGTCCCGGAAGAAGCTGACCCCTATTCCTGTGTGACTCTGGTGTCCGGAAGACTGGGCTCTGACTGAGACTTAAGTCAGATCAGTCCAAACAGAAGTGACTTCAATGGCTTCAAAGGAGAAGGGGCTGAAGAAGCGAGAAGGTATTCTGGGGCTTTTCAGCTCTTGGCTCTCTTAAGCCTAGAGACTCTTCCTGGTGGGGCCTTGTTGGGCTAGCAAACAGAGGCAAGTGGAGCAAACTCAGATTAGTTAGGTGCAGCCAGGTGATTATGTGACTGTACCTCTCTTACTTCAACCTTTACTATCTAGTAAATAATTACAAATTAATACGCAGTCTCCAGGGAATTTTAATCATAACACATAGACATAGATACAGATATAGAAATAGATATACACACAGACATAGGTAGCTATAGACATACACAGAGATATAAATACAGGCATAGATACAGATATACACACAGACATAAATATAGACATAGAAGAGATAGATAGAGCCTCCCTGGAACTGGTCTCTGTACACTGATATTCAAAGGTAAGTAGCGGGAAAACAACCAGGAAACAGGCTCTACCTTTCCTGATGTTTTCCTACTGCTTGCAAACATGCTCATGTCTCCCCCATCCTTGGAAAAAAGTTTCACTTGCTCCTATGATTTCCCATGAGCTCCTATCCTATACTTCTGCTTCTCTTCTATTATAATTTCAGGAAGCTGTTTATATTCGGTCTCTCCACTTCCCTTGTCTCATTTAGTTCTAAACCCTTTGTAATCCGGTTTTCCACTTCATCATTCAACTGAAATTATTCTCTCTAAAGTTATCAATAATCTTAAACAACAAACCCAATGGTTTTTTCTCAACCCTCATCTTTCTTGACATCTCTATAGACTTTAACACTATTGGTTATCCTTTCCCCTTTATTCTCTCTTCTCTCTAGGTTTTTGTGACAATGTTCTCTCCTTGTTTTCCTCTTACTCCTCAGTCTTTTTTAATGATCTTTATCTAAGTCATTCCTACTAACTAGGAGAATCCCCCATTTCTCTATCCTGGGTTCTCTTTTCTTCTAATTCAATACTTTTTAAAAATCTCATCAACTCCCAAAGGTTCAACTCTATCTAGATCAACTCTATCTAGATATCATCTCTATCTAGATGATTCTCAGAAAATATCGCACATGTGGACAAAATCCTCAGTCCCTAACCTCCAGCTGTGGGACAAGAGCTCCTCCAGGACTTCTGCTATGCGAAGCCTCAGACTCTCTGATGGATCTGAGTCCCTTCTGGGTGCTAAGCTCTAATATCTCTCCTAGCTCAGACATTCTCTATTCTGTATTCTGAAGTCCTTCTAGTTTGACAGTCTCTATTCTTTGTTCTCACCTATGATATTGTATATGCTATGCTCTAAGTCCCATTCTGAGCTCTGATATTGTGTTCAAAGCCTCCCATAGCCCTGATTTCCTATATTCGATGTCAAGTTCTCAACTCTGACATTCTAAATTCTATATTCTTAGATCCCTTCAACTTTAATATATTATTTCTATGTTTTAAGCTCCAGTTCAGCTGACATATGTTCTAAGAAGACTCCTACTTCTGACATTCCATGATCTTAGGTCCATTCCTACTCTGACTTCAATGTTCTAAGGCAGTGATTCCCAAAGTGGGCGCCACTGCCCCCTGGTGGGTGCTGCAGTGATCCAGGAGGCGGTGATGGCCACAAGTGCATTTATCTTTTCTATTAATTGCTATTAAAATTTTTAAAAATTAATTTCCAAGGGGATAAGTAATAATTTTCTGGAAAGGCCAAAAAAGTTTGGGAACCACTGTTCTAAGCTTCCCATCTCTTTAATATCCCACATTCTATGTTCTCAGGGCCCTCCTAGCTCTAAGGTAGCAAAACTCTTCATTAAATACTGGGAATATTATTCCTGCAATAATATTAAACATATGTCAAATTCTCTATAAACCATAAAGTACTATAAAAAGGATCTGTGCTAATATTATTCCTGCTTCAGCGTACAAGAAAATAATATTTCATTTTAAGATTCAACTCTGTGAGATGCAAAAGTACAAGAATAAGCCCCAATTATAGAAGCCCCTAATGTGACAGCTGGAGAGGGTCCCAGAAGCTTGTAGTCCAACCCATCCATGAAGGAATCCCCACTAAACATACTCAACAAATGGTCACCCAGTTTCTGATTGGATGCCCACCAAGGAGGAGATGCCCACCACCTCTCTGGAGAACTCATTCCAATTTGCAACAGCTCTAATTTTGAGGAAGATTTCCTGATATTAAGGCCCCAGGGCCAAACAGAGCAAGTCTATTCCCCAAATACTAGAAGTCAGCTCTCATGCTTCCACCTTCTCCTCTCCTTCTACAGTCTGAATATTTCCAGTTTCTTCCATTAATCTTCACATGGCATGGACTCAAGGCCCTTCACCATCTGGGTCTCCCTCCTACGCATACAGGCTCTCTGGGTCATCAATGTCCTTCCAAAACCACAGAGCCCAGAATTAAAGATGAGGGAGCTGAACGGGTTCCCTTGCCAGAATGAACATTTCTGAATGTTCAATCACAGTTTCAAAGGCCTCCACCTAAGCATTTCATCTTCAGCCGGACCCCAGAGAGACTGCGCAGTCTGGAGAGTGGCTGACTCAGCGGTGGAAGGCAGCTGAGCCTGGGCAGGGGGAAGGCAGAGCTGTACGCCGCTCGCTGCCTCTCAAGGGAGGGGGGCATGTTGCCATTCAAGAGTCTTTCCTTCAGCTGTTACTCCTGGTTGCCAGGCAGCCGTCACTCTGGACCATCCTAGGTGCATGAAGGCTGGGAGACCCAGTTTGGTTCTGGCTTCAAGTTGGACTCTTCTTTCTCATTGGATCACCACCAACTTGGGAAAGCGTTTTCTTCTCTCGGGTTGCCTGCTTCTATGTGAGGGGACAGGACAGAATCATCTCTAAGCTCCCTCCTCATTCTAGATCTTATTCCATGAGCTCGCTATACTGGAGGAAGGGGCCAAAACCAAGGGTGACGGCCATCCACCCCCTCAACGAGAAAATGGAGATGAGGACAAACAGAGCTGAAAAGAACCTCATTATCTGGTCCCCAAGGCCTTTCCTGTTACTAGCAAAGGCGCCCGGGCTCAACCTCTGCCACCTGCCATGGGGGTTAGGTGACTTGCCCAGGATCACACAACTAGGAAGCATCTGAGGTCAGCTTTGAACCGAGGACCTCTCATCTCTGGGCCTGGCTCTCTATCCACTGAGCCACCTAGCGGCCCCAATAAATGTCTGATGATTGAATCATTGATTGATTGATTGATTGGGAAGACCCTGACATCACAGAACAGAAGTCCGAGCTGAGAGGGGCCTTGGAACATGGACTGTCAGATTGGGAAGGATCAGTAAATACAGCTTATCTGAACTGAAAGAAAGCACAGACCATCGAATGGCAGGCTTGGGATAGAACTTGAAACACAGAATGTCAGAGCAGGAAGGGACCCTAGAACATGGCACAATGGAGCTGGCTGGGGTCCTTGGAGACCATCAGCTCATCTTACAGATAAATAGTCTTGAACAATTTTCTTTCTCTCTGTGGAACTCAGTTTCATCATCTGTCAAATGGGGACAATAATCCTTCCCTCTTGATGTCTGTTGGAATGAGATAATGTATGCAAAGTGCTTTGTAAACTGTACCATGCTCTATAAATGCCTGTTATTACTTTTAATAACAATAATTACTCAGCCAAACCCTCTATCACATAATGAGGATTGATTCTACTTCCTTCTTGCTAAGCTGGCAGTTAATGGAAGAATTTATTTTCCTAAAAAAAGAAGGTAAAGAGCCCGAAAGCAGAGGCTCTGGTGTACAGCCCCACATCTCTGTGCCCTTCCCACAGTGTTTTATGTAATAAAATAGCTTGTTCAGGAGAGACCCAGGGCTGATGACTCATGGTGGCAGCATACTTTCTGCATATTGGCATATAATCAAGCATATTAAAAATAATAAAAATGATTTAACCAGAACAAAAATCCATTTAGATATTGGGGGATTTTGTTAAATGCTCAAATATCAGCTCCTAACAAAGCTCATCCTATTCTTTTTTTTTTTTTTAAATTAAGGAAAAGGAGATTGAAATAGATCAGAGAGCCTCCTCCTCTCTCTGGCAGGAAGAAAAGAAACAATTAAGAGGAGCACATTTCTGAGAAGATTATTTTTGTTTCAATATTTCTAGTTTGTTTTCTCCAATTCAATACTGCATGGAGTCACTTTAGGTCATTCCAAGCCCAGGAAGAGGCTTAGAAGGTCATGATGTTTGGCTTCGAAGAGATGTCACCAAGCCGTGCCCAGGCCAGAGCAGTCGTGTCTGGCAGAGTGAGGAATCAGGGCATGTCATGGGGACACTTCCCTCCTCCTCCTGAGGGAGAGAGCCGAGGCCGGGACGGCCCCAAATCACGGACTATCTCGCCCTGGGTGGGAAGGGAGCCCTCGGTGCCCCGGAGGAAACAAGGCAGCTCTGACCCGTCAGGAGCTGCCAGATGCAGCCAGGTGCTTGGGCAGGTGGGGGGCCAAGGCCTCTGGGGTGTGCCCTGAATGTTCCATACCCTTCTGGGAAGAGGTCCTCTTGCTTCAAAGGCTGGCCACTCCTCGCTTTTTGTTTACTCAGAGTGCTCTATGGGACATGGCCTGGTCAGGTGTGTCCTGGAATGCCCCGTCCAGAGATTCTGGGGGCCTCTGCTCAGGAAGAGGGGATCCCGGAGAGGCCCAAAGCGGGGAGTGACTTTCCAACAATGAGTGCGAATTGTCCATCAAGCTAAGAAACTGCCTTGTGAAGCAACGCGTTCCCCGTCACTGAACACACTCAAACAGGCCAAGATGACCTCTGTGAGAAATGGCCTAACTTGGATTTCTGCCCTGGCTTGACAATGGATTCGATCACCAGACCTAATTCAACACGCATTTATCAAGCATCTACTTTGGCATTATGCAGGGCCTGAGAACATAAAGACCCCGAAAAGCTGTTCCTGCCCTCAAGGAACTTACATCGGTCTAGAGGGAAAGAGCCGGGAAGTAGAGGCAAAAGACGGCAAAGAAAAGGCAAAGGAATTCTGAGGAGGGGGATCAGGAAAGCCCCACGTAGGAGGAGGCACCTGAGCCATTCTTCGAAGAAAGCCAGAGATTCCAAGAGGTGCAGATGAGGAGCGTATTCTAGGCACGGGAAGCAGCTTCTGCCAAAGCAGAGAGGTGGCAGATGGAACGCCGGGATCGTCCACAGCATGCGGGCTAGTTTGGCTGCAGAAAAGAGTGACTAAAGAGGAGTTATGTGCAATTGCCCAGAGAGGGGGTTGGAGCCCCTTCTGAAGACCTCTGAATGCCATCCAGAGGAGATCCAGCTAGGAAGAGTCTGTAATCCAGAGATTACGAGAAAACGGTAGAGAAAATGTCAGCGCTTGGCCCAACCATGTGCAGGGCCTCATCTGGAGCCGCTTGCCTAGCTATCAAGAGGTAACTCTGAGTAGCTGTGGGGTTGGATGTTCCTTCACAAGCCCCCACCTGGCATGCTGCCCATTATTAATCAGCTATTAGCTATTAGAAAAGGTCTTTACAAAGGTAGCCCAGGAAGCCTGGTGGTTACAGCACATTCCCGACAACTTTAGCCAGCGCCTCTGACTGTGACTGAGGCCGGAACTCTCAGCTTGCCTCTGTCTGGGTAGCGATGTCTTTCAGCTGCCGTTTAGAGGTGCTTCTCTGCTCTCACGCCCTCCCCTTGAGCACTCTCATACTGACTCCAGCGTCTGGGGACGAACCTCCCAAACGCACTTCTCATCCAGCACTCCCCTATCTAAACACTTCCTCACCTCAGATGAAGAGAGAATGAATACGAAAGAAACAAAACTGCCAGCAGCCAGGTGGGAAGGGGAAAGCAGCCAGCATCCTTCTCCCACCCGGTGGCTCACCGAAATCTTCCTCCTTGAAAGGCATTAGGAAAGAGTGAAAGATGGGCTCATCGACCTGTTGGATTCTCATTCAGTCCGGGCTCAGCCACTCCTGAATCATCGACTCTTCTAGCTTCGAAGCCAATTAGAAGGTTTTTCATCATGACATAGTTCTGACCTTGAGTCATCATGGCTGAAAATTGGCCTTTTCCTCTTTGGCTGAGTCCAGGAAGGGGATGTCTGTATGCTTGTAGGAGTGGACTCTCAAGGCCACCTTCCACCCCCCATCACACGGTTCACAGAGCATACAACGTGAGAGGCGGGAAGGACCTTAGACTAGAGACTATCTGTACTGAGAGAGACCTAAGAACATAGATCGGGAGGACCTTTAGAGACTATCTACTTCAACAGTTATTTCAAAGGAAGAAGCTACGACGTAAAGCAAGAGAAGGACTACAGAAGGAAACACAGCTAAGGAGTAGCAAGTTGAATTTGAGCTCTGTAATGTCCTCCTCGATTGTTTCATGGGAGCACTTTTCTGAGAACATCCTTTCAGGGCCGTGGTCCCTTGGGGAGTGAGAGCTTTCAGGGATCCATAGTATCACTAAACCCAGGCTCTCAGAGTTGAAAGACTCTTCAGAAGCCAGAATTCTGCCTCCCAAATCCAGAACAAAAGAATGTTTCTACAAAGCCATGGACAAGGGCCTCTGGTTTCAGGCATCTGAACTTGGGTCACAAGCTCTACCCGAACACGTTCATTCCTTTGGAGAAACAATTCTGCCTTCTCTGCTTCCTCTTACAAAATTAAATGCCCCTGGGAGGAGAAAGAAATGACATCTTTAACACTTGCATCCCAATGAATTCTGAACGAATCAAATGATATGAAGAAGATCCTTCCAGATTTTAATCACCTCAAGTTTTGGGGGACAGAATGTGTCATCTTGAACATCAGTCATATTATGGCCATTATTATTATGTGAAGTAATTGGAATACAAATAAAATATTTGAAAAGCTTCTCCAAGGATTTTCCATCCTTTGAAAAAGTGGGTTTTATTGATGTCTTTACTTTTTACTTCTGGATTCCCTTCACCATCCATCCTCCTCCACATTCAAGAAAGCCATCACTTTTTTTAAACCTTTAGCTTCTGTCTTAAAATCAATCCTGTATATTAGTTCCAAGGCAGAAGAGCAGTAATGCCTAGGCATTGGGGGTTAAGTGACTTGCCCAGGGTCACACAGCTAGGAACTGTCTGAGGCCAGATTTGAATCCAGGACTTTCCATCTCTAGTCCTGGCTCTCAATCTACTGAGCTACCTAGCTGCCCCCAAAACTATCTCGTATAATAGGGATTTTTTTAAAAAGACAGATAGAGAAGGAAAAAAAATGAACAAAGCCGATAAATACATTGAAAACATTTGATATCATCTGCAAAGTTCCATTCCTGTGAACCCTCCTCCCACCTCTCAAAGAAGGAGGTGGAGGGGCGAAGACAAGTTGAGTCCAAGTGTATTCTCCTATCTCTTTTTTAGGGACAAACTTGTTCTTTATACTTCTATGACATTCATTTTCTCTTTTGTGAGGTTTGTTATTCCATCCATTTATTGTGTAGAGTGGTTTCTTGGTCCTGCTCCTTCCCTTTGAATCAGTCTATGTAAGTTTTTTCACGCTTCTCTGTATTCACTGTTTACTGGTTCTTACAGCATAGTACTAGGAGCTCCTCCTCTAAGAGTGCAGACGACCAGGAGCTTGACCCTGCCTGCAGCTGGTGGCCCACTCTCCACACTGGGATCCAGCTTCTAGGTCCAAGCCCCACAGACCCCTCAAGTCAGTTTTTGGGCAATGATAGAGCTAAGTTCTGCACCCCAGGAACAGAGGCTGGCCTCACAGCTGTTTGCAGCTAAGAGAGGGCTGACCTCAGCCTCCCTTGAGAACTGCTTGGTTTGCTGGGCTCATGTCAGGCTGCAGGGGAAAGAGGAACTTGTGCCAAAGAAACACTGCTGGTCAGCCTAGAAATACTAGAAGAAAACCTACTGATGAAGGAACTGGAGGCAAGAAACAGCATTACAGCCATGAGCTCTAGCACGGAGCATGAACCAGGAGCTCGTTCACTTCCTTAAACACACTGAGCCGGGGAATGGTCAAGGTTCTTCTCAATGACTTGGATGATACATCTAAGTCCACAGCTTTTGTCTCTAATCCAGATCCTGGCTGACAGGCACTTTGTAAACCTTGGAAATCTATGGGGATGGAAGGCCTTTTCTTACTGTTGTCCTCCCTCCTGGGCTTAGGCGGCTGGCCTGAGAACAGCATCCAGGAAGGTTTCAGATTGGACCAGATGCTCTTGGGAGACCCTATAAGATCTGTAATTCTGTACTGTTAAAAATGTGCTGGAGAAGGGGCAGCTGGGTAGCTCAGTGGATTGAGAGCCAGGCCTAAAGACAGGAGGTCCTGGGTTCAAATCCGGCCTCAGACATTTCCTAGCTATGTGACCCTGGGCAAGTCATTCCCCCCCCCTCCCCCCAGCCCTTCCCACTCTTCTGCCTTGGAAATAGTTCACAGTATTGATTCTAAGACAGAAGGTAAAGGTTTACAATAAATAAATAATAAACGACCAACCACCATTTCCAGAGAGACTCATGATGAAACATGCTGTCCACTTCCTGTTGGAAAGGTGATAGACTCAGAATACAGACAGAAATATGGTTTCAGACATGACCAATGTGTGAATTTGTTCCACGTGACTATATGTTTGTAACGAGTTTACACACACACACACACACACACACACACACACACACACACACTTTATCAATTGGGGAGAGGGGCAAAAGGGAGAGAAGGCAAATCTTCATTTAAGAATAAATTAAAAGTTGATTTAAAAAAACTTTGCCCTGCACCAACTCCTCCCCCAACTTTCCCCATTTCTGTCAAGGGTAACACCACCTCGTGCCAATGACCAGGCCTTGTGACCTTAGGGTTGTCCTTGACTCTTTCCTCCCTCTCAGCCTCCTCTGTCCAATGAGTCGTTTATGCTTCCACGCCATCTCTTGTCTGGGTCTCTTCTCATCCACAGGGAAGGGCTGCCGCAGGCCCCACTTAGCTCCTCCTGGACTACTGCAAGTCTCTTAAGAGCCTCCTTGTCTCCATTCTGGCTGGTCCTCCACAGACCAGCCTTGCTATTTTCCTTCAGAAAAGCTCTGACGAGGTCCCTCTCTGGAAAGCTCCAGTGGCTCCCCACTCTGGCGTCAGAAGCCTACCATGAGCTGGTTCCCACCACCCATTTTGCTTGCTCCTCATTACATACATCCTGCACCCACCATTCCTGCCCAAATGGCCTACATGTTATTTCCTGAATTTGTTGTTGTACCTCCTACCTTCACACCTTTCGACAGGCTTTCTTTCCTCCATGTTTGAAACACACTCCCTCCTCGTCTTGCCCTCTTGGAATCCCTGGTTGGTTCCCACTGAACCCCTTTTCCTGACTCCCCCATATCAGGACCCAGGCAAAGCCTCTAGACCTCAGCCACTAAATGACATTGTTTAAGGTGCATTAGTGTTCTTCTAGCTCCTTCTATCTTCTGTCTTTCCTCTGTATGAATTTTAGTACTTTGATGAAACTGAGAGCTAGTCTCATGCTTTGGAGTTATAGAACTAGAAGAATGGGGTTCCCTCTGCCTACCAAATATGTTAAGAAGAATCATTAATTCATTATTTTTTATTAAAATGATTTCCCAAGGGCTATTGTTAAGGCTCCCTACCGATTGCTGTTATGACATATTCTCCAATACAAGGTGCCCTGATGCCATTAATGTGGCTATTCTCTCCACCACTGCACACCACAAAGCCTACAGAAACTTAGCGGATGGTATTCCTGACTTTCTTTGGCCAAAAGCATTGATTTCCCTGAGGCCATGGTGGAGAGGGTGCAGAATGGCCAGAATAGGGTTACAAGGATAATGAAGGTCCTTTCGTTCATTTTCCATGTTCCTGGAAATGTTTAACCTGGAGAAAAGGAGACTCGGAGCTGTCCTCATGTGACTTTACATGGAAAAGGGACCAGGCTAGTTCTTCTTGTTCCCATAGGGTAGAACCAGGAGCAAAAGAGGTAGACTTCAGGGGCAGATAAAGGTTTAGCATGAGGAAAAAATAAACAAAGAACTTCTCTCTCTACAATGAGAGCCAACCCAAACGAGAACGGGCTTCCTCTGGAGCTGGTAGGTCCCCTTTCTTGGAGACCTTCAAGAAAAGACTAGACTGGTCAGGACTCCAGGTTAACGAGGTGCCTTCCAATTCTTCCTTGCCAACATTCAGGGAGGCTCTTGGCATGGGGCTGGCATGAGCCTCAGGCAAGAGCCAGACTGTCTACCCTATGCCTGACCTCAGTCTTTCACACCCTGGATCTGTCAGAGCTCACCATTTGGGGGCTTAACTTTGGGAGCCCAGGGTCATATCTGCATGCCAATGAAACATCAGAGAAGAACTTGAACCCTAAGAGTGAGTGGCACTTTGAAGCACTGCAAAACCCTTAACACTCATTATTATATCATCACAGCAACCAGGCCAGGTTAGAGTTAATATGACCATTTTACAGATGAGATAAGTGAGGCTAAGTTCACGCAGTGATTTGTTCATGGTTACCTACTTTTTCTTGACCCCAAGGCCAGTCCTTCTCCCACCATATCATGCTAGTACCCATCTCTCATGGAGGATGCTCGTTGTCAATAACTTAAATTTTTATAACACTGCAAACATTTCCAAAGTCATTCCAAGCTCATCTTCTGATGGATTCTCACAACAGCTTGGAAATGGGCACAAAACAGAAATAAGTGTGCTCATTCCACAGATGAGAGACACAGGCCAAGAAGGAATATGATTTGCCTAAGACTGCATGGGTTGTCAGATCTCATAATGACCAAGGTACATTAACAGTGCTTAGATGAGGCACATAAGTACAGCCCATTACAAAATAAAAGCTACAAAGGGGTGGGGGGTGTCTTTTTTTGAAATTGTCTTTAATTTCTACCCCTAATGTGTTATTGCCAAGGTGACTGCCTACCATGCCTTCCCTGAGTTCCTGCTTTGAATCTGAGATATGAACTGAAGCTCTTTATATTACAGATGGGGAAACTGAGCCATAGAGAGGAAAAAGCACATGTGTCCAAAGAGACATGGCTAGCAAATGACAGAGTTGGGCTTAATACTTCAGCCCTTTGTTCTTCCTCTTAATCCTGATCACTCTGTTTTTCTTATCATAATTATGGATTAGAATTAATTTCTTTTTTTAAAATAAGGTCCAGTTATGGAATTTCTGGGTCAAAGTATTATAAACAAATAAGTCACTTCACTTGTGCAATTCCAAATTGCTTTCCAAAATGGTTGTATCAATTCATAATCAATCTACCAACAATGCACTAGTGTGCCTAATCTTCTCACTAGCACTCTAGCACTAATTTTTGTTGTTATCTGGCGCACTCTTTCATCTGGTTGTTAATAGTTCACATTCTTTCTTTGAGAAATGTTGGCTCATAGCTTTTGACCACCACTTCAATGGGGAATGGCTCTGGGTCACAGAGGACTGAATATTGTATGTGAAGAAAGTTTTTAGTTTCATGTAATAGAAAGCATCTTTTTGATCTTGTGTAATTGTTGTTGTCCCTTGTGTGGTTAAGAAGACATCTCTCGCCCATAGTTGTGAAAGGTCCGTGTTCAGCTTCTCTTCTCGTTTTTATAGCATGATTTTGAATTTTTTCTAATTTATTATTTTATTTTTCCAATCACACTTAATAGCAAATTTTAACATAATTTTTCTGAAATTATAAGATCCAAATTGTCTCCATCTCACTCTTCCCTCCCCTGTCTCAAAGATGGTAAGCAATTTGATCTGGGCTATACATTTATGATCATGCTAAATATATTTCCATATTGGTCATGAGAAAATATTCATATAAGACCAAAGCTCCAAAATAAAAACATACACAAATAAAATAAAGTGAAAACAAGAATGCTTCAATCTGTATTCACATTTCATCAGTTCTTCCTTTAGAAGTGAATAACATTCTTTATCATAAGTCCTTCAAAATTATCTCGGATCATTGCTGAGGATAGCTAAGTCTTTTGCAATCAATCACTGTACAATATTGCTGTTACTTTGTACAATGTTCTCCTGATTCTGCTCCCTTCACTTTGCATCGTTTTATATATGTCTTTCCAGGATTTTCTGAAATCATTCTGCTCATCATTTTTCATAATGCAATAGTATTCCGTCACAAGTGACTACTACAATTGTTCAGCCATTTACCAATTAATGGATACCCCCTCAATTTCCACCCTTTTGCCACCACAAAAAGAGCTGCTATAAATATTTTGTCCTTCCCCTCCCCCCTCCTTTTTTGATCTTTTTGGCATACAGACCTAATAGTGGTATTACTGGATCAAAGGGTATGCACAGTTTTATAACTCTTTGAACATAGTTCCAAATTGTCATCCACAATGATTGAACCTGTTCACAATTCCACTAACAATGCATTAGTGTCCCAATTTTACCACATCCCCTACATTTATCATTTTCCTTTACACTCATATTAGCCAATCTGATAAGTATGAAATGGTACTTCAGGGTTATTTTAATTTGCATTTTCCTAATCAATAGTGGCTTAGGACATTTTTCCACATGACTATACATAGGTTTGATTTCTTCATCGGAACTGCCTGTTCATATCCTTTGACCATTTGTCAAACAGTCAAATGAGGAATGACTTATGGTCTGATAAATTTGACTCCGTTCTCTATATATTTGAAAAATGAGATCTTTATCAGAGAAATTTGCTATAAAACACACACCCCTAGTGTTGTTTCCCTTTTAGTTTTAGTTGCATTGGTTTTACTTGTACAAAATCTTTTTAATTTAATATAATCAAAATCATGCATTTTATATCTCACAATACTCTCTATCTCTTCTTTGGTCATAAATTCTAACCTCATCCATAAATCTGACAGGTAAACTATTTCATGCTCCCTAATTTACTTCTGGTATCACCTTTCACGTCTAAATCATATACCCATTTTTATCTTATTTTGGTAAAGGGTGCATAATCTTGAACTTTAAGGTCACAGATTCATTTTAAATGTATTGTGCAATATAGCTTAAAATATCCGTCCAATTTCTGCTAGAATACTTTCCAGTTTTCCCAAAAATTTTAATCAAATAGAGAGCTCTTTCCTAAGTAGTTTATGTTTTCCAGTTTATCACACACTGGGTTCCTGAGGACCATTATTTCTGATTCTCTCTTGTCTACTCTGTTCCATTGATTTGCCTCAAGATTTTTTTTAAGGCAACAGCAGATGTTTTGAGGGCTGCGGCTTCATGATGCTCCTGAGAGCATAGACTGGTTTGGCTTTCCCTTGAGGAACTCTCCATCATCTCTGCTTTCTGGCTTCCCCTCAAATCCCTGGTAAAATATCACCTTTGACAGAAAGCCTTCCTTGATCCTTCTCAATTCTGGTACCTTCTTTCTGTGGGTTTTACTGTCTTATATACCCTGAATGAATGAACCTAAACAAGTCACTTAATCTCCTCAGCCTCCATTTCCTCATCTTCCTCTGTAGAATGGGGTCCTAATGGGTTGTTGTGAGGCTCAAGCAAGATAAAAATGTAAAGCCCTTATTAAACTTTAAAAGGCTATAAAGATAGTAACCATCATGATTGGTTGTTGATAAATTATTGCTGACTTACTAAGAATGCTAAGGCCCAGAAAAAAAGATTCTAACACTGATGACAGATCACAACAGCCAGTTCACACTAGCCCTGCAACATGGGCCTTACAAATGATCCTCCTCTCTACTTGAGAGAAGAAAAGATTACCTTCAAAAATCTAAAGTCTATGGCCTACCATCAGACTCTTGCATGAGGCAAGCATGGAGCCAATTTGTCCTGACTTTGCTTCCAAAGCTATTATCCCCATTTCACAGATGAGGCACTGAGAGATCAAAGACAAGAAGAAGTCTTTGCCAAGGTCTCACGGCGAACACGAGCAAAGTCAGGATTAGAACCCCAGGCTTCAGACTCCAAGGCCAACACTCTCTCCTTTGGGGTACAAACCAAAGCCTCCATGACTTGGGTCCCCTGTGAGGAGGTGGATTTTTTCTAGGTCTTTCTGGCGTGAGAAATCCCCCAAGACAAAGTTCTCTGGCTCATGACTTCCCTCGATGAGACTAGGAAGAAGAATGGAGAGCGGTCCGAGCTGAGGCCTCACAGATGATGGTGGTATTTGCTACAAATGCCTTTTTTCCTCCTGTGGGCCCGCCAAACCTCTTCTCTCATCAGCAGCCGAGAAGCAGTGAGTAGAAGTTGCAAAGTGACAAAGTTAGGCTTGAAGTCAGGAAAAGCATCCCTTCCTGGCAATTAGAGCATATCTAAAAGTGGGAGCGGGCTCCCCCCTCCGGAGAGGGCTTCAGGCAGAGGAGGGAGGGCCAGCCCAGCACAGGGGAGTGAGTCAGCCCAGGCAGCAGGCCAACAGCCAAACAGGACACGCTTTGGAGACAGGAAAGAGGACAAGACGGCGGACGAGCCGGGCGCACCCTGGGTGGCGGCCCCAGAGGCTGGCTGGCCAGCCAGTGTCCATGAAGGTGAGGACGTACCTATGATGTACGTGAGCGTAAGAGCGACCTGGAGCTCGCAGAGCCCCATCGGACAAGCACAGCCACCAGAGCCACAAGCACAAGGAGGAGGCCGATGCCAGGGGACGGCACGCGCAGACACAAGCACATGTCCGGGGAACCACGGCTGCGAGGGACCTCCAGGGACCTTCGCTTCGCCCTTCCCTGAGCAGGAGCGGCTTCTCGGCTTCTCACATGGAGATGATGGACTAGTCTGACGGCTTGTCCTGAAGGGACGCTCATTCCTAGTGCGCTGTCCTGCTTTGGGGCAGCCCCGATTGTTGGGAAGTTCGGTTCGGTCTCGCTTTTCCTGGAAGGGATCCACATCTGCCTCCTTCAAAATCCCATTCCTTGCTCCCACTTCTTTTATTTTTAAACCCTCACCTTCCATCCTGGAGTCAATACTGTGTATTGGTTCCAAGGCAGAAGAGTGGTAAGGGTGGGCAATGGGGGTCAAGTGACTTGCCCAGGGTCATACAGCTGGGAAGTGTCTGAGGCCAGATTTGAACCCAGGACCTCCCATCTCTAAGCCTGGCTCTCTATCCACTGAGCTACCCAGCTGCCCCCATCTGCTCCCACTTCTGTCTAGGAAAATCAAGCCTAGTGCCTCCTCCCCGTGACAGTCCTTCCAGTAGAGGAAGATAGCTCTCCGGAACCATCTGCCCCTGCCTCCAGTCTGTTCTCCAGACTCAGTGGCTTTGGTTCTAGCCTCTACTTGTCCTGACTGCCATCCTCTGCCTGGGCCCACTTCCTCCCAAACCACTCTGTGTTCTTCATAAAAGATGGTACCCAGAACAGTGGCCAAACCCAGTGACAGGACTTACTGGGCACATTTACAGAGAAAGCTGAACAAGCGAGGCAGAGGCCGCTGGCTCCATTAGGGAAATGGCCCTTTGAAGGATCCTGTGGTCCTCTGAAAGGCCACTGAAGACATTCCCTGATCAAGAACGAGGTGTCTCAGCCCATGACAGCAGCGCCCCTTGTAAGTCCAGTAGCAAGACACAGGAACAAATCATGGGAAGGCTCCAAATCATGGGAAGGCGTGCAGACTTCCCTCTGAGGGTGGAGGTCTCTGTCTCCCTCTGGCTGATTCAGCTGGTAGGAAATGAGCCATCATGGAGTGGGGGAAAGCAGCAGCCCCAATACTGGCTGAGCCCCGTTATAGGCTCTTCTGCAGCAAGTGAGACTGAGGAGACCTCCAAGGGCTTCCAGAGGAAGGAGGATGCCCAGGGGCTGCCCAGAGCCTAATGTTGTATCTGCGTTGCCAGAGAAGTGAACACAGAGCCAGAGATGAATGCTGGCATCACTTAGGAGTGACGTGAACTTGAGCAAATAATATCAGCTCTCGAGCCTTCAGGCTCCTCACCTATAAAATACGGATAACCGTGCTTGTATAAGCGACTCTCCGAGGTCTGTTTTGGAGAGAACACCTGGAAAACTACAAATAAACGAGTTATCCTCATCATGGCCTCCATCTTTTTCTTCTTGGTTTTCATCATTCTCTTCCTCCTTTTCTTCCCCCTTTCCATCATCACTGCCTTCATCATCCCGTGGCGCCACAGGGGCTAGCAGCTCGGAGGTGCAGTGACCACATCTGCACCTTTCTATTCAGCTGCCTCCAGCACATCAGACACTTGGGGAAGGGATCTTCTCCATCGTCTTTCCCTCAGATTGGGAGCCCTCCACAAGGCTCTAACACCCGCGGGTTTAGCTAGGGAAAGGGACCCCCTTGGAGTCTTTTGAAGAGCCCTGATCTGAGCAGCGCCTTCTCACTCCATGAACAAAGGTCACAAGTTCTCACCTTCTCCGTGCCATTTTTGACCACGGCTTGTGCCCATCTATCTGCCTCTGGGGCTCTGGTGGCCTTCCTTTGGCTCTTTCTGCCATCCCACAGTACTGATGCAGCCCTTGCCTGCCTGCCTGTCTGCCATCTGTCATCCCTCACTGTTTTCCCCAAGGAGTAGTTCATCTTCTCTTCTGGGCACTCATGCGATCGATGATGGCTCTTACAACAAGGAAAATGTTTTCTTAAAATTGAGCGTCTCTTGTGGCACCCTTGGGTGAGCTCCCTCCTTGTGGTCCAAGTCAATGACATTCCCTTGGCCAGTGCTGAGGGACGAGCTCACCGTCACATAAGCATGAAGCCAGTCTGGCAGCCATTTGGGTCCTGAGCACATCTACTTGCAGCCTGAACTTGAGGGGAGCACCATTACCTACAGAACCCACCTTCAGAGACCGCCTGTCCAAAAGCTGCCCCTCTGCGGGACGGCAGGTGGTGCCATTAAGCAGAGAGCCCTGTTTGTGGTGTTTGGTAGCTAATGTTAGCAGCTAGCAGATTTAATAGCTATTTTTAGATAGCAGATTTACATGAAACTGGTAACTTTCTGGCGATTCAAAGAAACAAGGCCACGAATGAGGAGAGAGCTTCTGTGCTAACTGCTAAGTTCATCTTCCTCTGCTCCCCTCCTTCTTTGGGGCTTCCTCTTGTGAGGAAGGGGACGCTGGCTCTCAGAGGTCCTGCCAGCAGAGGATAAGCAGGACAGCTTGGTCTATGGCCCCAGAGGAGGCAGGGTGACTCTGCTGTCCAAGGACCATTCTAGGGATGGAGAGATCCAGCCACCAGGAGAGAAGGCAGTACCCAATACCCTCTAAAACACACAGAACGAGATGTGGAGAGCCTGTGGTTGGCGTTAGGGAGGGATTGCCCACACGGAACATACATAGACCTAGCGTTGGAAGGCCTTTAGAGGCATCTCCCCTAGCTCCCCCCTTTTTCAGATGGGAAGCCATTTACCCAAGATCACCCGCAGGGTTAGAGAGCTAAAGGCTTTCAGACATCATCGGATCAAACGTCTGTAGCCCAGCCAGGGCAGAGGTCTAGACCACGATCCCTGGAGGAGCCCGGCTTTGAAGTGAGGTCCTCTGACTCTTTGCACGCTGACTTGAAGCAAAGTCAGAAATCTGGTGTGGATCTTGCCTGCAGCCCTTCCTCATTGTGTGGCTCCGGGCAAGTCCCTTACATCAGTCTGAGCCTGGGCTTCTTCAACTGTAAAATGAGGATAGCACCAACTTCCCAGGGCTATCGGGAGGACTAATTATGACCAGAAATGTAAAGTGTTTGCAGACCTTAAAGGGCCCCATATATATGTGCAGCTGTTATAAATTGTGACCTCAGGGAAGTCACTTCCTCTCCAGGGACCTCAGATTCCTCATATGTAAAATCAGGGGGTTGGAAGAGATGGACTCTGAGGTCTTCTCCAGCTCTGGACCTTGATCCTATGTGTAACCTTAGACAACTGACTTCAACATCTGAGCCTCAATTTCTTCAATTGTAAACTGAGGGGGCTGGACACATGACCTATGAATTCTTCCCACATCTGTATCTCATGACCCTCTAAGGTCAGATTTAACACTATCAAAGGCCAATGTGGCGAAATGGAAGGGTCACAAAAAAGCAAAGCTCACAGTTGTCATCAAATCTTGGCACTGGTCAGACCTTAGAGCAGACCTGATCCAAACTTCCTGCCACACAAAGAGTTTTCTCTCTAGCCTCACTGATTGAGCAGCATCCAGACTATACGTGACTAGCTTCGGGGCTAGAAATATCCCTACCTCTTATAGCATTCTATTCCTTTAAAAAAATAATAACTCTTGGGGGCAGCTGGGTAGCTCAGTGGATTGAGAGCCAGGCCTAGAGACGGGAGGTCCTAGGTTCAAATCCGGCCTCAGACACTTCCCAGCTGTGTGACCCTGGGCAAGTCACTTGGCCCCCATTGCCTACCCTTGCCAATCTTCCACCTATAAGTCAATACACAGAAGTTAAGGGTTTAAAATTAAAAAAAAAAAAAAAAAAAAAAAATAATAACTCTTGCCTTCCATTCTGGCATCAAATTTTTTTTCCTTTTTTATTGTCATGCAAAGCACACTTCCATATTAGTCATTGTTGTAAGGGCACACTCATACATAACCAAAACCCCAAAGTAAAACCATAAATACACTGATGTGAAAAATGACTCCAGCAATTCTTTCTCTGGAGATGGAGAGCCTTCCCTCTCATAAGTCTTCCAGGATTGTCCCAGATCATCGCATTGCTGAGAGTAGCCAAGTTTTCACAGATAATCATCGTCCAATATTGCTGTTATTGTGTACGATGTTCTCCCAATTCTGCTTATTTCACTCTATATCAATTCCTGCAGATCTTTCCAGCTTTTTCTGAAATCATTTTGCTCATCATTTCTTACAACACAATAATATTCCATTATCAATACATACCACAATTTGTTTAGCCATTCCCCAATCGAGGGACATCCCCTCAATTTCTAATTCTTTGCTACCACAAAAAGAGCAGCTATCAATATTTTTGCACAAGTAGGTCCTTTCCCCTCTTTAACTGTCTCTTTGGGATCCAGACCCAGTAGTAGTATTACCAGATCAAAGAGTATGCACAGTTTTATTGCCCTCCAGAATGGCTGGATCAGTTCACAACTTCACCAACAATGCATTAATGTCCAAATTCTGCCACATGCCCTCCAGCATTCACCACTTTCCTTTACTGCCATATTGGCCAATCTGATGGGGGTGAGTTGGTACCTCAGTGTTGTTTTAATTTGCATTTATCTAATCAAGAGTGATTTAGAACATTTTTTCACATGATTATGGATGGCTTTTATTTTTTCATCTCAAAATTGCTTGTTCATATCTTTTGACCATTTGTCACTTAGGGAATGGTTTGTATTCTTATAAATTTGACTTATAAATTTGAGAAATTAGACCTTTATTAGAGAAAAACTTTTCCCAGTTTGTTGTTTTTCTTCTAATCTTGGCAAAATTGGTTTTATTTGAACAAAAGCTTTTTAATTTAATATATTCAAAATTATTCATTTTACATTTTATAATATTCTCTCTTATTTGATCATACATTCTTCCCTCCTCCAAAGATCTGCCAGGTAAACTATTCTGTGTTCCCCTAACTTAGTTATGGTATCACTTTTTATATCTAAATCATAAATCTATTTTGACCTTATCTTGGAATAAGGTGTGAGATATTGATCTATAACTAATATCTGCCATACTGTTTTCCAATTTTCCTAGCAGTTTTAAAGAGTGAGTTCTTATTCCAAAAGTTGGGATCTTTGGGTTTATCAGACACTAGCTTGCTAGAGTCATTTACCCCTGTGCACTGTGTATCTAATCTGCTCCATTGATCTACCATTCTATTCCTTAGCCAGTACCAGATTGTTTTGATGATTGTTGCTTTATAATACAGTTTGAGATCTAGTACTGCTAGGCCTCCTTCCTTTACATTTTTTTGCATTAGTTCCCTTGATATTCTTGACCTTTTGTTCTTCCAGATGAATTTTGTTCCTATTTTTTCTAGTTCTATAAAATAACTATTTGTTAGTTTGAATGGTATGGCACTGAATAAATAAATTAATTTAGGTAGAATTGTCATTTTTATTATATTAGCTCAGCCTACCCATGAACAATTAATATGTTTCCAGTTGTTTAGATCTGACTCTATTTGTGTGAAAAATATTGTAATTGTGTTCATATAATTGCTGTGTTGGCCTTGGTATCAACTTTAAGACAAAGGAACAGCAAGGTCTAAGCAATCATGATTAAGTGACTTGCCCAGGATCACATAACTAGGAAGAGTCTGAAGCCAGATTTAAACCCAGGTTCTCATAACTCAAGACCTGGCACTCTGTCCACTGTGCTACCTAGCTGTTCTTCAACCCATTCCCTTTTCTAACAACTGGAGCTCCTCCAGGGATACCCTAAAGAATAGGGAGAGGTTTCTGAGGATACATTGAGCTGTGCAGCTGATCCTTCATCTTTGGGACAGGTTTCAGATACAAGCAGAGTAAATTAAATAATTGGGGGAAGGGGTGGTAACAATACACCAAAACTTCCCATTCTGCCATCCTGGGCCAGGCATCTTATAAGCTCCTGGAAGAAAGAGACTATCTCATCTGTCTTTATATATCCAGTGTCTAGCTGTAGTGCCTGGTTCTCAGCAGGTACTTAATAAATATTCCCTGAATGACTGATTCCCAACAAACTAATGTGGAGTGCCAACTTCCCATTTCCCTAACCACAAAACCTGGACTTCTCTCCATAGGCAGAATACTTGCTAAAGCTGGTTCCTCTCTCGTACCCCAACCACACAGATGCTAAAACCATAGTGCTCACGGCTAATGCCTACGTACACTGGTGATGCCAATTAGTGGCTCTCTACCTTAAAGAGCATAGCTCAGCACCAACTTCCCTTTAGTCTGGAGGAAAAGGTGATGGAGTCACTTTCCAGGCAGCCCCTGTGTCCCTTCTCCTTTCTGCTTCAGGGTTCCTGGTACTTATGCATAGCCTTCCCCGCCTAGGTCCCTCCCTCTTCCCTGCCCTGCCCCAGGTGGGGTGTTCAGGACCTACTTTGGCCAAGAATCTGCACAAGGACCTATTTCACACCTGTGAAAGCTCAGGATCAGTCCTCTGGACTCTAGCTCTCCCTAGAAAATCAGCTAAGCTACAGATCCATCAGGAAGGACCCAGGCCCCAAATCAATTAAGAAGTCTGACTTTTCCTTGATTTTGTGTGTTGAGATCACTTGAAGAGAGGCTGATGGGCTCAGGCCTGTCAATGAACCCAACTACTATGCTGCCCAATGTTGCCCAGAAAGCTTAGCTGCCTCAGCTCCTTGGTGACCTGGTTTCATGTAGCTCCAAATATTAGAGTGAGCTTTATTCTTCTGAGCCAAAACTTGCCTTTCTCCTCCCCTCCCCCTCTACCCTAAACCAGAAGAGGAGAAAACAGAAACAGACAGAGGTAAAGTGACCTGCCCAGAGTCCAATGGCTGGGAAGTATCCAGGGCTGAATTTGAAATCAGGTCTTCCTGACTCCAGGGCTCTGTACCCTGTGGTACCCTCAAGCTAACTCCCTATCAACGGAAGTTTAGCACTGTTATATTTTTAATGGAGCATAGATTAAAGATCTAGAAGCCAGTTCCTTCATCTTGCAGATCAAAGTAAACTGAGACCCAATTCCCAGCTGAGTGAATTATCCAAGGCCTCAAGGAGAAGTGGCCATAAAAGTCAAAGTCAATTGTCTGAATCCAATATTCTACATACCCAGCTAGGCTGCCCTTGCATTTCCATGGATCTGTGTCCACTTGATATTCGGGACATATCTAGAGGGTCTTGGACTGCAAGAAAAGTGTACCTCCCCCCCCCCCAATTGATATCGGCATGTCAGAGGTGAGGAAACCAACTCCACACCTACCTAACAATCAACAAGCATTAATAATGAATGGATTCAGGCTGCTAGGTGGCTCAGTGGACAGAGCATCAGGCCTGGAATCAGGAGGACTTGGGTTCAAATCTGGACTCAGGCACTTCCTAGCTCTATGATAGTGGGCAAGTCACTTCATCTCATTTGCCTAGCCCTTGATCTTCTATCTTAAGAATTGTTACTAAGATAGAAAGTAAACATTTAAAAAACAATGAATGTGTCAAAATCTCTTTATCATCTCTGATAATCTGATGAGGACAGTTTAGTTGATAAGGATATATTGGGACAGGAAGATCTTTTACCTCATGGTTCCAGCTCTGTCTCCAGGAGCATGGAGTTTATTATATATGTTTCAAGACTCATTTCACACAAAAGAACCACCCCCAAAAACTTTGCAGATGCGCAGAAGTCCCAAATTATGTCATATCAAAACACAAAACATTGGCTTCAGAATAGACCAAGGCCAAGGCTGAATTTTGACTAGGTTCTTATCAGAAAGCCAAGTTGGGGAACATTCCTCCCAGGGTCGAATTGCCCCCACTAAGGTTTTGGCCTTGGCTATATCAGGCAGCTGCATTCCTAGTCAAAGGGGAACAGTATTAACCCTTTAAATTCAGGTTTACTAGGAACTCAAAGCTTTTCAATAAGGCCACAATACTTTTCAACAAGAAATCACAAGGATCACAAAAGGGGTCAAAAGAGGAGTCTCAGATTTTTATCTATTCTTTTATTGGCTTCCCACATGAATGGATGTTAATTATTAGCTATTATTGTAGCTTTTTAAGATTTACAAGGAACTTTATAAATATAATCTTACTTTGTCCTCCCAACAAGCCTGGGCAATAAGTGCTATTATCAATCCCATTTTATTGATGAGAAAATTGAGGCTGACAGATGAAGCATTCTGAAGGCTATAAGCTGCAAAGAATTTGAAGGGGCTGGTACCTCCACTGGGAGAGAAGTCCACACTTACAGAGGTCTATTCCAGTTCTGACTACAGCACTGTTTTTCTGGAGTCTCACAGAAGGGGAGCTCTATCCAAAAAGCAATTGCTTAGGAAAATAGTTTAGATTTTTCCATCATCACTTTAATAATTGATGCTTGTTATGTTCAAACATAAAACATCCAGAATCATGTTCTACCTTTAAAATGTGCAAATAAATTCTGTTAACAGCCACAGAATTCTGATCATGAATCAAGGGCAGTCTGTACCTAGAGGTACTATGCATTTTTTTGACACACACACACACACACACACAGAGATGTGTATGTTTTATACATATATATGTGTATTGCTATAAATGTATGTTATGTGTATAAATATACACACATACATATATACATACATACATAAATATACACACATACATATATACATACATATATCCATTTGTGTATGTATATGTATGTATATGCACACACATTCTCCACTCTCCCTTATCCCTTCACTTAAACTCTAAAGAAGAACCAGGGGCAAAATATGAGACTCATTAATCCCCTGTGACCTTCTCTAAATAGCCATCATGCTGTAGAGAGTAGAAGAGGGCCAGCTATAGCCAGAGGACAGAACAACTGGGAAAAGCAATAGCATCACCAAGAAACCAAAGCAGGAATGGCATATGTACAATTCCTTCAGCCATCCTTTGCCGACCAGAACTCAGCTGGGTGGAGCTGAAGAAGAGAAAGGTGAATGAATTAATAGTTGCCACAAAGCTCTTGCACATTATTCTGCAGAAGAAGGCCAGGATGACCCTCAGAAGCGACATCCACAACTATGAGATATTCATCAAAGGGGAGTAGCACTCCCACCCCACCCTCAACTGAGAGCTCTTGAGGGTCTCTTCTCGTGTAGCACAATTACAACAACACAGTTATAACAAACCTTAAAGCTCTAAGTTCTTTAAGGTTTGCAGAATGTTTTCAGCAAAATGATCCAGTGAGGGCAATTCAAAGGCAGGTCAGATAAAGGAAAGAATGAAGAACTGGGACTCCAGATACGTGAGTTCAGACCTCAGGTCTCCCTCTGACATTTCCTTGTTATGTGACCCTAAGAAAGTCAGATCAATGCTTCCCCATTGATATTCCACTCTTTAGTCTAATCTCTCTGGAGAATAATTCCCCAAACAAACCCCCCTTGCCCAAGAAGCTCACCAAGTTGATTTTTAGAAAAGGTGCTGAATGTAGGGACAGACAAACTAAGTATTCAATCCCAGCCCTGCCATTTAATCCAGACACCATGGAATAGTGGACAGTATGCTGGGCTCAGAATTGGGATGATTGGGATGCAACTCCCATTGAAGCCACTTAATAGTTGTGTGACCTTAGACCAGTCATTTAACCTGTCTCGGCCTCAGTTCATTCTTTTATAAAATGAGTATGTTAGAAATGAGGAGCTCCAAGGTCCTGTACAGGCCTAAATCTATGACTCTTAGTTACCATTACCTATGGGAACTTGGGCAAATTCCATAACTTTTCTGGTCACAGAATGAGAGCTTTAGAGCTGGAAGAGACGTTAAAGGTTGTCCAGTCTAACCTTCTCATCTGAGAGCCCATCTAGGGGCTCTTATTGGAGGAAGGAATAGCAAAGCAGACAAATAGCTCCAAAAAAAAGTGGAAAACCCTACCCAAGTCAAGGATTGCCTGAAAAGCCCAATCTACCCAGCAGAAATCAGCAAACATACATTCGCTCTGCCTCTGACTGGCCAACTCTTCCCAGAATCTCCAGCCGGCCAAGCCTCGCTCCTCCCAAGCTGGGCTCTAGAGGTCCTCTCCCATGTCTGGCTTTTCATCTTCACATCTCCCTCAAGGCCTCATATTCGCACAATGGAAGTTCCCTCCATCCCTACGACCTTCTGAAGTAGATGCCAAAATGGAAATATAGGGCTGCTCAAGCTTCACAGAATATCGGACTTCTTTGAGATTGTCTAGCCCAACCTCCTAATTTTCCACACCACAGAAGGAAAGTCAAGGCCCAGGATGCATGCAGATACTGTCTCATTGAGCTGTTCGCCCTCATTTTCCCCAAAGTCAGCAGCCACTGACGCCTGCCATAGCAGGGAGAGGAAATGCCTTCCCCATATGTATACCCAACTTTGGGGTGACTAGAGTTCACTGCTCAGTCTTCAAATTACAGCTTCCATTCATCTCTTAGGAAAAGCTATTATTCCTCCTTAGGGGACGAAATGAGGAGGTGACTGAATATAGCATTTACCAACATGGGCGGCTTAGGAGCTCTGTAAACAAAAGCTACAGAGAATAAAATCAACAAGCAACCATAGCCGGAGAGGTACAGAGACACGCATCCTCAGCCCAAATGCTCTTGTGGAATGCTCAGAGCCCCCAAACAAGAGAGAAGAAAGAGAGCGTCGACATAAAGCCAAGAGACAGGATAATGGGACGGCTGGAGGGTAGCCTTCCCCAAAACATGCCCCATAACTGACTTTGACCAAGAAGAGATTAATTCAACATGGAACTCACCATTTGGGGCGGCTGGTGGATTTGACCATCGGGGTCATCCCATCTCTGTAGAGGCTCTTGGTCTTACTGAAGTTAACAATGTTGAAAATCACCCTCTGAGAGAGAGAGAGAGAGAGAGAGAGAGAGAGAGAGAGAGAGAGAGAGAGAGAGAGAGAGAGAGAGAGAGAGAAAACAAATCTCATTAGGATGCTCTCTTGAGCAAAGAGCAGCCCCACTCCTGAAGGTGAGGGCAGTGAGGACTAATGAAACCATGCTCGGGGTGCCTTAGTCACCAGCCCATGGGGACAAGAAGGGCTGCCCCTGGTTTGCTGGTCGTTGCAAAAGCTAAACAGTGCTCAACACAGTGTTTTCAAAAGGTTCACACGTTAGTGCCATGATTATATACTGAGGTGTGACTCCTGTGTCTGTAACTGAATAGATAAAAATACTATTTATGAGGAAAATAAAAGTAATATTCAAGTATCAGAAGGACTGCCATGTGGGTGAGGCTTTGGCTTTGTTCCACTTGGTCCCAGAGACCCCCACATCTTAGACCCCAAAAGCACAAAGAAGGAATCTCCTCAAGTGACTGCTTGATTAGAATTTCCAGGGCATATTTCCATTATGCTTAAACCTAATGTTTTTTTATATTTTTTTATTTTTTACATTTTTTAAACCCTTAACTTCTGTGTATTGGCTCCTAGGTGGAAGAGTGGTAAGGGTGGGCCATGGGGGTCAAGTGACTTGCCCAGGGTCACACAGCTGGGAAGTGTCTGAGGCCAGATTTGAACCTAGGACCTCCCGTCTCTAGGCCTGGCTCTCAATCCACTGAGCCAGCTGCCCCCTTAAACCTAATGTTTCAAGTGATCATAAATGATCATATTTTACATCATTATAACTTCGAATAATAAAATTGGAATTCATGGGACCACTTCAGAACATTTTTTATTTGCTTTAACTAGGATCTACTATACAAGGGGTAATTGGGAACTAATATCACAGAGGGGCAGATTTAGGCTCTGAGTCAGGAAAAACTTCCTAACACTGGGATCAGGAGGAGGACGAGTAATGAGCTCCCCTTTCTTAGAGGTCTACAGAGGCTGGATGTTCTAAAGCAGGAATTCTTCTCTTTTTTGTCATGGAATCCCTCATACCCTCTTCGACAGTCTGCTGAAACCTACTGGCTCTGTCTTAGAATCATGCTGTTTTTTAATGCAGAAAGTAAACATAAAGAATTATAAAGGCAATCTTACATTGAAAGATGTATGTATGACATGTGTGTGTTGCGTGTATATACATTGACACATAACTGGTCACTCTATAGGCACCAGAGCTTAGCATTAGAGGGGACAGTCATGGGGCACTCTGAAACTCCCCCACAATCTCTTTGTGATTCTCACTCCGTGCATCCCCTCAGCGCCCACTGACCTATCCATGAACTGACCTCTCCTCACTGTTCTACAACCCTTTTTCACCCCAGTAGAGGTCTGGCACCCAGTAGACCCTAATTAAATACATACAGAATTGAGACACCCCAAACAAAGAGCTTGTTTTCTCTCGTAAGTTGAAGGATTCCTTTGGAACAAGATGGATGCATAACTAAACCTCCCATTGGTGAATAATGAGGTCTTGAGGAAAGTGGCCTTGGGGAGTAGTGAGCCTGGCCTGGAGCCTTGGGATCCTAAGATCTAGAGCTAGATGGACTGTCAGAGATGGTACAGTCTCAATTTGGAACTATGCCCAAAGGCTATAAAACAATGCACACTACTCTTTGATCCAGTAATACCACTACTAGGTCTGTATCCCAAAGAGATCCAAAAAAAGAGAGGAAAGAACCTACTTGTACAAAACTATTTAGAGCAGCTCTTTTTGTGGAGGCAAAGAATTGGAAATTGAGGGGATGTTCATCAATCGGGGAATGGCTAAGCAAATTGCAGCACATGATGATGGAATATTATTGTGCTGTAAGGAAAGATGAACAGGATGGTTTCAGAAAGAGCTGGAAAGACCTGCATGAACTGATGCAGAGTGAAATAAGCAGAACCAGGAGAGCATCGTACACAGAAACAGCAATATTGTGGAATGATCAACTGTGAAAGACTTGGCTACTTTCTGCAGTGCAATGATCCAGGACAATTCTGAGGGACTTAGGACAAAGAACGCCATCCACCTCCAGAGAAAGAATTGTTGGACTCAGAATGCAGATCAAAGCAAATGATTTGTCACTTTAGTTTATTTGGTTTTTTATTTTGGGGTTTGGATTTTATATGATTATTCTTTTATAAAAAAATGAACAGGGGTTCTGGGTTAAGATGGCGGCAGAGTAAGAAGCAGCTCTTAACCTCTCCTGACCGAAACACACAAAACTCCTCAAGGGGACATAAAAACAAGTCCAGACGAACGGAGGAACC
The DNA here is from genome assembly GCF_016433145.1 of Gracilinanus agilis. NCBI lineage: Eukaryota > Metazoa > Chordata > Mammalia > Didelphimorphia > Didelphidae > Gracilinanus > Gracilinanus agilis. The sequence continues at coordinate 29,409,954 of NC_058133.1, read as the reverse complement.
CCACAACAGGGCACAGCGTGGAA
>NC_058133.1:29340803-29407205 GCF_016433145.1 Gracilinanus agilis | reverse complement strand
GGGGGGGGTGCGGGGGGGGGGGGGGTGAAGGGGATAAGAGGAGTATGAATCAGGTAACCATGTTAAAAATGTATATTAATAAATGTTAAAAAAAATGAACAACATGGAAATATATTTTGCCTGATAATACATAAATAACAAAGATCAAATTGCTTACCATCTCTGTGAAGGAAGGGAAGAAAGGGATGGAAACAATTTGGATCATATAACTTCAGAAAACTTATGTGGAAAAATGTTATTGCATGTACTTGTTAAAATAAAATATCTTTACCAAAGCAAAAAAAAAAAAAAAAAAAAAAAAGATGACCCAGGCCAATACCTTTTTTTTTTTTCTCCTGAGATTCCCCAACATCAAAGCTATGACTTTATGGGTACAAGAAATATTCAGTCTGGAATTTTTTTTGTCAATGTAGCTCACCATCTTCTCCATACCGTATGGTTTTAGAGTGTTCATCAAGAGATGAAGTCCTTTGACCAAGGATCACCCAGCTGCCATGTGTTAGAGGGGAGACTTGAACCCAGGTCTTCCTGAAGGCTAATTTGTTATCATCTTTATTTTATAATTGAGCACACTGGTGCCTGGATCCATTATGGACTATGTAACCTTTACTAGCACACCTCATTGCTCAAAGCCTCAGGTAATTCTTCTTCAAAATGGCAACCATTCAAAGAATTCAACTAAAGAAACATTTATGCTGTGCCTAGTGAGCCACTCAGCAAACATTAATTAAGTACCTACTGTATACCATAGGCCTATAGGTACTGTGTTAAGCACTTAGGATATAAAGAAAGGGGGTGGCAGACAGGTTCCCATCCTCACAGAGTGCACAGTCTAATGAGTAAAACACACACAAACAACTGGTTACAGACAAAATACATACCAGATAAATGTGTGCCAAGTCCAGTTACAGGCAACAGGAACACAAAGACAAAAGCACCTTTGAAGAGCTTGCCAGCAATAAGGATAATAATTGTTCTGTCTCTCCCAAGAAGTCCTTACGGTCAAGAATAACTTACCTAGCAAGGGTAATGATACTTCCTTTACATCCCCTCAAAATCTTGCCTCCCATAGGAAGCCTTTCCAAAAGCCCTTAATTCATGTGCCTTCCCTCTAGGGATTATGTCAAATTTATCCCAGTACAGCCTGTTTGTACACAGTTGTTTAGTGTGTTGTCTCTCTTTTGAGCCTAGGAACTCCTGGAGGGCAGAGGTTATCTTCTGCCTTTCTTTGTACCCCCAGCACTTAATACAGTGCCTGGCACAAAGCAGGCACTTCATAAGTATTAACTGAAAGTCTAACTACAAGGTCAAAAATCAGATCTTTAATGAAATAGAGGACTTGGATCAATTCTTCATTTAAAGACTAGATGATAAACCCAAAGATCCAAGTTTTGGGAATAAGAGTTCAATACTGACAAAAATTGCTAGGAAAACGAGGAATCATTTTGGTAGAAACTAAGTATAGACCAATGTCTCTCCCAGATAAAGTAAAAATGGACAAATGATTTAGACATAAAGGGTGATATTATAAGTAAGTAGGGGAGCACAAAAACATATCTCTTTCAGATCTATGGATAAAGGAAGAATGTATGACCAAACAAGAGACAGAAAGCATCACAGGATGTAAAATGGATAATTTTGATTATGTGAAATTAAAATGCTTTTACACAAATAAAACTAATGCAAGCCAAAATTAGAAGAGAAACATTTTAGAAATGATAAATTTTCTATAAAATTCCTGTCCCCACCCAACCAGCAAGTTTCTCTGATAAAGGCCTCATTTCTAAAATACATAAGGGATTGAACCATATTTATAAAAATAAGAGCCATTCTCTAGTTGATAAATGATCAAAGGATATGAATAGATAGTTTTCAGAAGAAGAAATCAAAGTCACAAGAAAAATGCTCTAAATCACTGCAGATTAAAGGAATTCATATTAAAACAACGTTGAGATACCACTTCACTATTAGATTGGCTAACATGACAGAAAAGAAAAATGGCAAGTGCTGGAAGGGAATATGAAAAAATTGGGACACTAATGCATTGTTGGTGGAGTTGTGAACTGGTCCAACCATCTTGGAGAATAATTTGGAACTATGACCAAAGGGATATAAAACTGTGCATATCTTTTTTAGTCAGCAATACCATTCCCAAATAGTTAAAAGAAAATGAAAAAGGATCTATTTATTTTTTAAAAATACCAGCAAATAGTCAGCCACCTTTTACATAAAAATTGCCAGAGATGGGAGTAAGGCCTCAAGTCATCCAATTCCACTTTTGAATAGCTCATGGGATACCTTTTTGTAAATTCTACTCCATGTTCCTTGCTTGGAGCCTCCATAGGCCAAAGAGTCTATTGTCCTTCTCCTCCCCAAAGAGTGATATGAGTGGAAAAAAAAATGAAAATAGGATGCCTTGTGATAGGGAGAGATAACTAAGGAATGACACTCAGTGCCAAGAACTCCAGAGTGATAAGACCAGGACCACAGAGCAAGGAAATGAACACTTGGAAGCTTTCTGAAACCCAAGAAAAATCAATAGAGAAAGAGCTGACATGGACTAGAAAGTTGCTCTGTTTTTACTGAACAGTCTTTGGCGGGATGTCTGGAAGAATCTGTTGGAGACGAGCACTCCTGCCAAGAGGAGGCTTTGCCAAGTTTAAAATGGATGATCAGAAGTTTTTCCTGTGTCTCCTTAACAACGGAAGATCAGCACCGAATCAGTGTGAAGACCTTTACAGGGTAGAGATAAAAGCATCTAAAAGTAGCAAGGAGCGGGCTCCTGATCCAAGCATCTCTGCCATCCAGTTATCTTTTAAGGATTTTGTGGTAGGACTTGTGGTGCTCTGCAGGAGGGCAGAGGAAAGTGGAGAGACTAGGAATCAAGGCAATGGGGAAGAAACACACTAGACTGAGGACCAAAAGGCTTGGCTCTATCATATAGTAGCTAGAGAGCTTGTAATAAGTCACCTAACTATTCTAGGCCGTAGTTTTCTCCCATCTAAAACAGATGGGTTAGACAAGATGGGAACTAGGAATTCTGGTACCTGGGACAAATATAAGTGAGGAAAAAGGAAAGAGGGCCCAGAAGAGAAATTGAGCCATACTTAGAGTGAAGGAGTAGGAAATGGAAGATGACCTAGCAAAGCTTAATGAGGAAGCAGTCCTACAAGAGGTAGGAAAAGGCTCAAGAGAGAAGGATCATGAAAATCCAGAGACAGGAAAGAATAGCCAAGAGAAGTCGACTATGTCAAATTCTACAGAGAGATAAGGAAAGAAGAGAACTGCAAAAAGGCTGTTGGATTTCTCAATTAAGATGTCACTAGAAACCTTGGAGAAAACAATTTCAATTGAGTGATAAGACTGGAAGCCAAACTATAGGAGATTTGGAAGTAAACAGAGTAGTAGAAGCAGCAAATGTAGGAAGATATCATCATCATCATTGTCACCCTCACCACCACTGCTGTTAATAATAATGTTATTAATCATCATTAATTCTAATAATAAAAAGCGCCCTCCACTCCAGGAGTTTGGCTGTGAAATAACTAGAGAGGATGATATCTTCAGGCTATTGGGGATAAGTGATGGTATTTGAAAGATGATGAAGATTTGAAGATGTCTAGAAGCAGCAGGTACAGAATCAGTAGACAGATGAGGATTGAAAATGAGCAAGTATGGGCAATGACTTCTTATGGAGACTGGAGATACTGGGATGAAGCAGAGGGACTGGCCTTGGTGAGAAGGGCCGCCTCTTACAGAATAGAAAGGAGGTGAAAATGGGGAATTTAACAAGGGGTTTTGATGAGTTGAATACAGAAGAGGAAAAATCAAGCTAAATAACCCCTATTCTCTCAGCAAAGTATGAGGAAATCAGGTATTCTGCCAAGAGGCAGGAAGAAAAGGGCAGTATCAGAGGCCTGAGGGGAAAAGAGGTTTAGAGCGGCCACTGGGAGGAATCTGAAACAGAAATCAGTCACAGAGAATAGAAAGATTGCCTTGAAGAATGAGTACCGAGGTGAGATTAGGTGACAAATCTGTCTTGGTCCCAGTTAGTCCAGTTACATGATTTCCTCTAGCTCTGTTCAGCACCGTGTGAATAGGAGCAGAAAAGGTAACAACTGGTGGGCAAATGAAGGTTTGGGGTTTGCAGAGGCACAAGTAGAACAAAGGAACAAGGAATTCCAGAGAAGGGACCAAAGCGTCATTGAAGTGGTCACTATAAGGTCCATCCTAGGAGTGATGACCTGGACAAGGCATCATTGAGAGATGGAGCTCCTAGTCAGGATGAAGGATAGGTCTAGAAGTCAGGGAAACGGGAGAAATGATACCCTAAGAGTTAGTTGCTTCATATAATAGGAAGAGTGCTGTTGTTAACTGAAAAGGGAGAGAAGAACTAGAGCAAAGCCTTAGATAATCCCTGTAGTTACTAGGCATGACATGGATGAAGAACCAGAAAAGGATATTGAGAAGGAGCAGGAGAACCAGGAGAGTAATATCGAGGAAAATACCAAGGAAAAAAGGGTGCTCAGCAGTATCAAAGGCTGCAGAGACATCTAGAAGGATGAAGATTGAGAAAAGGCTACAGGTATCACTCCCATTTTATAGATGAGGAAACCGAGGATGAGAGATGAACTAATCTGCTCACTGTGACTGCACTATCGCAGTGGCTGGACTCAGTTACTGTCTCCTGCATCCAACTTCAGAGTTCACTACACTCTACTATGTGGCTCTTCACATGAATCATTCCAGAGAGGGTTCAAATTTGACCAACCCGTGAAAGGCAAAACTATCAACTCAGGCTATTAGAGCTTGTATTTCTGCAAACACTCTAGCCCCTCGGATGCTGGGTCACATCCAGGTCCAGAGGGCGGAGATGTCTGTTGGGTCCCGTTAAGATGGCTCCCTGCTCCCTGGAAAGGGACTGCTCCGGTTGGGGGCCATGGGACGCCTTCAAAGCTGGACTGTAACCATGGAAATCCATCCAAGGAGGCACAGGGAAGCAGGCTGTTGGAGGAGGAGAATCAGGAGTCCTGTCTAGAGTATCCCAAATCAAGGTGTGAGCACCGGTGGCATGAGAAGATGGAGAGTGGAGAAACGGCCCACACGTGCTTCCCTACCTTCCCTGCTTCCTTGCCCCTCTGTTCCCTCTAGACAAAGATCAGGCTCCCCTCAAAGTAGACCCTGTGCCACGCACAGGAGAATAGAATATCTTTGTTAGGCAAAGAGAACAAAGCCTGTAACCTGTTTCCAAATAGGAAGAGTTGGCTCCTCTCCCTAGCTCCCCCCCACCCAGCCTCGCCCATGATGTTCTTCCATAGCTGGCAGCTTATGAAATGATTTTTTTTTTCCATTAGAGAGACGGAGTTTATATCTTTACAAATGTGAATGTCTTTAGTTGTTTGCTCGGGGAGCCAGACATCTGCCATTCGAAAATGAAAATGAAAGGGCTTTAAAAGTCTGTAGACCACCAAGAGAGCTTGATGACAAAACGTTAGCCTTAGAACCCGGATCATAGAATGTCAGAGCTGAGAGGGGCCTTAGAACGAGGGGCCTGGAGGAAAGACCTTGCCCAAGGTCACTCAGCTTGTAAATGGCCAGCCTAGACGATGCGGTCTGGCCCTCACCAGTCTATCAGGAGTCCTCCATCCCCAGGTCCCCCCTGCAGCAGCTAAGAGCCAGAAGACGGCTCTCCTTCCTCCACCATGGTCCAGACACAGCATCTCTTCAGTGGAGGCTTCTGTTGCAGGATCCCGAGCAAGGAGATGTCAGGAATGATGGATGAGAACCAGGCTCCGGCTCTCTGCCAGCCTCCTGAGAATGAAGCTGCTGCTGACTCCAAGGCAAATTCTCTTTTCCCTTCTCACTCATGTTTGTGCCCCTGCACTCCACCAAATGAGCACCAGGAAGCTCAGTCTCCAATGACATCAGCCTCTATCAGGGAGAACTCTAGATGCACAGCCACACTGCTGCCTACTTTCTGTTGCTATAATCTATCATTTTTCTGTCTTTCAAATAATCAGGAATCTTGGACTCTCGCCCCATTCAATTAGGAATCCCAGAAGAGGGTATGGTCCAGCTTGTCCCTGAATAGGAATCTACTCCACAACATTCCTGAGTCTCTGCATGAATTCCTTCTGGGATGGGGAACTTGCTACCTCCCACAGCAGTCCACTGCATTGACAGATGAGAGGCAGGAGCGTGTGATAGACAGGACACTGGGTGTGAAGTAAGAAAGCCCAAGTTGGGATTCTGCCTCAGATACTCACTGCTTGTATGACTCTGGGCACTCCAGCTTTGGACCTCCCTGAGATTTTAATTTCCTCATCTGAAAAATGGGAAGGCCAAAATCAATGGGCTCCAGGTCCTTTCCAGTTCTAACTCCAGAACCCTATGAATTTCCTCCCCAAACTGACCTACAATGTGCCTCCTTGTGACTTTACTTGAATGCCCCTGGTTCTGCCCTTCTGAGGTCAAGCAGAAAAAGGATAATCAAAGAGAGCTGCTCAGGCTAAATAGTCTCAGTTCCTTCAGTCAATCCAATCAAGGCCTGCTCCTGCCCCTCCCCACCCCCCAGGCCTTTCATCTTCATGGACTTACTCCTTTCTAGTCTGTTATTATCTAAACTTCATGGCCAGAACTGGACACAGTAACCTACATGGCATGTGACCAAGTCAGAAGACAATCTTCTTTCCTCCTCTTTGGACACCAAGTCTCTAAAAAAATAATAATAATTTTTTCGCCAAAAAACATAAGGAAAGGGGACAGCTGGTGGCTCAGTGGATGAGAGCCAGGCCTAGAGACAGGAGGTTCTGGGTTCAAATCTGCCCTCAGCTACTTCCCAGCTGTGTTACTCTGAGTAAGTCACTTAACCCCTATGGCCTAGCCTTTACCACTCTTCTTCCTTGAAACTGATACTTAGTATTGATCTAAAACAGAAGGTAAGGGTTTAAAAAAAATAGAGAAATGTGTTTCTTTATCAAAATAAGTAGATATTTTGTTGATAACATTATTAATTGAAATAAATGTTTATTTGACATTTCGTTTAAATTCAATTTCATTTTGCTTTCAGTTCTGACTTCTCCTTCTCTCACCTCTCCCTCTCTTCTATAGAAAAAGCAAGAAAAACAAAACCTGTTATAAGCATGTATAGTCATGCAAAACAAATTCACACATCAGCCCTGGTTTAGTTAGTTTGTTTGTTTTTTAACCCAAACCCCAAAAGCCTCAATCTACACTCTGAGTCCTTCCCCACTCTGCAGGAGATGAGCAGTATGGCTCATCACGAGAACCCCAGAACTGCTGGTCATTGCCGGGAGGCCTCTCTTGATGTAGCCGAAGATCTCCTATTAGTTTCTTTAGCGGTTATTTTGTCACATTGCTGACTCACTTCAAGCTTGCTGGTCTTTTTTCACCATAATTGTCTCTCAGCTCTCCCTGCCGAACCCCACAGCCTCTATGAGGATCCTTCCACGATCCCAGGAATAATGGGTTCATGGATCTACGATCTCACAGTTCAGACCTTTACATCCTATGTCCTCCCCTAAAGCCTCCACAGCACACTCACCTAAAACACTTAAAAAGACTTCTGCTCCTACAGTTAGGGGAGACTTGACATTTTCTACGAAATTTCATCTCATTCAATTTAGCCAAATGTTTAGCTACTGACAGCAGTGGGGCCTTTGGTGGGGCCTGCAGGCTGAAAAGGAATCAGTTATGTGTTATGGCTGGAGAAGAACCCAAAGTAACCCTGGGATGCCCTGAGAAGCTGGGCCTTAAAGAACAAGGAGCTGACAGTCCCACTGCATTTTTGTGGGTCCAGACACAGTCTGGAATATTCAGCTTAGTACTGAGGGCCCCATCTTAGGAAAGGCATTAATAAGCTGGAGAAGGCAATCAGATTGGTGAAGTACCTGAGCCCCACGAATATACTAGAGATGGAAGACCAGAAGAAGAGCAGGCTCAGAAGACTGGACAAAGGCCACTTGGTTCCCTTCTTTGAAAATTCTCCCTCCAAAGAAACTCATCAAACTAGTGCTTTAATACTCAGATTTAATACATTAAAGCTAAAGCAGCCTAGATCAACCAGTTCCCATTTTACAGACATGTAAATAAAGGCTCAGATGGTCAAGTCCAGTGTTCTTTCCCCTCTGCTCTGGTGCAGTGGCCTAGTCAGAATTGCTATGAGAAAGAGGAGAAGGGAGCTTGTCTAGGTCTGGGTTTCTTTCTCTATAAAACCCGAGTCTGTCAGACTAGGGGATCATTAAAGCCCTGTCAGGTCCATTCAGCCTGGGAGACATCAGACAGTCCAGCAGCAACATCTCTCTCGTGAGACTGCTCATGAGCTGGGAAGTCAGCGGTCCATGGGCAGCAGCGTAGCCTCCCCATTCTCCCCGGCACCACTCCTTGCGTCACAGCCAGACAAAATGGGCCGGAAAAATAGCCCTGTGATGTGATAAGGCAAGCTTCATACAGACTTTAATTACTTTTAACCTGATTGTTCTTAGTCATTTTCAAAGAAAACGTCAGCACAGTCACATTTCCCGTTGAATTCATTAGGCACGAATGTCTCTGTCAAATATTACCCCACGTATTGGGGTGATGAAAAAGGAATATGTGTCAGCCGGCCTTTATCTAATCACAGTTTGATCACAGTTAAGCTTAGCCAGAATGAATCCAGTAGTGACACTGGGCACGGCCAGAGGAGGATGCCCTTTCCTGTTAGCCCAATTCAGGGAGCATCTGTTAACCCGGGCACATCGGAGGCCTTCTGGGCTCACAGGCAAAGGCACAAGAGACAGCAAACGACCTCAGACATACTCCATCCTGGCCAGAGAGAGGCAGGAGGCTGTGAGGTCCTGGGGGCCCTGACCAGCCAAGGGCATTCATGAAGGATTTTGCTAAAAATGAAAATGATTCTTTTTTTGCATTTTAAGATGAATAAAATCATTTCTTTATGATAACTTCTGGGAGAGGTTGTTTATATCACCTTCATTGTACAGATGAGGAAACTGAAATTGAGAGGGGTTTGGGGCGCCTGGCGAGAAGCCACCCAGAAGCTCAACATGTTAGAACCTGGGACTGTGGAGCTCTGTCTCTGTAGGACCCTGTCCTCTGAGAGCTCACATTCTGTGATTCCGTGATCCTGAGAGAATGAGGCTGGCTCCTTCCCTCTCATTCAAGGACGCTCTCAATCATCTTAGTAGATTATGAGATTTAGAGCAAGAAAGGACTTGACTGAAGCCACTGTACATTCAGAAAACTTTACTCTTGGCCTGGTGTTCACCTACGCTATCTCCTTTGGGCCTCACAAAACCCCGGGAGGGAGATGCTAAAGTATTAAGTGGAGTAGAGTGGAAAATTTGAATCTGAGGCCCCGGGTTCAAATCCTGCCTCTGTCACTGTGACTTGGAGCAAGTCATTTCAATTCGCTTGGATAAGACAGTCTTGGGGGCCTCTGCCAACTCTCAATCTCTGAGCCTGTCCCCCTTTTCCAGTCAGAATGTGACATGTTTACAAAACAAATCTGTACCTGAGGTACCACTAGAAGAAAAGCCTTTGTGAATCCAAGCCCTACAGATCAATGACTGCAGAAGCCTGAGTTTTCCTCTTCTCTTTCCCTCTAGTTCAGGCTCTTATTTTATAGTCTACATGGGGAAGCTGAGGCTCAAAGATGAGAAGGGATATGCCCCAAGGCCTTCAGACCAACTTTCCATCCATCTCTTGGCCACCTTTCCTCAGCTGGACACAGACAAAGAATGTCAGAGCTGGAGGGAGCCCTGGAGAGCACCATCCCACTCCTCCCTCTATAGAAGAAGTTCATGCAAGTTCAGCCCAAGACAGGAAAATGCTGAGGCCCTTAACAGAAAAGGGGAAGGAGCAAGGGCAGGCCATCGGCAAGAAGCCAGCCTGCAGACACTTCATCAAGTACCCAGACTCCTCTGGCAGTCAGGACACTGTTTCAGTCCCAGCTTAGTCACTTAACAGCTGGTTACGGTAGGCAAGGCCCTACCCAGCTCTGGGTAGCACAGCAAGCCTGCCCTTGACCTATGGAATCGGGAATGGTTGAGAGATTCTGCCCTTCCTGATGCCGGCAGGCCAGGCACACCTTGGTGCAAAGCAGACTGTCATGCCAGACCGAGGGGCTCCTCTGACCCCTCTCTCCTCCACACACTGGACACTGCCATCCAAATGGAACACTCACTAATCCATGTCTCTAGTGCCACCATCTCTGGGAAGCCTTTCTTAATCTCTCCTGGCGGCAATGAATTTTCCTAATTCTTCCAGACTTCCCAAAGTGCTTGGTTTGCTCCTCTCTGAAGCACTTTTCTTCAGTGATTTTGTATAAAAATATTTGTGTCTGTGCCCTCACCTCCTCCCAGGCCACGATTTGTTATGACTTGTGTAACTCCCCTACTAAGAAACCCAGTGCGACATAACCAAGGCAGAGCACAGCCCTCTCTAGTCTGGCAAATACTGGCAGGGGAGGGCAAACAGGGCTTTGTTCCAGGGTACCCACGTCAGGTGTTCGCACCTTGCGGTCCCAAAACCTTGGGGCTTCCTGAACTCTAAAGCCCTTTTCCAGGCGAGGGCCAGCATCCCAACCTCCCCCTCCCCACCGTGGGGGGGTCTGTCTCTGTCCTGTGCCCCAAACGACAGGATCCTGAAGGAGATGCTGCCCTCCCAGCACGACTGTACCTGGGCAGAATGTTCTGCACCATCGCTGTCTGTCCTAACACAGATCAAAGAATCCTTATGGCTTGACTCTTCCAGGCATATACCCCATGGAGCTGAAGAAACACTGGGGGCCATTCCTTGGAGAAGAGAGTGTGGAGGAAGAAGACCAGCATTTGGGGCCTGGGTTTGCCCCTGCTACCTCTGGGGCCTCACCCAAGTCCTTTCTCTCCTGGGTACTCAGCTTCCTCCCCTGTAACATCACTAAAGAAGTCGGCCTGCATCATCACTAGGGTCCTTTAGAGCAATAACTTTCAAGTAACTGTAATGCGATGAAATGACTCGAGATGAATGGCGCCAAATGGACGCCTGGCCTTCTTCTCTCCTCTAGTGCTAGAGAGCTCCCTTTCCTTCCCACCCCCCTCTGCCTAAGAGCTGCCCAGGACAGCAGGCAGGACAGGAAGGACCATCTCTCCAGCCCTGGCTGCAGGACTAGGGCATAGTGCGAGGGGGAAGAGTGACAGGAAGGGGCCCAAGGAAAGGCCCAGCCAGCCTGAGCTCAGTGAATCCCTTTCCAAGGGGCAAACAGTGCTTGCAACATGGCAGCTCGTGCTGTGCTGGTACACATTTCTTTATGCAGTTATGGAAATGAGGCCAGTGATGCCATTTCTGGAACGCCGAGAGAACACACACACACACACACACACACACACACACACACACACACGAGCCCTCGTACGTGGGCACATCCATACACGCACACACACACAGAAATAGAGGGACCTTTAGATGTTGTTCCTGGTGCTTTTCCCTGCCTGAACCACCACCACCACCCCCATCCCTTCTTCTTTGTTCAAATAAAGCCTGCTCTGACTTCAAAACCTCACTGACATTCTTTCTGCCTTTTCCCTGCAGGAAACAAGTCAGTTCTCCTTGAGGAGTCACTAGGAAGGGAGGGGATAGGCCTGCTCTGCTCCTGCCATGACCAACTCCAAGTGGAGTGCCGAGCTCAGGTCTGTTTAGGAAAGACAATGATAAACAGGAGATCACAGAGAGGAAACTAAGGTGGAGAAAGAAGGAACTGGGGGCCACAGCAGAGGAGGATGAGCTAAAGGCATTAGAGGTGTTGAACCTGGAGAAGAAAAGGCTTAGGGCAGTGGGGCAGCACAGCAGCTGTCTTCAAACCCAGGAGAGAACACGTCATGAGAAATGAAGGCGAGAGCATCCCCTGGGAGATTGGCGGGGGGGGGGGGGGGGACGACTTTCTTTGCTTGGCCCCCATCAAGGGCAAAACAGGGAGTTCTGAGGGCAAGTTACTGAGGAACAAATTTATTTCAGTGCAAGGATGGAAAGCAATTAAAACTTTTATTAAATTTTAATAAAAATAACCCTATGTACCAAGCATTGTGCTAAGTACCAGAGAGACAGGGACAAAAAAAAGGCAGAAATGCAGCATGGGATAGTAGACAGGAGAATGGACTTGGGCTCGGGCAACATGGGTTCGCATCTAGCATTAGTCACTTCTTGTGTAACCTTGGACGAGACACTTTCCCTTTCTGTACCTCAGTTTCCCATCTTCAAAATGGGACTAGATGGCCTTTAAGGTCTCTTCCACCTATGAAACAAAGATCCGGGGCATTATGAGCTTATCTAGGGAAGAATCACTGGGGCTCAAAGCAGGCTTCAGGAAGGGGACAGTCATTAAGCTTGAAGAAACACTATGTGCTAAGTGCTAAGTGCTGGGGAGACAAAGGCAAATCAAGTCCCTACCCTCAAGGAGCTCACATTCTGAGAACTAAGCCTGGAGAGACTGGTGGCCTTTGACTAGACACAGAGGAGTTAAGGGACATTCCAGGTAAGGAGGAGCAAGCAAGAGCTTAAGCAGAATGGAGTAATTTGAGGGTGGAGGACAGACTGGCTCATATTGGGAACCATTTTCAAACTTTATCTTGTAACTGTGGTGGTCCATAAAAACCACCTAAAAGACCACCACAAGAAAGTGAAAGATTTAGACCTAGAGATAATTAAATGGAACCCTCCCATTTTACAGATGGAGACCAAAGAAATGAGGAGAATCAACAAAAGATATAGCTAGCAAAGGGCAAACCAAGGACTTACACCTCAGTCCTTAGCCTCAAAACCCTGAGTTCTTTGTACTATCCCACATTATACATATAGACTTCTTAGAAGCAAGGATAAGGTTAAAAACTAGATGGAGGAGTAAAAGATGGCAGAATTCCTTGGAGAGCTTATAGTCTAGGAAGGGAAGCAAATCTGCCCTCTTTTACTCCCCTCATTCTGTGACTGATTCTGTTGGGTTCGCCTATGCTCCTGACCATTCTGTTCCTGGATCACTGCTTTCCCTACATACAAATTAGAGCACATCAACTTATATTTCTTTTCCTGAGCTAAGAATACACAAAGTGACTAGAAACAGTTCCAATGGTTACCTCTGTTCACACAATGAGACAACTGTGAGGATACTTGGGGCAATGGAGAAAAAATATTGCAAGCAGTCAAAAAGAATGGATGCAAGTAGCCAGGAGCCAGTTAGAATCGTGAAGATTTAGCAGACATACCTATAAAAGGAGCAGAGAAATTGGAATACAATATTTAAGAAGGCAAAATATCTAGGGCTTACACCTAAGAATAACTCACCCAGCAACAATAAACTTATTTCATGGTAGGGAGTGTGGGGATCAACCTTTAATGAAATAAAGAACTTCCAAGCACTCCTGATGAAAAGACCAGAGCTTCAGAGAAATACTGACATAAAAATACAGGAGTCAAGAGAAGCATAAAAAAGATAAACATAATGGAGCAAGCACAAGGGACTACAAAAGGATAAAGTAATTACATTCTTATATAGGAAGAAGACACATGCATATCCCCAGAACTCTAATGAATCATAGTGAGAGTATAATTAGAAAGAGGACATGGAAATGAATCTGTTATGTTTTGATGATCTTAAAAGAAGAATGGAAAGGAAGGGGAATGAAAATATACAGGAAGGAAGGAAAAGGGAGAGAAAGATTAGGGGAAATTACCTCATATAATCAGGACATGAAAGAAGAAGTCTATGCAGGGAGGGAGAGATGGGAGGAAAAAGTGACATCTGAACCTCAATCTTATCTGACTTGATCAAAGAAGGAAAGAAAACACACATGTATGAAATAGAAGTAAACAGAGTTAAAACAAGAAGATGGAACAGAGTCTGTTATGCTTCAGCCGAAGGGGGAAAAAAACAGTAATGAAAATCACAACCTCAAACAAAACAACAGCAAAAATAGACCTAATTCAAAAAGATAGAGAAAACAGTATTTTGCTGAAAGGTGCTGTAGACAATGACTTTATATCTATACTAAACACATATACCCCAAATGGCATAGTATTTAAATATTTAAAAGATAAATGAGTTATCAGGGGGAATAGACAGTAAAATTAAAGTCAAGAACCAAAAATTTTCCCTCTCAGATCCACATAAATTAATTTTTTTTCAATTTAATTGATTGATTTAGAATACTTTCCTTTGGTTACCTGATTCACGTTCTTTCCCTCCCCTCCTTCCTCTTTCCTTCCCATAGCCAATGAGCAACTCCACTGGGTTTTACATATATCATTAATCAAGACCTATTTCTATATTGTTAATGTTTGCAGTAGAGTGATCGTTTAGAGTCTACATCCCTAATCATATCCCCATCGACCCATGTACAAGCAGTTTTTTTTTCTGTGTTTCTACTCCCACAGCTCTTTCTCTGGATGTGGAGAGCATTCTTTCTCATAAGTCACTCAGAACTGTCCTGGATCATTGCATTGCTGCTAGTAGAGAAGTCTATTATGTTCAATTATGCCACAGTGTATCAGTCTCTGTGTACATGTTCTCCTGGTTCTGCTCCTTTCGTTCCGCATCAATTCCTGAAAATCGTTCTAGTTCGCATGTGAGTAAATCAATTTTAAGACAGACAAATAATAACAAAGATCCTGAACAGAATTTTAGAAAAGTAAGATATGATATTTTGAAAGGGAATAGAAAGAAATGTACATACTACCAATGCTTTTTATAATTCATTTCCTAAAAATGATTATATGTTAGACATAAACACTTCACAAACAAATGCAGAAAAGCAGAAATAGTAAATGAATCTTTTACTGATGACAATGCAATAGATTATATTTAATATAGGGTCTCTGAAGTAGATTAAAATTAATTTGAGATTAAATAACTTAATCCTGAAGAAGAGGTAAATCAAAGAAAAAACATGTAAATAATAAAGGCAATAAAAATAATAGCAATAATGAGATAATCTACCAACATCTGGGAGATGTGCCCAAAGTAACACTTAGTGGAAATTTTATAACTTTAAATATTTTCATCAATAAAAAAGAAAAAAGGTGATGAATTTATGATAAATCATATTTTAAATTTTAATTTAATTTAAGAAAAAATAAAATTAACTACTATCAATTAAACACAAAATAGAAATCCTGAAAATCTAGAAATTTACAAAGTTGAAAGCAAAAATATCTAAAACCCTGGATTAAAAAATAAAATTAGGAGCTATTTTTAAAACTAATAAAATAGATAAATCACTACCCTAACTTTTAAAAAAGCTAATAAATTACCAGTATCAAAAATAAGAAAGGCAAATTGATAACCACTGAAAAATAAAATATTAGAACCCACTCCATCAATTATATACCAATAAAACTGACAATCTAAGTGAAATGGATGAATATTTACAAGGAATTAATGACAAAATAGAGGAGCCAAATAATACTCTCCTAAGACAAAGATAAGAAAGTAAATTTTCCAGACAAAGTAGGTACACAGTGAAAGAACCAGGGTTAGAAAGAGCACTATCTTGAAAAAACTGAGGGACTGTTTTACAAACTATGAGGATATTTTGAGATAGATTAAGGAAAAGGAAATTATACTATTATATTAAAGGAATTGAGTAGTAGTATAATAAAGGATTTGAGACATACTGAAGGAGGTTAAGAATACTAGAAAACATTACAACTCAGAAAAGATGATCATTAGGGCCAAGTAATAAAATACACAATTGGGAAGTCATGGGAGTCTGGAGTGTTCATATTGATCACACCAGCTTATGGTGGAAAAAAGAGGCCAGAAACATCAAGGACTACACCTCACAATACTGTCTACAAATGAATCTTTTAGGGGGGGGCTGGGGTGGGTGGGACAGAATTCCTGAAATGATAGGCACAGAGAAGAGAAGAGAAGAGAAGAGAAGAGAAGAGAAGAGAAGAGAAGAGAAGAGAAGAGAAGACAAGTGGAAAAAGGTAAGAGAGGAATATGTGATTTACCCTAAAGGTAAAACCCAAACCAAAGGCTAACAATGAAGGCAAAGTAACTTCCATAGTCTCACTAGAAGCGGGTCAACAGGAAAATGGGTGAGGAGGCAAAGATAAGGATTAAAACAGGGAACAAATGAGAAAGGGAAAAATCCTATTTCAATGGTGGGAGGGTCCCATGGGGGAAGTAATATATTTTATAATGGAAAATGGGACGTTATAATAAGTATAATCTGCAGGGATTTGGTGCTTAGAGAGACCACTCATCCTGCCTCAAGAAAAGGAGAATCAGAGCCCTTGGAGGTAAATGCTGCCACCCAAAAGGGCAGGAACCCAAAGAGATTTCATGGTAAATGGGAAAGAATGATCATGGGCAGGGTAAAATTCAATAATAAACTCTAAATCAGGATAAAGAAAAATTCCTACTAGGCGGCAGTACTTTTATTTCTTTCATTTGCAGGAATTGGTGTTTTTAAGAGTGAGACAGAACAGAAAAGGGGGAATCAGGGGCAAGTTCCATGAAAAAAAGAAAATAGAAACTATTTAGAAGAAGGCACCCAAAATAGGTACCTTAGAACCTATAATTCCATAAGGAATACAAAGAATAAAGAATAAATAAGTATAAGGATCATGAATAAAAGAATAGAAGTCTAAAATAGTCAGGAAATATAATCAAGGGCGTGAATGGGGGAAGAAATTATTTTTTGAAAAAGGTACAGAAAATGAAATTTAAAAACGAACAAAAGTTGAAGGGGAAAAGAGGAAGAGGATTTTACTTGGCAACTGAATTGGGAGAGAAAAAGAGGAGAAATTAGATTAATAGATAAAAGGAATTAGTAAGTGAAGTAAAACTCCAAAAGTAGGTAAAGAAGTGATAAACAGGATTTGGGGGGAGGAGGGAAGGGTAGTTAGGGTAAAAGGAAAAGTGCCAATGGGAAAACAGGCCCTTAATGTAGATTCAGCTCAAACAATTTAAAGAACAAAGCACTAAATTTACAAAGGAAGAAAGGGAAGATCCTAATTTGGAAAATGAGTACATGCAAATTGAGGGTATCCTGATGAAATATGAGAAGCGAATAGGCAGGCTTCTGCAAATGATTGTGGATAGCAGATGGCATCGGCACCATCACACCAATAATTGAAAAGTATAAAAAATATAAAATCCTGCTGTTTTCATTGTTTGGTGAGCACACACACACACAAAAAGCATTTAGTAAAATTTCAGAGATGTCTGGAAACTCAGTGGCCACATAGATCAATACATACCTGAAAAAGAATTCCTAGTAGGGCATTCTGGATAAGTGGTGGCCCAGTCTTTGTTTAAAACCTAAGAAGAAGAAACCCATTGCCAGCTGAAAGTCTAATACATTTTGGGATAGCTTTAGTTATTAATCATTTTTTCCTTACATCAGGCATAAATTTGTCTTTGAATCTCCTACTTATTGGTCCACCTTTCTGTTCTATAGGCCATTTGTCCCATTCAAAAAAATATAACCTAAAACCTTTTTTTTTTCTTAAACTAATTAATTTAGACTATTTTTCCATGGTTCCATGATTCATGTTCTTTCCCTTCCCTCCACCCTCCCTGAGTTGATGAGCTATTCCACTGGTTTATATATGTGTCATTGTTCAAAGCCTATTTCCATATTATTCATATTTGCAATAGAGTGATCATTAAAGTCAAAAATCCCCAATCGTATACTCGCTGAATCATGTGATCAATCCTGTGTTTTTCTTCTGTGTGAAAGTCTCTTTTCTAAAAAGAAGATTTGCACACATTTTAAATTCATCCAAAATTCCTTAATAAATGTAAGCACAGAGGGATAATTCTTCTCAGAGTGCTTCTTACTCCAAACCTGGTGTGGCCAGGGCAGAGGACAATGTCCTGGACGCTGGTCGTGCCTCTCAATGCAGTCTAAGGTTCCATTCACTACTATGGACTGCTATATCACTCTGACGTTGAGTTTGAGTCCACTAAAATTGCCAAAGAGTTAACCAGCACAGAGACGTCCCGAGGTTTCCTCCTCACACTTGAGAAGCCGATTCTTAGTGGATTCCGCCTAGTGCTCTAGTCTGTCAAGACCCTTTTAGATGCTGACTCTGTCACTGGGTGTTTTGGTTGTCCCTCCCAGTTTGGTGTCAGCTGCAATCATGATAAGCACATCATCCAACCCCTTATCAAAGTAACTGATGACAATGTTAAACATCAGAGGTATTCTTCTAGGGTGTCTATGCTTATGTTAACATGGAGTCATTCACAATTACCCTTTGAGTCTGAATCCTTGTGATCTACATCTCTTCATCTTCTATACAAAACAGAATGAGATACTTCACTTTGTTTAACTGGTTAGAATCCAGGTAAACTATATATCCTCGGCACTCCCTTCATCTACCAGTTTTGTCATCCTGTCCAAAAAAGAAATGTGATGAGTCTGTCATGTTCTGTCCGAACTTAAGCCTGGCTGACTGTGTAATCGCTGCCTCCCTTTAAAGACATTAACCAACACCTTCTTTAATGATCCTTTATACAAGTTTCCCCTCTCATTTCCCATCATCTTTCAAATAACACTCGCAGAGACTCTGCAATCTCATCTGCCAGTTCTTTCAGGACTCAGGATTTAGTTCCTCCAGGCCAGACGACTTGGATTTATCAAAGACAACAAGTGATCTCTCTCAAAAATCCTTACTTATCTTGGGTATTCTGTGGGAAGCCAATAAGAGAATAGATAAAAATCTAAGACTCCTCTTTTGACCCCTTTTGTGATCCTTGTGATTTCTTCTTGAAAAGTATTATGGCCTTACTGAAAAGCTTTAAGTTCCTATCAAACCTGAATTTAAATGGTTAACATTGTTAACACAGCAAGGAATGCTGCTGCCTGTTATAGCTAAGGCCAAGATACTCCCCAACTTGGCTTTCTGATAAGAACCTAGTAAAAATTCAGCCTTGGCCTTGGTCTATTCTGAAGCCAATATTTTGTGTTTTGATGTGACATAATTTGTAACTTCTGCGCATCTGCAAAGTTTCTGGGGGGGAGGGGTTCTTTTGTGTGAAATGAGTCTTGAAATATATATAATAAACTCCATGCTCCTGGAGCCAGAGCTGGAAGCATGAAGTAAAAGACATTTCCCTTGTCCTGTCCTTATTTCCTTATCAACTAAACTGTCATCAGATTATCAGAGATGATAAAGAGATCTCCACAGTATTCTGTTGTCATTTTTGTTCTGTTATACCCAGTAAAGAGGTCATTCTCTTTTGCAGGGGAAGACTTAAACAAACAAAAAATTAAACAACTCCCTTCACTCAATTCAGTCCTCTATGTGGTCAATTATCATAATCACATCCATACCAAGCAAAGGTCCTATTTCTTCTTTGATTCTCCTTTTTCTCGCAAGGTAAGTCCTTTTTGTTGCCTTTACTTCATTCTGTACTCCATTCCAAGTGAACAAATATATTTACCTTTCTATTGACTTCTATATTTGCATTCCAAAGTTTCTACTCAGCCCTAACCTTTTTAACAGGCATTCCTTCAAGGCCTCCACTTCATTAAAAATATTTTTTTTTCTAGGTTAAGGTTACACTTAAGGCAGCTAGGTAGCACATTTGATAGAGTACTGGGCTTAGAAACAAGAAGACTCATCTTCATGAGTTTAAATCTGACTTCAGACATTTATTAGTTATAGGAGTCTGGGCAAATCACTTAACCCTGCTGGCCTCTGTTCCCTCATCTGGGGAAAGAAATGCCAAACCACTCCAGTATCTTTACCAAGAAAAACTCAAATGGGGTCATGAAGAATCAGACATGACTGAACATCAACAATGGAAGATTATATTTATTTTTACAAGATAGATTATTTTTAGTTATAACCCTTCATCCTTTGCATTGTGGAATAACATATATTCCAAGCTCTCCTCTCCTTTTAAGTGTCAGCTGCCAAATCTCCTATGATCATGATCACTTAATACTTGAACTCTAACACTATTTGCAATATTTTATATTTGGCCAGGAAGCTCAAGATTTTGGCTGTGACAATCATGAGTATTTTCTTTTTCTTCTGGGTTTTCTTTTTGGAATTCTTTCAGGAAGTGAGTTGTGGGCTGTTTTTTTTTTCCTGTTTTCACTTTCTCCTCTTGTTCTAATAGATATGGGGCAGGTTTCATTTGTGATTCCTTGAAATATGGCCTTTTAGGAATCAGATGAATTTTAGACAACATCTCTTCTTCTGATTATGTTTTTAATATTTCTTGTTTTCTCATGGAGTCATTACTTTGCATTTGATCCATTCTAATTTTCAAGGAATTCTTGAAATCCTTCAAGGAATTCTTAGATCACCACCTTTTGTTATTAGTTATTACTTTCCCTGGCCATTCATTATTTCTTAACTGACATTTCATTTAGTAGACATTTTGTGTCACTTGGTTCATTTTTTGCAGGTTCTCATAGGATACCAGGGCTAGGACATTCTCTTCTTTAAAGCCTTATTTGGCTTTATGATGGAGTTCTTCTCTCCTCTTGGGTTTAATTCATATATTTCCACTCTGTACAACCTCCTCACTGCACTCAGAATGTTCTTCTGTTTATTCACATTTCTAGCAGCGGGCTTTGTGCCTGGATCACATACTGTTCCTATCCATACTCCTAGAAGGTGTGGGCAGGCCTTGTTTGGCCCAGGCTGAGACCAGGCCTTTATTTTCACAAGAATTCCTGGGTTTTAATTCTGTTTTTTTTTTGCCACTTTTTTTTTTGCCTCTTTGCCACTGGCCCCTTCTGGAGGTCCTGTTGGAGGCAGAGGTGTCCCTGGCTGGGAATGTGACAGTTCCCCAGGCTGATGTTGCTGACTGTACCAGTAGCAGGCTTCCTGCAAGGCCCTAAGGGCTTCCTTTCCAAAGTACTGCCCTGGCCCTTTCTCCCATGACGGGCTCCTGCTGGAGCTCAGGTACTGGCTGCCTGGGCCCTGCCCTCTGTGGTAGCTCAGGTGTGTCTTGCTTGAGTGTTTGCTCTAAACCTGTCTCATGCTATGGTCCGGCACAGGCTGCCCAGGACCTGTACCTGGCATTGGTCCAGTTGCATAGCCGGCTGTGTGTCTGGGCTGCTTCTAGTTTATCCATCTGGAGCCTCAGCCACATTATGGCTGCCTTTTTATACTGTTGGAAACTGGATGGAGGAATTTATGCTGAAGACTTTGTTCTTGGCTCTCATTAGCACTGACCTTTCTGGTGCATGTTTAGGGCTCACTGGTGTGCTCGTGGGGGATCTGGGCTCCCCTGGGCCTCATGTGATGCCATCTTTCCATAATTTTGGAAGGCAACTTTTAAAACTCAAACGTGTAAGCTTTTTATGTTTACCTCCGTAAAATGTCCTTTAATTAAGTTCAGTCCAATAGTCCAGCCTACTGAGAACTTTTATAGATTTGGGTCTTGTCATCCATTATGTTAGCCATCCCTCCCAGGCTTGTGTCCTCTGCAAATGTGATGGAACCTTCAATGCCTTTATTCACATCACTGATGAATAGTACAGGTCCATAGATTTCTTAGCTGAAGTTTCCCTATCTGAAAAATGGGATAAGAACAATATCCTTATTATCTGTATTACAGATTGTAAGGGTACTATAAAAAAACCCCAAACTTCTTTATACCTTTGGTTTAAAGTGACTTCCAAATATGGCCTCTCCCTGATCTCCCATCACACCCAAACATATAAGCTTCTCCTTTTAAAAAAGAAAAACACTTCACCAAAATCAGTCTTGTAGTGGCTTCTTCCGACAGTACCCGACACCCTGTCCCCAAAGTCCTTCGCTTCTCCAAGGAAAGGAAGAAGGTACATTTTGGAGCAAAACTCTCAGTAAAACTAAAAGTGCTTTAGAAATAGGAATGGTTATAAAGAATTTTGCCAACAAATTAGCAAGTCAGTAGAGGAGCAGGAGGAAGAGAGAGGCTGGTAATGTGAAACCTCCAATTAAGCAGAAAAATAACAAGCTGTACTTTGTACAGTCATCGTCTTAGGGCACCTATGGGACCAAGGAAACACTATCTGGCCAAAGAGAATCTGCCTCCCCTCCTGTCCGCAGGGACTGAGTGAAAGTTGGCCCTCTGCCCCCAAGCTCAGGGATCATTAAAAGCTGACATTTGAACCCCCCACTTCAGGACTGCAGCGTCATTAATACGGCCGAGCTGGCCCTGAACTTCTAGGCGATGTCATCCTGGATAATGGCATCATTACCCTGGGCAGTACCGCTCTGGGGCTTCCCTAGGGAAACGACTGTATTTGTTCAGCTCCTGCCTGCACACACACACACACACACACACACACACACACACACACACACACACGCACGCACACGCACACACACACGCACACACGCACACACACGCCTCCCCCCCAGTGGGCAAAACATGCACTTCTGCAATCACGGCAACCGATGAGGGTTTCCATTCTCTTCCAAGTTCAATCGTTTGCCCGCAGGATAGTGTGAGTCGAGTGTCTCTGAGGCCCTGCGCTGGCAGGGACCCCTGGCCTGGGTACCACGTCCAGTGTCCACTTCAGCAGACACCGCCCTCTAGCACCCAACAGGTGGTCAGGCAACCTCTTCTGACATACCCTCCCTAAGAGGAAAGTGGGTACCTCTCAAGATGGGGCCTGGGAACAGTGCAGGAGGAGGACAAGAAAGAGGAGGAAGAGAAAAGATGAGGGAGGGCAAAGGCAGACAAGGATGCTCACGGCCTAAGAGTGGGTCCTGCCTCAGGGGGACCTTGGACTCTGGCGGGCCGGGCCTTCCTGAGCCTGCTTCCTGGGTGGATGCGGAGGTCTTCCAGGTTAGAAGTAATGCACTCGAGGCTTCTCTTAGGGAAGAGGAGCTGAATTCCTAAGTGTATACATGTGCCTGGTGCTCGCCAGTCACAGAGCCCCCAGACTCATCATGTGCTTCTATGTCACCCCAATATTTATTGAGCACGTGCAGGGGCTTCCCTCCCCATCTCCTGGAGAGGCAGCAGGAAGGGCCATTTAGCCGTATTTGACAGACGAATAAGGTATAAGGGAAAGATGGCAGAGAGCTAAGAGCCCATCCAAGGCCCCAGTCTGGGCTAACAGCCCTCCTGCACGACCTTAGCTTAAAGGGACAGAAGCACGATGCGCCCGCCTCCACGGAGGTGCATCAGAGAGGCCGGAGCCTGCTTGGAGGCATTCTGAGGAAGAAAATCCTTCCTGCTAGGGGACATTAGTGCTGGGATAGGAGAAGCTTCTCTAAGGAAGAAGCATCTACACGGAGCTTTTACTACAATCCAATATCACAAACATATGTTGAGCCCCTACACTGTGACGGGAGAAATTTCTGATGAAGAGGATGACAAGGTATGAGCCAGCCACTGGTCAGTGACCTGGACATCCTCCGTCTGTCACCTACCATCCCACAGAGCGCTGACTCCCAAGATGGACCACGGGCTGGACACAAAGGGCTTCAAAGCGGCTGATGAGCTCGAAATCTCCAAATCAATTGTCCTTTTCTCAGTCTTTATCCTACTTACCCCACTGTAGGCTTTGACACTGAGTCACCCTCTTCTCCTGGATACTTCCTTCTCTCTAGGTTTTTGGGTCAGCACCCTCTCCTGGTTCTCCTCTTACCTAACTGATAGTTCCTTCTCTTTCTTCTTTGCATGATCTTTACCCAAGTCACCACACTAAACACAGGTATCCTACAAGGTTCTAGCTTGGGCCTGCTCTCTTCTACCTCTATGCTGTTTCACTTGGTGATCTCATGTGCTCTGATGGATTCAACTAGCATCTCTATGCACTTGATTCTCAAACAAACCTGGCTAGCCCTCACCTCTCTCTTGATCTCCACTCTCTGTCTCCAACTGTCTATTGGACTCCTCAGACTGGATATCTTGTAGACCTCCCTCTTAAACCCAACATATCCAAAACTGAACTCATTATTTTTCTCCCTAAACCCTCCTAACTTGCAAACTTCCCCATTACTAAGGATGGTACCACCATCCTCCGAAGTCCCCAGACTCCTGACTTAGCTCCCACTCCCCAGTCCTCACCCCCTCTTACTCCCTCTATCTAATCAATTGCCAAGTCTTGTCATTTATTCCTTCCCAACCCGCCCCAAATATGCTGCCTTCTCTTGCCTGGCATTGCTACCAGGCTGGTACAGGCCCTCATCCCTTCACAGCTGGTCCACTGCAATAACTTCTGGCGAGTCTGCCTGCCCCTAAGTCTCTCCCCACACCAGTCTGGCCTCCATTCAGTTGTCAAACTGATCTTGCTGACAGTCAAGGCTGAACATGTCATCCCCTTATTCAATCAACTCCAGGGCCTCCCTATTGCCTCTTATATTCAATCCAAAATCTTTTGTTTGGTTTTTAAAACCCTCCATAATCAAGTTCTTTCATTTATTTCTCTCCATGTACTCTACAATCCAGGGACAGTGACCTTACTGCGGTTCCTAGCTCAGGACTACCTATATCCTCACTCTGGGTATTTACTGGCTATTCTCCATACCCAGAATTCTTTCCCTCCTTATAGCCTCCTAACTTCCTTGGCTGCCTTCAAGTCCTACCTTCTAAGACCTTTCCAATACCCCCTTGATGCTAATGCCTTCCCTCTGTGGATTATATCCACCTTGCCCAGAGCTTATTTGTACATTGTTATTTGTATGTCATCCTCCTATTAAGACTGTGAGCACCCTTACACAGGGATGGATTGTCTTTATATTCAATCTTTCCTAAAGTGTCTGAAAGAAAGTAGATATTTAATAAATGCATAAAATACCGATTTCAAACATTTCCTTGGATTTTCATTTCTCATTTCGGTTTGACTTTGGAGTTGACAAGTCTAGCAAACCTCAAATCTGGGTTCAAATACCAGCAGAGCCATTATATGACCAGGGACCTTCTCTCTGTATCTGTTTCCTTTACAAATAAGTAGGGTGTTCTGAAGAGAGGACGGGATTGGGAGTCAAAGGACCTAGATTCAAACCCCATCTGTCATTTTCTACCTCTGAAATCCTGGGCAAATGCCAACTCTCAATTGCCACTAACAAAGTTTCAAAGGGCATGAGAGTTAGATTTGGAAAAGGTCTTCAAGGACATGTATTCCAAGCCCCCCTCCCCATTTTTTTAAAGAGAAGGAAATGAAGGCTGAGGGAAGTCAGTCAGTTAGATATACATGTTTATTAAGTGCCTACTATGTGCCAGGCACTGTACTGGAAATACAAAGAAAGTCAAAAGAGAGTCCTTGTCCTTAAGGAGCTCATAATCTAATGAGAGAGAGAAATACCATGAAAGCAATCTGTACAAACAAGATACATATGACATAAACTGTGGATAATCACCAAAAGGAAAAGACTAGAATTAAAGGGGATTCAAAAAGTTTCTTATAGTGTGCGAGATTCAAGCCAGGACTTGAAGGAAGTCAGGACGGCCAGGAGATAGATATGACCTTCCGGGCATAGAAGATAACCAATGCAAATGCCTGGAGTCAGGAGTTGGCTCTTCTTGTCTGAGGAAGAGCAAGGAGGCCAATATCATTGCCAAATACATTTGGGGGGGGGGGTAGGGAATGAAAGTAGTTATTATAATCATTCTTGCTTGGTTTCCACCACTTTCCAGGTTTGATGAACTCCCAAGGAACAGGCAATGACAAAGAAGAGAATTTTGGGGAAAAGAGACTGACATCAATGAAGGACCTGAAGAAGAAACCAGGACTAAAGGCAGCAGATTACTCACAGTCCACAAAGATCGGTTCTCAAAAGTTAGTGACAAAGGAGGGTCTTGAGATCAGACACCATTCTGCTTTGGTCTTTGTACCTTCAAGGCCTGGCACAAGGCCCAACATACTGGAGGTGCTTCCTTCATAAATGTGTGCTGAATGGTTCTGAAGCTCTCTCAAAGAAGCACCCACAAGAATGGAAAAGGATCAAGGACATTATTATCACCAAAAACAATAAGCAAGAAGAATCAATAATTATGGATCCATAAGTCTGCTTTTTGCTTCCTAAAACTTCTGCAGGAGAAGATCTATACCCACACATGATGAGAGCTCTGGTCCTTGAAGAAGGTGTGAGAAGGGAAGGGTCATGATTTCACAGACAACTTTTGAGAGTCTTTTACTCATGTTCTGAGCCACACAATTGCCAAATTGGTCTAGAAAATACAAGATTTTGCCATTTACTTTATGATATTTTCGAGAAGCATTTGGCTTGAGATAACAACAACAACATTTATATAGCACTTTATGTTTTTCAAAGTTCCTTTCCTAAGTTGTCTTGTAATGCTCCCAATAAGCATGGGAGACAGGGGCTATTTTCATTCCCAATTTACAGATGAAGAAACTGGGGTTAAGAGAAGGTAAATAACTTACTTTGGGTCACATAACTCCTAAGTATTAGAGGTGGGATTCACCTTTGGGCCTTCCAAGAGCCTCCAGGCCAAGCATCCATCTACTGATAATGGGCAAAGTTCTATAGCAGATGTGACTGTAGAGGGTGATTTTGTTAAGTGATTTCCGGAGATCTGGCAAAAGGTGGAAGGCTAAGAGGAAGCCAAACAATCAAAGAAGGTATTAGCTGGAGTCAGGCTGTAGGTGCTGGGAAGAAATCATGGCCTAGAGATGAAGCTTTGAAATCCTATGTTGATGGATAAGATCTCACTCTATCTAGAGGGCCTCAGACTTGGCTGTTCACTCTCACCTCAGACATTTTCTGACCTGACAAGGGAGCACCTGCTGCCTTCTACCCTTAGCTCAGAGAATTATAATCCAAGGACCAATGGGTGTTCCCCCAAGGACACCTAGTTAAAGAGGATCTATGGAAGGCATGGATGAGTCACCTGTCAGAAGGCAAGGAAGCCTAGCAATCTGGAGCCCCAGAGAGTTCATCAATCCACCAAAGTTAGCTGCCTGCTTTGACCTTCCTACCTTGGCTGATCTCCCCAGCCTCCATCTCCTGCCAACCTTGTCCTTCATTCCGGATGGCAGCTTTGAAATCCCTACCTAGGCAAGTTTTGTGTCACTGCAACATTTGTAAATCTCCTCTGGGCTTTCCCTTCTCTCAGCCCCTGGGTATGTCAGCAAATGACCCCAACTGGCCTCTGAGAATCCTTGTGTTCTTCAAAGCTCAGTTCAAGCACCAGCTTCTTCCCTGCTTCTCGTTCCCCACCCACTACCTTGTATATATTCTGTCTGTACTTAGAGAAGGATGGGGTGTCTCTGAGCAGACACCCTAGAGACGGGGCTCGGCCCTTAACAAAGGCTTATTGACTCACTGATAAGTGACTTGCCCAGGACCAGCAGAGGCTCCTTCCCAAAGCTGGGATGCAGGACCAGCACTCTTTCCTCACATCCTGAGTGAAGCCCAAAGACTATCTACCCATCACCAAAGCCTTCTCCCAGGGCTGTGTGGGCTCTCCAGTGGCATCCTTTGGGTTGCTGCTCCCACCTACCTTTCACTTGGAATCTGTTTCTTCCTACTCCCACACCCACTAAGCTCTAAAGATGCTCACTGGTACATCCGAATTGGTGTACCTAGAAGCACCTAAAGGCTGACAAAGCACTTTAAAGAAGTAAAGAGCACAGCCCCCCAGCCCATCCATATCTCTGGCCTCTCACTCCTAGATGAAGGCTCTGAGCTTCTGATTGCGGCAGGAGCAGACCCCAACGAACCAGGGCGGGAGGGCAGTAAAGCAAGACAACCAGGCTTCAGTCCCATCCTGTGACATCTAATTTGGAACCAGCAAAAGATTTATAACCTCTTTTTCAGTCTTTTTCAGTAGGGGGCGGGGAGGAGGAGAATCACCTGATCTGAGAGCATTTAAATGAAGTTTGGAATTTTCATTTGTCTTTTGCTTCCAAGTCTAATAACACTACTTAGCATTTCTATAGTATAGCACTTGCCAGAGAACTCCTCACTGTTAATTAGTTAATCCCCACCCGCCAGAGAGGTAGGTCAATATTATGATCCTCTCTTTACAGTTAAGGAAATGAAGACTCAAAGGTATTAAAACTTGCCTTTCGAGGATGAAAGATGCTAGGGAGGATTATTACAAATAAAAAGTATTGTTTGGGAAGAGCAGTTTGGCTCAGAGATCAGAAATGAGGCAAGAGGCAAAACGAAGTTGGAAAAGTCACCACCCGAGAATGATGCTCACAGAACCTTGGAATCCGAGACCCGAGTGGGTCAGCATCAGGGAATCTGCAAATAGCACTGGATCACATAGTGGGAACTAGAAGGACTCGTAGAAGTC
The DNA here is from genome assembly GCF_016433145.1 of Gracilinanus agilis. Classification (NCBI taxonomy): domain Eukaryota; kingdom Metazoa; phylum Chordata; class Mammalia; order Didelphimorphia; family Didelphidae; genus Gracilinanus; species Gracilinanus agilis. Next base: position 29,378,977 of record NC_058133.1, on the reverse strand, counting down.
ATCTCTTCTAATATTGTCATTTTACAGAAGAGGAAGCTGAGGCCCACAGAGCGCCCAAGGTCACAGAGGTGGAATGTGGATTCAAGTCATCTGCCTCCAAACTCACTGCCTCCTACTGTCCACCTTCTGAGAACCAAAGAATCCTGCCATATTGGACTCATAGCACACTAGAATCATAGAATCTTAAAATGACAGTCATCCAGTCAGTCGATCAGCATTTATTAAACGCCTGCTATATGCTGGGCATTGGGGATGCAAAGGCAATCCCTGCTAACACACAAGGTGACAGTCAGGACATGGAGGATCTTGACAAGTGAGTGCAATGACTAACCATAAAAACAATCACAATAATAATGGTAACAAATTTGGGCTAGATGCAAAGCCTTAGGCTTGGGCTCAAAAAAGGCAACTACAGAAAAGTATAAGATGAGAGCAGTCAGATATGGTCAGTAATTTGTCTGAAAAGGATTTGGGAGCTTCCGTAAAGCATGAGCTGAAAAGCGAGAGAACAGCTAAAAATGGACTTATTGGAAGCCTCTGCAGACCTGGTCTCTAAGAATGTGGGAGGTAACAATGCTCCCTTCTCTACCCTAGTTAGACCTCATCTGGATGGAGTCTTGCATCTAACTCTGGGGTCTTCGGTTTAGAAAGACACTAATCAGCTGAAGAATACATAGAGGAGGGATAACCAGGATGATGATGGCTCTGGACTGTGTCATTTGAGAATCAGACAAAGGAACTGGGGCTGTTTTACCTAGAGAAGAGAAGACTAGGGTTAAAAGGAGGGGAGGCGGGGTGGATGAGAGCTGTCTTCAAGAATATGAAGGGCTGTCATGTAGAGGACAGACAAGATTTGTTCTATTTGGCCTCAGAGGAGAAAAGAAAGAGTAATGGACAGAAGCTTAGGACATGTTCATTGAGGCTGGATGTCAGGAAGAATTTCCTAGCCCTCAGAACAATCCCAAAGAGGAATGGGCTGCCTTGGGAGTCTCACAATATCCCCAGGCTCAATGCCCACTTATCACGTTTGTTATAATAGGGATCCTTTGGGGGTTATGGGTTGGAGAATCTGATCTGAAGACTGGAAGTTCTGTAACTTACTGGCAATGTGACCTTGGGCCCCTCTGGACCTCAATGGATTCATCTATAAAAATAAAGAGACTGGCGAAGTCATCTCTAAGGTCTCTTCTCAATCTCTACTCCAAGTCTATACTTCTTGGACTGAACTGAAGAGAGAGTCTTCAGTTCTCTCTTAGAATCACAGGAACCACCCCAAGTTCCAATCTGGAGGCTGAGAGTATCCAACCCCAGGACTGATACCTAAGCCATCCATAAGCTTTGCCATCCATTGATCTAGTCCAAAAAAACCCAGATAATTCATGATGGAGTCAAGACTTGAGCTTGGCTTCTATTCCAGCTCTGTGCTCTTTCTGCTCTGGCCCACCTGGCTTTCTAAAAGGCTCCTAGACACCCTCTAGGGACATCAGCTCCTCTGGATTCAGGCTCCTAGATGGTCCAGGGCGACTTCTGAGCTGCTATGAGCTCTTGGCCCAACACCATTCTCACAATGGCGATCCCAGGAGCGCCCTAAAAGTAACACACACAGGCTTGTTTCTAGTGTCAATGGCTATGCCAGTGAGAACATGGGAAAAAGGCCATAGGCTGTTTGTCTCTGCATTGCGGGGTCCAGGAAGGATGCACTGTTAGGCACGGGCTTGGTGTACAAGGCTAGGCCCTTCTGGCTCCTCTGTTGATCAGATCAAACTCCTGGCCCAGCCACACTCCCCACTCCCACCTCCAATACTCCAGACTCCAAATTCGAGAATCAGCATGGCACCTCTCTCCCTGTCAACTTTGAGGAGCTGACCACTGAGGGCCAAGTTAGGCCTCTCCCCTCTGTCCTTTACTCTCTCATTGCCACAGTCATCTCCCTTCATCTCAATCACTGTTTTAGACTTTGAACTGGCCTCCCTCCCTGATTACTGTCCCTCCCCCCTGAGGAGGCCTAGCCAAGGCTTGTTATCCCCACTTTACAAGTAGGAAAACTGAGACCAGTCACAGGGTCCTTCAATGACAGAGTCAGTAGGAGTCCCCAGGTCCAACTCTAACATCTCTCTCTTCAACAGCCTCTCACACAAGCTTTCAAGATGCTGGTGTCTGAAACAGATGTTGAACCAATTCTTCTGAATCCCTGACAGCGTAGCCCCCCGGCTCTCCTCTGCACAAACCACTCACTGCTCAGTAGAACAAGGGGAGTTTTAATTGGGATTCTCTGAAATCCACATGGATTTAAATGAGGAGAAATGGTTTGAAGCCAATAGTTCTCCCACATTCCTCCCAACTTCCTCCATTACATTGGGGGTTTCTTCTTTTCTCCAGAAGAGCTGTAGGTCCCCTTGGGCACAGTTATTACCACTGTTTTTATATGTAGTTTGCTCTCTATTTTTCATCTAATCTTATCATCAGTGAACCATTCCATCTACGTTGGTAATGGGGATAAGGTGGAAAATTAACTATTTCAGAGTATTTAATCAGAATCCGTTAAATCATTCGAATGATTAAAATTTAGCCCCTCAGGACAGAGATCAGCAGGGACACATGGCGACACACTAAGACACCTGTCTTCATGTCTTTACAAGCCCACACAAAGGCACAGGGAGGAGGCTTAGGGAAATGCTGTGGGGCTGGGCGAGGGCAAACTCCGGAGGCTGGAAGCTATTTGGTGCTGGAGGGCAGCCAATGTACACAGCAGAGGAGATATATTTTCCACCTAAGACAGAGGTTTCCTGCCTCCTTTCTTGATCTCTATGCCCTTGAAAGCAACACTCTGGCAACCATCTACTTCTTGGTCATCTTTAGTGTCCCTGGTGGAAGTGACCGTGTCTGCTTGTGAAGCTAGAGCCAGGGGACAGACACAGACTGCCGGCTCTGCAAACCAGAGCAGGGTGGGGGAGACCCATTTGGCTCCTGTCTCCAGGGACGCATTGGGAGCCAGGGCGCTAAAAGCTGGCAAGCTAACTGTTAAATTTCAGCGTGAGCATATGTGCCCCACAAATCAGCATGCTCCAAATCAGGGCTTGATTTGTTGTCTTGATGATTATTTGACTTGAGAAAGTAATTTTTAAAATGCCAATAATACAGATTAAACTCAAAAGTGATACACATACACACACAGAGACATGCTATTCCACTATTTAGTATTTATAGAAGTAAAAATATATTTACTATATATTATTTACAGAAGACCAGTAGTCATGGGCAAAGTCCCAAGCAAGGCTCTGTGGGGGAAACAATGAAGACTCAGAATTGGCCATGCCACAGGGGCAGTTCTTAGACTCCAAGGGCTAGAAGGGATCCTGGCAAAAATCCGATTGAAGTTCCTCCTTTTGCAGATTGCAGCCCCCCACTCCTCCTGTGCCCTTCTCTTCCATGTCCCTCCTTGAGTTCACCAGGGGATTCATCCAGTGTGCTAGAGGCCTTCCTCTCTCTCCTGATGACCCAAGTTCTCAAGTGGAATATGTGGCTCTTCCCATATTCTCTCTGTAGCCTACATGTCCTTCATTTCTTCAGGTTCTCCTGGGGTGAATGGTATAGCCTGTTGTCTCCCACCATGGGCCACCTCTCCCTTTCCTCTGGATGAGACTCTGGATGTTTAATTCTTTGGAGATCATGGTGTGCCATGCCTTGCTGCCATATAATCTCACTGGCAGAAGACTGGTAGTAAACAGATGGGCCTTGGTCTCCCAGAAAGGCATACGGTCTCGACCAGCCCTGGTCTCCTCTACTTAGAATGAATCCAATCCAAGGGATTTTCCCACCCTTTCCCTCTTTGGGGCCGTTACCACTTCCCTTAGAATACTACCTAGGACCAGGATGTCATATCTCAGGGTGGTGGCTTTGTTGTCTTGGATGGGGAGACAACAGGAGGGGGGAATGTGACTTCCAGGAAACCAGAGGTATCTCATTGCCAATCTAAGGCCTTTCCCTTTATGCGAAATGCAGGCTTCAAGTTCTGGGGAAATATGATTACAGCTGCCCCATATGAGAATGGGAGAAGATACCTAGATTGGTGGATCATTAAATTAGAGTGTTGGAGGTGCCTTGGAACAGAGAATGTTAGAATTGTGAGAGTTTTTCATAAGGGAAGATCCATGAAAACAGATATAACAGCCCAGAACTCTAGGGTCCCTCTCATTTTCTAAGGGCTCTCACACCTTAACATCCTAAGTCCTGTAGCCCCTCCAACAGTGCAGTTCTGAGGTCCATGAATCTTCTCCAATGTCAATATGGCCTCTGCTACAACACATTTCTGCTGTATTGTTTTCCTCCTGAATTTGAAGTTTGCCATTAGCTCCAGTAATGGCTCAGAGATGACCCCTCGAACCACTTAAGACGGAGAACTTTGTTACAGCTCATCTTTATCTGGATAATCAAATAAAAAGAAGTCCAACTGGAGACACGGCTATACTCCCCTAACTCTAAAATACTTTAAATGTAATTTGTTCAGTAAACTGCACTACATTAAATTTCTATATTCAGTCAATTATAAGGGAGAGTGCACTTTGCCAGATTAAAATAGGCTCTGTGAACTTATCTATTATTCCTCTGGGAAAGTTTCCAAAGTATGTCTCCTACAATTAGAGAACTTTTTCATGGACGGCTGAGGCCACGGGGAAATGAGTCTCTAAGCTCAGTAAACCCATTTCTACCACCCCGGTCAGCTCCTTCTTCCCTGTGTCCTGCAGAACAAAGGTTCGGGCAGCTATCCTGGAGATGGTATCGATCAAATCAAAGCTTTGAGTTGGAACCCATTATCTGAACCCACCACAGACACTCAGAAAACCAGCCCCTTCTTACTACTGGCTCACACTGCTCTGTGGTTGTACATTTGACAAAGTACTTCCTCCCACGGTCCTATGAAGTAGGTAGTGCAAGCATTATCATTCCCATGGTAACCCATGAAGAAATTGGGGGGGGGGGCGTCGTTCAAGAGCTCACAGAGAGGGAGTGACAGACTGAAAACTCCAAGAGGTCTTTCAGGGTCTTTTGATTCATCTATTGAACAATCAGATCCAGAACAAGGCCAGAGATTCGACACTGACTTTGCTTACAAATTACGGGGCTAAATTCAATTTTTCAAGATTAGATTGTAAACTCCCCCAAGGCAGGAGCTTTAAAATATATATATCCCCTCAGGTTTAGCAGAGTGTCTAGCACATAGAATGAGCTTAACAAATTACTGATTGAATTAAGTCTTAATTCTGCAACTTGTTTTTTAAACCCTTACCTTCTGTCTTAGAATCAGTACTAAGTGTGGGTACTTAGGCAGAAGAGTGGTAAGGGCTAGGCAATGGGGGTTAAGCCATTTGCCAAGGTCACACAGCTAGGAAGTGTCTGATGCCAGATTTTAATCCAGAACCTCCTATCTCCAGGCCTAGCTCTCTAGCCACTGGACCACAACTTTTTAATAAGTGGTGAGAAACTCAAGTTCCCCACCAAGCAAACTATGTCAGTAAAACAATGTGGCTCTGCTAGTGTAATAAAGAGCAGAAGGTGGCTCGCCCTCTCCCCTGCCTCTCAATGGCCTTGCCTCCTCAACAGACCCTTGCTTCTGGAGAACAAGCAAGCACAGTCGCAGGGGCTGTGGTTTAAGAGGGGACTGTCGGACAGAGCACCTAAAACCGGACATCCCTGTACTGGGTACTTCTCATGGGGCTGGGGGTGCCCCAGTTATTATCTGAGCATTTATGATGGCAAAAATCAATTTACATCCACGGGGTCCCTGCCCTCAGGGAGTTCATGATCTGGTAGGGGAATAAAACACCTACACAAATAATCATGATGCAAAATACTAATATCCCATTCGCATAGAGCTTTAAAGCTTGCAAGGGGCATGGTGGCTGGACAGATGACCCTGAAGTCAGGAGTCTGGGAGTGACATCCTACTTCGGACACACAAGGACAGCATCACCATGAACATGTCACAAGCCTCGGTACCACTCGCGTCTCTCTAGCAAGGACTCTTACCCTGGCAGGGTCCATGAACTTCTTTTAGTATATATTTTTATAATTCTATTTCAATAAAATTGGCATCCTTTGTAGTTCTATGTCTTCTACAAGAAGTTCCAAGGCTTCACTAGATTGCCAGAGGGATCCCTGACACAAGGAATGTGAAGAACCCAGTACTCTAAGCCTGGAAGCTGAAGGAGAGCTGTTGCTCTCCAACAGTGGGAGGGTTTTAACCCATACCAATAAACTCCCAATCCCAGAAAAAAGAAGCATCAGTCAAGGGAAAACCCAGAAGACCGTGGGTGAGGGAATGCGACAAATCATCCCCAGGGCTCCCAGGCACCAATATACACCCCCGTGCAATGGGATGTCTGAGGAGGCCGAGTCAGGAGAGGTAAGGATGGGTGCAGGCATGGCCGTCAGAGGGACAAGACTCGGCGCCCAGCTGAAAGCCCGTGAGGGCCAGGGAGAAGTGAATGGCCGCTACCAGGTTTCGAGCTCAAGGATGGACCAGCTGCCTCACCTCCACCATCTACACAGACCTCTCCTGTCTAAAATCAGCTCCAGAACGTCAGGCCAGCACCTAGCCCTCTCGCCTGGTCCCACTTCCTGCCCCTCTTACACACACACACACACACACACACACACACACACACACACACACACACACACACACACACACTGGCTCTCTAAATAGATTTTAAACTCCTCTGCCACTTCTGTATCCCTCAGCCCAAGCCTGGCTCACAAGGCAAGCTCAGCAAGAAACAGAGGCAAACTGAATGGGCAAGAAGGATGCTCAGGCCAGGACAAAGCCATCCAGGCCCGGAACTGTTCCCGCTGACCATCCCCGATCCACTTTGTAAAAGACAGGAGCCTTCTGGAAAAGAGACTCCAGCAAGTAAGCAGTCCACATGCATTTACCAAGTGCTTCCTTCAGGCCCTGGCTGTGCTAAGAGCTGGGGATATAAAAGACAAAAAGACAAGCCTTGCCATTCAGGAGCTCACCACTGAATGGGAGCAAAAACTAGCCAGGGACTCTGCATACAGCATAAACTGGGGATAACGTCAGAAGGAAGGCATTAGCAGAGGAGGATGGGGTGAAGCTGCTCAGAGCCGGACTCTGGTCTGAGCCTGAGAAGCCAGGGAACCAAGAGGCCGACGTGAGGAAGGAAAGGATGGCCTGGAAAGGGTGAGGGGCAGCGAGGGCAAGCCTAGAATAATCCTGTCTTCTGTGAGAAGCTCCACAGCTTCGCCAGACTGCCAAAGGGATCCATGACACAAGGCAAGTGAAGAACCCAATCCTCTCAGGGGCTAAACTGAAGGGGAGCTGGTGCTGTCCAACGGTGGGAGGGTTTTTATCCCCATACCAATAACATCCAGGTCCAGACCAAAGTCTGACACATGCATGAGGAGTAGTAAGAGGGTCAGGGAGCAAATAGACACAAAACACAGATGAAGGCTAAAGGGAAGAATTATGAAAGAGGCAACATTGGAGCCAGAAGGGCCCTTGCAGATCATTCAATCCAATCCCTTTGTTTTACAGATGAGGAAACTGAGGCTAAGAGTGGGGCAAAGTCCCACCGCTAATTAATGATAAGCCAAGCTTCATTCTCCCAACTGCCATCTCACTGGCCTCATGTTTTATCCCGTGAAGCCTCTCCTCAACAGTTCCTGCTAAAAGACTGGTTTCTGGTTTCTGAAAAAGCTGATAACTGTATTCTTGGGAAGGCTCCAACATATTAAAAATAAATAAATAGATGAGAGCAACCCAACTGTTGCTTCTGACACCACCAACACAACTTCTGCCCAGTCAATGAGCCAATACCACCCATTGGCTGACATTCAGACCTCAGCCAGGGCCGCCCCCTCCCAGGCTTCCCCTGGAAAGCGGGAGTGGGGAGCACCCTGGCGAGGCCCGGGAGGTCCTGAGATGGTGCAGAGAGGAAGGCATTCTGACAAGCCATGAAAGGCATCCAGAAAGCAGCATCTGGGCCAAAGCTGAAGATGGCTGGCTTCACTGCTGCCTGATCTTTCCCAATATTTTGAGAATCTCAGGCCAAAGAGAGCAAATACATGGAGAGAGAATTTTCACAGCTGCCAGAAAAGCCTGCCCACAGCTGCTCTTTCCTGAGCTCTAGCATCAGGGGCCACTTTGGGTTGTGGGTTGGGAAGGAAAAGGTGACTTAGAGAGATCTGGACTGCTGGAGGAGGCCGGACAAGGAATTTGGGAGAATTGAGGAAAATACAAGGGAGAACAATGTCCAGGTCCACACACTGGTTTGAATTCTCCTTCTGGTCCTGGGGAAGAGGATGGGAGGAGGAGCAGTATTAAGAGAGATGGCCAAATACTCTGAGGTTAAGCACTCCCATAGCAGTACAGGGGGAGTCACTACAAGGGTGGATGGGGAAAACTGGAGAAATAGGTTGGTGCAAAGTTAAAGGACTCATCTGCAAAATGGGCTGGAGAAGGAAAGGGCAAACCACTCCAGTATCTTTGCCAAGAAAATCCCAAACAAGTCTGAAGAATCAGACAATTACACCACCAAATGTTTAATATTTTTTTTAAAACCTCACCTTAAATGTTAGAATCAATACTGTGTATTGGTTCCCAGGCCAGAAGAGCAGTAAGGGCTTGGCAATGGGACTTAAGTGACTTGCCCAGGGTCACACAGTCAGAAAGTATCTGAGGCCAAATTTGAACCCAGGATCTCCCATCTCTGGACCTGGGTCTTAATCCACTGAGCCACCTAGCTAACCCCCTCCAAATGTTTAATTTACCAAGATAGGTGAAATAACAATAACAAAATTCATTTGGAGGAACAACAAAGAAATAGGATATCAAGAGAAATATTTTTTAAAATCCTTACCTTATTGTCTTAGAATTGATATGAGTCAGTTTCAAGGCAGAAGACTGGTAAGGGCCCGGCAATGGGGGACAAATAACTTGCCCAGGGTCACACAACTAAGAATTTTTGAGATCAGACTTGAACCTCCGATTTCCAGGCCTGATTCTCTATCCAATGAGGCATCTAGTTGCCCCCAGAAAATTTTTTAAAGATAAGAAGGAAAGAAGATGAACACTTTCAGTTTTCACATTATATCAATATGTCACATTATAAAGCAGTAGTCATCAAAAATACTAGTATTGGTTTGAAAAATAGGACATACTAGATAGGAAGAATCCAAAATTGCCTGAACTCAATAACCCAGTGGTGTTCAATGAACCTGAAAAACAAAGATTACCTCGGAAAGAACTGAACCAACATCTTAAATCACACTCAAAAGTTCAATGAATCCTTCGTCCATTGGAAAGTTTCCTCTAGGTCAGGGGTCGGCAACCTTTTTGGCCGTGAGAGCCATAAACGCCACATTTTTTAAAATGTAATTTTGTGGGAGCCGTGCAGTGCTCACAGTGCCACTCCTGTAACAGCGCCTGAAAAAAAATGGACTTTATGGCTCCTGCAGAAAGAACCCTCAAAAGAGCCAGATATGGCTCGAGAGCCATATGTTGCCGACCCCTGCTCTAGATGGACGTTTAGTTTTCCCTAACCATCCTCAGCGACCCTTATCCTTTTTCTCCAAAAAATTCACCCCCTTACCCCCCCAACACACACATAGCCTTTCTCTCATCTCAATAACTTGGGGGGACAGTGGAGCTCCCCAGTTTTCCACCAGTTCTCTTTCACTCTCTCCACGAGACCAGCCCATTTTCTCTTCCCATCATCCAATTCCCTGATGAGGTCCTTTTCTCCTCTTCCTCTCCAAAGCTCCCCCTGGTTATCTGTACTCACATGTACCTCTCTAGGAACCTCCCTGTGATACTCATCTTTTGTTCCCTAAAACAGTAAAAGGGCACCATAGTGTCTAGAGCACTGGATCTGGAGTCAGGAAGACCTGGGTTCAAATCTGGCCTTAGACACTTCCTCTCTGGTGACACTGGACAAGTCACTTGCCTCCAGATGCCCCATTCTTACTGCTCTTCTGCCCTGAAACCAACACTTAGCTAGCATGGATTCTAAGACAGAAGGTGGTAAAAATGTTAAAAAGAAGTAAATAAAAGGAAAATAAAATAAGGGTACGCTATCCAAGGGTTGTGGTGCTGAATCAATGAGAGATTGATTAGATAGATAAAGCGCTTGGCACGGGGGCGGCTGTAGATGGGGCGCTGGACGAATGCCCCTCCTTTCCTTCTCTGCCTCACAGGGCACGAATTCAAATCCACCGGGATAGCAGGGGTTGGACTGGAGCACTGGAGGTCTGGGATGCGAGGAAGTTTTAAACGCATCATTCCAAGAGTTTAACATGCCTCCGGGCGGACAGTCCCGAGAGTTAGCCCACTTAGCCATTCTCTTGGGCAGACCGTGGACCCTAGAAGGAAGACGGAGGGCCGGTGGGGGAAATTAGCCAGCACTTCCGATGTCCGAGGCTGTCCCTCCCCATGATGCTCTAGGGCAGGCTCCTCACCAGGGCCCTCAGGGGTTCAAATGTGTGGTCTCTGACCCTGCCCGCTCACCAGGAACACCGAAGAAGGGATGTTTAAACATTCTAAATAGCATCCCACGGAAGGGCCCTCCCTGGACCTTCTGGCTCAAAGGCTACGACTTAGAGAACATGGACGCGAATCTCAGGAGAGGAGATGACGGGACGGTGACGTGGCTCAGAGGACCCCATCCACAGAGCATTTATTAAGCACCTACTGTGTGTGGAGCGCCCTGCTGAGTGCTGGGAAGAGACAACGGAGAGGGAAAGAAAGACGATCTTTAAGCTGCACACCTTGCAGCGGGGGAGTCCATGCGTGTGCGTGTATGCATGTGTGTACATATGGTGTGTGCATGTGGTGTGTGTCTATGTGTGTCTACCTGCGTGCATGTGTGTCTATGTGCGTGCATGTGTGTGTGCATGGAGGCTGACAGGCCCCACCCCTGCCTTACCCCACACAGGGGAGAGAGAAAGCAGTTCTACTGGGTTGCTGGGCGGAGGGGCAGGGGAAGTGAGGAATGTCCTCAGCACAAGTATAGAGAGGGGGAAAGGGTGTGGCCTGAGTGCTCTGCTCCCCTCCAGCTCTGCCACCTGTGAGCAGCCCACCTTCCCCCCCCCCATGTGCTATTCCCACTGGGCCAAGGACCAGGGGATGGGAAAAATGTGATCAGACATGAGTGAGGGGGGAGGGGAGCGGCTCCACCCAAGATCCTCTGCCTTTATAGTAAGGAACTTGTGGGGGGAGCTGTGTGCCCAGAGTATACTCTGTGTGCCAGCTTTGGCCCCTGTGCCATAGGTTCACCATCACTGGTCTAGTTACAGAACTGAGCTGGGAGGGCTGTTTGGGATTGTTGTTTAGGAGGCAAAAGGGAGGGCAGGAGCCCTGAAGGACGGCCCATGAGCTTCAAAGGCAGAGGATGGTCCTGACAACAGCTCCGCCTGGGAAGGGAAGTCAAAGTACCCAGGGCCTCCCTTTACAAGTGTGTCTGGTCACTGGGCCAGCATCTAGGAGGGCAGATTTGAGTCCAGGCCAGGCCGCCTTCAGACTGTCTGGGTGTAGAACCTCAGAAATCCAAGCGTTCAGAAAAGAAGGGGAAAAGAAGCTGCTAGAGCGGAATCTCAGACCAGAAAATCTGGAAGTCCAACCAGTGAGCACTGATGAAGCAGCTACAGTGGGTCAAGCACCGTGCCTAGCAATGGATGATGGATCGGGGGCTCCCATCCTAATGAGGGAAACAGCCCCAAACCACTAGGTCCAGACAAGATCTATAAAGACTGCATTGGAGATAATCCTCGAGGGATGGCACAGAGAGGGAAAAGGCAAAGTTGGGTCTGAGTCTTCAGGGAAGCCCCAGAGGCAAGGAGAGGGAAGCAGCCTAGAAAATGATCCGAGTCCAGAGATGGAGAGTTTTGTTTGAGGAAGAGCAAGGTGGCCAAATGCACTTGCCTTCCAGAGTCTGCGGAAGGGAGGATGCTGTAAGAAGCTGGGAAGGTAGGAGGAGGCTGGGCGGTGAAGGGCTGCCAAAGGGAAAGAGAAGATTCTGATAATCCGTCCTAGAGGTAAAAGTGACCTGCCAGAGTTCCCTGAGGAAGGGACGGCCGTGGCTTTAGGAAGACTCTTCTGATATCTGAGGAGAGAGTTGAGGCAATGAGATCAGCCAGATGGCTCTGCAGTAGCCCAGGTGTGAGGCAGTGATGTTTGCACTTCACTGTTAGCTGGGTAAGAGGGAAAAGAAGATGCACACCAAAGGCCTGCAGTGCTGAGAACCCGCCTCTCCGTCTAGGCAGCCTGCCTCTTCTGAATCCTGGCTCCTGCTCTCGGTGCCCACCCCTTTCCCCCAACCATGTCTTGGCAAGGCTCTCTCACTGGGTCTGTTGTGTCTGTCAGACTATATACAGGCTCGTAAACCATTGTCCTCCACCTGGGTGATGTTGGACAAGTCTCTTCCCTTTTCTGGTTTTCAATTTTTTCCTAGGTTTTTTGTTGTGTGTGTGTGTGTGTGTGTGTGTGTGTGTGTGTGTGTGTGTGTGAGAGAGAGAGAGAGAGAGAGAGAGAGAGAGAGAGAGAGAGAGAGAGAGAGAGAGAGAAAGAGAGACAGAGACAGAGACAGAGACAGAGAACAACTTCCTCTGTAAAATGAGGCCACTAAGCTCTCTGACCTCTAGTCTCCTTTTGCTTTAAATCCTGGGGTCTTCTCCCAATCACCCCAGACTGACTACAGAAAAGGAGATGCGGCACCAAACCCATAACAAAAATCAGGGGATTCCCCCCCAAAGAATCTGAAGAGAACAAAAATGGGCACAGGGAACTGCCAAGCCATCTTCCTTCTCCATGTGTGAGAAAGCTCTCCAAATTCCTCTCTCTTCCTCCATTTCCCTTCCCTGACATTCCTTCATTAATCTGCTTTCTTTCATAAATGGATATTTCTGCGCACCAGCCCAGCAGTGCCATTGTAGGGTCATCTGTCCAATAAGAAAGACCCAGAGAAAACACCCAAGAGATGGCCCCGCAGATGTGTTTTAAAATAGGGATGAGAAGAAGCTCCACTTCTCATTCTCTAGCAAGTTAATGTAATTTTTCTCTATCACTTGGAATGTCCTAAAAGCTTTATTAGCCCCTGCTCAAATGTTTCAAGGGAAATGGTAGCCGTCGGAAGACGACGATGGCAGGGCGGCAGCCAGAGCCCGTGATGGTCTCTTTCCTATTTGCATGACAAACGCAAGCTTGACGCAAAGTGACCTTGGCTGTAACAAATCAGAAAGCGCCGTCAGGACGGATGGGCCCCCACCGCAAGTATGTCATTGTGACAGGCCGCAAATAGGCTTGTCAGCATGGAATGGTCCAGACAGAGTGGCAGCTCCATCCCTGGCAACAGCTCAGTCCATTTCTTCCTCAAAAAGTCATTTCTGTCAAAACTGAAAGTCCTGAAATAATACAAGGAACCGATCTAGAAAAGAGATGAACTTTCCAGCCTGGGGAGCCCAACCCGCCCAAGCCTGGGAAAATACATCCTGGGAACTCCAAGGCAGCAGGTTCAAAGCAAAACAGATTCCACAGCCGGACCTCACCCCTTCTCCCAACGTCTCCGATTCTGGTCCCCTCCCCAGCTCTGGCTGAGCCCCGTTCCATCACAACTCTTTCCCGTCCCTTTCTCTCTAGCCACATGGCCACCACCTTCACCAAGATGGCGCCTGTCCTGTCTCGTATTGGCCTCCCTACTTTGAATGAAGCAACCCACCGATATTTATGCAGCATGCATGGATGTGCCTGGCCCGGAGCATATGCAACGGCAAAGAGAAAAGAGTCTCTGCCCCCCGGGAGGATCTAGAAGGCCGCCACACATTTGCAGATAAGCACCTTGAAGCTGTGTGCAGACCGGTACAAAGTGATTTCTCTGGGTCAGGCAGGCACCAGCGACTGGAAGGCAAGGCCTGCAGCCCTGGAAGAGAGTTGGGGGGCCAAGAGGTGGAGGGGAAGGGGAGAGCAGGACAAGCGTTGGGGACGCACAGAGGCTATGAGACATGGCAAGGAGCTGGCTCTGCTCGCAGCCAAGAGCACATGAAGCGAATAAGGAGTGATGAGCCTGGGAAGCAAAGCCAGCCCAAGCTTGAGAAGGCGCAAAGCTGTGTCAGCTGTCTGGCAGTCTCCTGCTGGTTTGCTTTGGTACAGGACATTGCCCCGTGCCTGACATACTTTCTTTTCCTTCTCACTCAGTTTTCTGGAATAGCCAGGTCCATTCAAGGACCAACTGTCAGCTCCAAAACATGGTCTCTACTCCTTCCAGTGTCCCCCAGGCCCAGTCACTGGTGCCTCCTCTCCAGGAAATTACATTTTGTATTTTGGCTTTCTCCCTCTCCATATATGTTGTTTCCCTCTAACAGAATTTAAGCTTGTCAAGGGCAGGGATGTTTTCATCTCTATTTCGGCATCCAAATTCTAGTACAGAGACTAGTGCATAGCAGGACTTAATACAGAGTTGTTGGCTTTACTAGAAAAGGCAAACTGGTCCAATCAGGGCCCTGGACACAACTTGTGCATCCCTGACTCAATGCCCAGAGAAGGCACTTCAATGGTTTTTCCCTTGAATTTAATTGAGATATTGTGAGGCTCACTGAGGATTCAGGGACTCATCAATTATTAGCTGGTAGAAACTTCAGAAGTCATTTGTTGGAATTAAAGAAATCCCCTTTGCAGCTTCCTCAACAAGAGGCCATTCCCCCTTGACTGGAAGATCGCCACTGGTGGCTGGGGAAGCCGCTGCTCCTGGACTCCTTTGGAACCAGAAGCTCTCATTGACCTGATCCGTCCAAAGGAGCCTCCCAGCCCCTGCTACGTGCTCAGGGAAGTCATGGCTTCCCACCCTACTCCTGCCCTGTGGCTGCACGACTCTGGACAAATCTCTTTTCTCTAAGCCTCAGCCCCCTCATCTGGAAGGCCAAAAGAGCACATGTATGGAATCTACCTCAAAAAAGGCTTTGGAAAGCTGCGGGAGGAGGACGGTGTGATCCTCCGCAGGCGCCATCCTCAGACCTCACTGCCCCAGAGCTCAGCCTGCATCCCCAGATCCTCCACCAGGTGGATCACCCCTGAGACCAAGAGAGGGGACGGTGGAAACAGAGGCCTTGGCCGGTGGCACACGCAGGGTCAGGACTACCCTTCACCTCCATCCTACAAGATGCAGACAAGGTGAGATCATTTGTGCAAACTTGAGGGCCAGAAATACGTCAGCGATTATGATGGGTTGGGAGAGAGCGGCTCCAGCCATAAAAATAACCTCTCCTCAAAGGTCCCTGATAGGAGGTACAGCCAAGATGGCAAAAGGTTAGGAAGTTAGGAGACTTGGAGACTCTCCCAAGCTCCTTCAAGCAGATACAGAAAATGAGCAGGACATCCAGAAACATCAGTGAAACATTTGTCCAGCCCAGGGCAGCAGAGGGAGCCAGGCAGGGAGGTCTCTAGTGGACAGGTGAGGCCAGCAGCATCCTGCATGCAGATGTGCATCACGGTACAGGGAAGGTCCAGACCCATCCCGAGGGCTCCTCGAGAGAACAGGTGCAAACTGTTCTAGGGTAGACGACGTCAGAGACCCAGAGCAGAGTGAGCTGGAACCTCTGCAGGGGCATCATGTTCAGAGCAGGGGAGCCCTGGGCTATGGATGGAGAAGAAAGTAAGCTCAGAAGGCAGCAGCAATCTAGAAAGGCATAGACCCCAGGCCCAGAGGACAGTCTCATTGCTGTCTCCAACCTGGCCTGTAGAGGAATAACCAGGGCAGAAATAGCAGAAGCAACAGATAGGGATGGAGTCCAGAAGCAGACTACTGGTGCCCAGCCTCAAAACCAGTTAAGGAACTGACAGAACTCAGAGCAGGGGGTGGAGATCAGAGGTTGCCCTGAATCAGACCACTTCTGGAACAGTGAAATTTTGCAGATCCCAGAACACAATCCTCAATATTCCAAGAAAGCAGCTACAGGACCGGCCCAGATCTTCACTCCACAAGGATGGCAAAGCCCAGCCCTAACGTCAGGTCTCAAACCATAAAGTCAGCTGGAACAATGTGCGAAACAAAAAATAAACCTGCCCCCACAATGAGTTTTTAGGGAGGCGGGGGGCCTTGAGACAAACTTGGGAGAAGGGCGCTCCACACCATCTATAAGCAAGTCCTTAGAGAAAACCACAGCTTGGCACAAACTCAAATTCCTCAAAGAGATAAAGCAAGATTTAAAAAGAAGAGTGCTTGAAGAAAAAACTGGATAAGAAAGAGTTGTGGAATAAAACCTGGAAAGGGCATGAACAGTTTGCTACAAGAAGGGCAAAACCTTGCCTAAGCAATAAATCCCTGACAATGGTCGAGATAGGGACCGGGCCATCGAAAGCCATGTTCATGGAGACCACGTTCTGGCAGGGGCCAACTCACCCCACAGTGAGACAAGCTTCAGATCCTGGCCAGTGATGGGCTGTGGGGCTGCCATCCAAGAAGCAGCCAAGAGAAGTTCTGAGTAGGAGAGCACCAATAGGATGGCTACCTGAGGAAGACACTATTTGAAGCTACACAGAAAGGACAAGGACATGGGCCACAATGAGGAAATCAATGATTACTAAAGCTTGGGAGCATTTAATGCTAGAAGGACTCACTGGCCAATTCCCCAGGAGCTTAGTCTGTAGGCAAAAGCAGCATGGATTTGGAGTCAGAAGAGAACTGGGTTCAAATCCAGCCCCTGAAAAGTTGTGTGACCATGAGCAAGTCATTTAATCATCCTCAGCCTCAGCTTGGACTCTCAACTTCATCCTTGTGTTTTCTATGTATATAGGATATGCTGACAAATAATAATATTAACTAATACTTATATAGCATTTTGGGGTTTTCAAGGCTTTTTTACAAATATTATCTCATCTAGTCCTCACAATCACCTTGGGAGGTAGGAGCTATTATTATTCCCATATTACAAATGAGGAAATTGAGGCAGACAAAAGTTGGATGACAAGCCCAGGGTCGTACAGCTAATAAATATCTGACCCCGAATGTGAATTCAAGTGTTCCTGACTCCAGATTGCTCTTCCCTATGGAACATGAGCTGCTTGCGGATAACAATAATCTCATATTTTTGGTCTTTGTACCCCTCAGTGCTTAACAGATAGCAAGTACTTAATAAATGCCTCTGGCCTGAATGACTAATCTATGTCACTTCCTGTCTCCACACTTTAGTTTACCCCTCTATAAAGCAGCAATATTAAGGTTTGCACTACTGACCTTGAAGGATCTTTGGGAGGAAAGGGTTTCGTCATTTGATGTAGCCAAAGTCACCCGGGGCCCTTTTACCTGCCATTTATCTGTCAAAGTAGGCCCCAAATAAGGGCCTGCATCTATCTGCTTATAAGCTGTAAATATAATATATAAATTTGGCCAGGGTGGAGGGTGCAACAAACACTGTAATTTAACTGGAACGATCTGGAAAAGGCTGGTTTCTATACTCTGGGGACTGGTCAGCTGCTGCCTGGCTTTGCTTGGCCATTCTCTCCTGGCCCTTATGCAATTATCTAAGCCCTCAATTGAATTAGCACTGAGGACAACTCCCAAGGTAAACTGCTCTTTGAGAAATATATCAGTCAGTCTTTAAAAAATAAAATCTAGAAATGCAAGCAGAATCTTTTATGGAGAAAGTTAAAGGGATCTCCAAGGGACAGGCATCCATCAAAGGGTCAGGGGTCCTGTGATTGGGAAAGAGTCTAAAAAGTACCCTGTCTGAGGTACATCAACCAGCTCCATGATGGAGACTCAGACACAGATGTCCATGGGAGGCCTCAATGCTGCTTGATGTAAAACTCTGGATGGTCTAAGAGGAAACATTCCTCTGAGCTCTCAGCTAGCCCAGGGGATAGAAGAGGTCTTTTTTTTATTGTGAAAACCGTATTTCAATATTAATGGGTTTTTTTGTAATTTGGTGTCTATTAGAGGGTCGATCACACTAGGAGTCTATGACAGAGAAAAGGCTAAGAACCGTTATTAAAGGGAATGTCTGGGCTGGGAAGGCTTGTAGTATACATTTAATATGGTTGATGCCCCTCTCATTGGTAACAATGACATGGCCCAAGGCAAGGAAAGAGTCAAAAGACCTGGACTCTGATCCTACCTTCAATGCTCGCTTCCTGTGGGCCCTTGGCCAGGTCCTTCCCTCCAGGTTCCTGTACGTTTGAGGACCGAGAAGGAAGGGAAGGCCAAGGCTCACACCAGAATGGGATGCCCTGGCAGCATCAGAGAATACCAGCTCCCATAGCTCCCACCAGTACTTCCTGGATGACTCTGGGCTCTCCTCTCAGCAGCCCTCCAATAGAGGCACCACAACTCAGTACAGTTTTGATCATGTGCAAGGATTATTACCCCCATTTTAAAGATGAGATCATCCAAGGACCAAGGCCCAGCAACAACAAAGGTGCCAAAAGTTATGTAAGATGCAAGCTTCCATAGGAAGTGTTCACCTAAAGGTTCTATTTCTTGCCCTTCCTTTCATCCTTTCTGCTTTCAATCACGGAGGCTTCCTGGCAGGCTGTGGCCTTGCAGAGGTAACTGAACTGAAGGCCCCTTGGATGTCCCTCCAACATTGTGATGCTAAAACTGGTCAGTCCATAAAAGGACACCTGGTCTGGTCTGGCCCATCCCAGTCTGGAACAAGACAAAAGATTTGTGGATGGGCCACAAATTCAAACCAAATAAATCTTTATCAAGAACCTACTATAGATTTCTCCAACATATAGAGAACTGAGTCAAATCAAAATATCAATATGAAAAAAATGGTTTAAATTCTTCTCAATAAAGGAATATGATGAATGTTGGAGGGGATGGGGCAAAATCAGGATACTAATGCTTTGCTGGTAGAGTTGTGAACTAATCCAACCATTCTGGAGGACAATTTGAAATTATGCTCAAAGGGCTATAAAACAGTGCATACCCTTTGACCCTTGTACCACTATCTCAAAGAGATAAAAAAAACGGGAAAAGGACCTACTTGCACAAAAATATTTATAGAAGCTCTTTTTGTGGTGGCAAAGAATTAGAAAATGAGGTGATAATATCCATCAATTGGGAAATGGCTGGACAAATTGTTATATATGATGGTAGTAAAATACTATTATCCTATAAGAAATGATGAACAAAGATGAGTTCAGAAAAACCTGG
Organism: Gracilinanus agilis; assembly: GCF_016433145.1. Taxonomy (NCBI): domain Eukaryota; kingdom Metazoa; phylum Chordata; class Mammalia; order Didelphimorphia; family Didelphidae; genus Gracilinanus; species Gracilinanus agilis. The sequence continues at coordinate 29,359,814 of NC_058133.1, read as the reverse complement.
AAAGACTTATATGAACTGATGCAGAGTGAAATAAGCAGAACCAGGAGAACATTGAATATAATACTAACAGCAATACTGTACAATTATCAACTGTGAAAGACTTAGCTGATCTCAGCAATACAATGATCTAGGACAGTGATAGCAAACCTTTTAGAGACAGAGTGCTGGGCCCTGCCCCACCCCACCCCTCAAACCAAGTGCCATGCTTGCCCCTCCAGAGTCTGAGTGTCCCCCCATCCCCACTGAGTGCTGGGACTGCTTCCCCCCCCTTTCCCCACACATGGGATGTAGAAAGAGCTCCCATTGGGCTGCTGGGTGGAGGGGTGGGTGAAGTGAGGAATGTCCTCAGTGAGGGTAGCGAGGGGGAGGGGAGTAGCCCCAGCACTCTGCTCCCCTCCAGCTCTGCCACCTATGAGCCACCCATCTTAGTCCCTGCGTGCTTCCATTGGGCTGCAGGAAGACAGATGGGTGAAGTGAAAAAATGTCATCAGGCACAGTGGAGGGGGGAGGGCAGCTCCACCCAAGTCCCTCTGCCTTTCTAGTAATGAATGGGGGGAGGGGTGCCTCGTGCCCACAGAGAGCATTCTGCATGCCATCTTTGGCACCCGTTCCATAGGTTCCCCATCACTGATCTAGAGCAATTCTGAAGGACTTATGACATGTAATAATAAAGAGAGCCTGTGACCAATGTTTGATAGAAAGGGAGATGGAGAGAGAGTCTATGTGTTGAGTCTCTTTTCCAGCTCTCCCCTTGAACTGAATATACACTGGGAGACTTTAAGGGGGTGTCGGCCCAAAACTGGATGACCTGGATAGTTGTGCCACCCCACAGGAGTTGGGGGTGAGGCTTCATTATAAAACAAGGTATGTGGTATCCCAATCCGATTCTGAATAAGGATGGGGTCCACACAAACCTCCCCTGATCAGTTAATTTCACAGCAGGGGGTCTGGCTTCAAGATGGAAGCAGCCAGACCAAGTTGTGGTCCCCCTCTCCCTTGTTGTCTCTCAGGCACTCTGGAATTCTACCTGACTGATGAATGGCTTTTATTATTCACAATTCAGGGATTGGGGAAAGGGATGAAGGGCAGAGGGATTTTGGGGTGCCCTCTTCTCTATTTCTAAGGGGTCCATCACTTGGGAGGGAACCTTTTGGGGTTCCCACTCCTAAGATTCTTCCCCTGCCCCTTTTCCTTGTTTGAGAACAATTTGGAACAACACCCAACAGATTATAAGACTATCCATACCCTTTGAATGAGTAATATCCCTAATATGCCTATGCAAAAAAAGATTACAAAAGGAGCTACAATCAGGATCACACAGGACCTAGCAGTTTCTACATTAAAGGATCAAAAGGCATGGAATATGATATTCAGGAAGGCAAAAGATTTGGGTTTACAACCCAGTCACCTATCCAGCAAAACTGAGTATATTCTTTCAGGGGAAAAATGGACATTCAATTAGATAGAAGATATCTAAGTATTCCTGAGGAATAAGTCAGACCCAAATAAAAAATTTGAAGTCCAAACACAAGCCACAAGAGAAGCCCAAAAAGGTAAACAAGAAAGAGAAAATTTAAGGGACTCATCAAGGTCAAAATGTTTATATGTCTACATGGAAAGAGGATACCTGTAATTCTCAAAAATTACTCTTAGTAGTAGAGAAGATAGAATCTACCCAGAAAGAGGTTGGAGAAGTAAGCTGATTAAGATAATATGATGTATATGATAATACAAGATGATATATGTATGGAAATGTGATTATATGAAATTATATATATATACATGATATGTATGCATGTGAATGATATATAAAAAATCAAGGAGTGAAAGAGAGGGTTTGCACTGGAAGAAAAGGGAAGAGAGAATGGAGTAAATTATATAACATAAAGAAGTATGAAAATCATTACAGAGAGGGAAGGATAAGGGTAGTGATGGGCAATGAATTCTATCACCCTACAGAGAAGTAGAAGGGGAATAAGACAAGGGAAGGGGGAGGTAATTGAAGGGAGCGGGAAATGGGTGGGGGGGAGAGACAAAAAGCAAAATACTGGTGAAGAGGAACAGAGTGAAAGGGAAAAGAGCAGGACCTAAAGGGGATAATATGATGGAGGGCAATACACAGTTAGTAATCATAATGCTGAATGTGAATGGGATGAACTCACCCATAAAATGGAAGCCTAGAGCAGAGTGGATTAAAAACCAGAATCCTACTGTATGTTGTTTACAAGAAACACATTTGAGGCAGGGTGACACAAACAGATTCAAGATAAAAGGCTGGAGCAGAATTTATGATGTGTCATCTAAAGTAAAAAAATCAGGAGTAGCAATCATGATACCAGACAAAGCTAAAGTAGAAATTGATATGACTAAAAAAGATTACAAAAATGGGAAAATAACTTATTTATACAAAAGTATTTGTAGCAGCTCTTTTTGTGATAATAAAGAATTAGAAAATGAGGGGATGCCCACTGACTGGGGAATGGCTGAATAAGTTGTGGTATATGATAGTGATGGAGTACTATTGTGCTATTAGAAATTATGAAGAGAATCATTTCAGAAAAACCTGGAAAGACGTTTATGAACTCTAGAAAAGTGAAGTCAGTAAACAGAACCAGGAAAACATTGTACACAGAAACAGCATCTATTCTGATCCAGACAACAATCCCAGACAATTCCAAAGGAGTCAGGATGGAAAATACTATCCACCTCTAGAGAGAGAATGATGAATTCTGAAAGCAGATCTAATAGTACTTTTAAAACTATATTTTACTTTTTATGTTGGTGTTTTCTTTTGTAATATGGCTAATGTGGAAATGTTTTATATGATTTCACTTTTACAGTCGATATCAAATTGCTTGCCTTCTCAAGGAAAGATTGGGGTGGAAGGAAGGAAGAGAATTTATAACTTGAAAAAAATTTTAATGGTTTTTTTTTAAATGAAATTGCAGGGCAGCTAGATGGCTCAGTGGATAAAATATTAGGCCTGAAGATGAGAAGTCCTGGGATCAAATCAGATTTCATACATTTCCTAGTTGTGTGACCTTGAGGAAGTCATTTAGCCTCAATTGCCTAACTGCTCTTCTGCCTTGATTCTAAGGTAAGGGGTTTGGATTTTTTTTTTATGTATTTGGGAAAATGTATTTGGGAAAACAAAGAAGAATATATTAAAGGTCTAAAGAAGACACAAAGTTTGGTTAAGATAAATCTCCGGCCCACACAGAATTCCCAGTCTAAGAAAGGTATGAGATACTAACACAGATAATGAAAATGTAATGGTTCAGCATGAATACAAACACAATATGGCGCAAGACCCCAGGCAAAGGCCATTACTAAACAGGGGAGAACAGGAAAGGACTACTGGAAGAGGGGGTGATTGAGATGGACTTTAGAGGATAAATGGGAAATCAAAACGGTTAAAAGGAAGGAAGGGAAAGCATTTTGTATGTACACAAGAGGGTAATAAGCAAACACATGTTGAAAAAGTAAGGCAGGGGGGAGAAGAGCTGTTAAGTTGGGAGAGTGTAGTGTACTTGAAAGAAAAATATGAAATAAGATTTGAAAGGCAGAGGGGCAGAAGGTCTGGGCTGCCCAAATGCTTCACTGGTATCCATAAAATATTGAAATACTTATAAGAACTCATAGCAGTGCTTTGCATGGGTCCTTTATGGAGGGTAGATGAAGAGTCGTGGAGGGCAACCACCAAGGATGAGAGAATTGGCCAGGCAGGTAACGATACCACAAGCCACTCCAGATCTCATCTCGGTTACCCTCACTGATATCTATACATTTTCTGTTTCCTTCCTAGCAGACGGTGTTTTCTCTCTGGAAGGGAAGCTCCTTAAGGGCATGGGCTTTTGTTTTTGTGTCTCTAGCTCATAGCCTGGCTAACCGAAGGTGCTTCATGAATAGACCTGAATCAAAACCACTCAAGTTTCACTGTCCTGTGGAATCTGTCTGTGGTGGATCCCTCTTGTCATTCTCTCTCCTCACTCCACATGACATCAGCAGCAGACATCCTCTTGACGTATGTGTGTGTCAGCCATGTAAGTAAACATACAGCCATGTGCCTGTGTCTATGCCTATGGGTATATGTATCACATTTCTGAATGTATACGGGTCTAATGCACTGAAGTTGTAAATTTAATCAAACTTAGAACATTAAAACTGTACTTAATAAGAGCCTTCATCCTTCATTCCTTTATTGTTCTTTTGATTGAGTTTTATTTTAATTCTCAGTTACAACCTTAGAGAGGGCTGTATATTAGAACACTAGATCAATGTTTGAAAATGTTTTAATCAAATCTCTTTATCTCCTTCACACGTAACTCCAAGTGAAATGATTTTCCTCCTTAAAACAAAGAAGTTCCCTGGAAGAGGAAGCAGAAAGATTGCAAAAACAGTCAGCCTTGGACTGGTTCCCCTGGGCTTCTGCTTTTTGATTAGAGGGCATGCACCCCAAACATTCAGTGAGGCCCGCAACTTTGTGTAATTTGCTTAAATCCAATTCACACATAAGTTAGGACATCATCCCATAATGTCACTGATCCTCTTCAAAAACAAAAGCCCCACCACCACCAACACATCCCAGAAGCCTATCTTCTGCTAGGGACATCCACAATGGGATTAAAGAGTTGTCTTCTGGGCACAAAATGCAAAAGTGTGGAGAAAGTGCTGCATGGGCAGCCAGAAGCCCTAGCTTTGGGTCCTGTCTCTTTCACATTGGCTCTGTGATCTTAGGCAACTCTGTTGGCCTCTGGGCACTTTGATAAGAGAAGCAGGAACTCTTGTATTCACCACCTCAACAGCCCATGGTTTGGAAGGGGCTTGGCAAACCTCAAAGTGTTCCTTAAGGGTTGTAGAAAGTGGTAAAACTAGCAAACCTGGCTGACCTGAGCCAACTTTGCAGTCTCCCAGCTGTCATTCTACTTCCAGGGTGCTGGTCTAGAACATGAAAACTGTTCCTTGGAAAACATTCCTGTGCAGGAGTTCATCTGATCCTCACAAAAGACCAAAGGGAGATGGAACTCATTATACCCTTTTAACAGGTAAGAAAGCCATGGCTCAGAGCCAGGATCCACTTCTGGGGCCATAACAATGAGAAGATGGAGGGGAAAGCACATTCATCCTTCAGGCAGGGATGGAATTAGACAACCTCTGAAGCCTGGATTCTATGAGCCTGTCTAAGGTCACCCAGAAAGCCGACAGTAGACCTGGGTCTCAGCCTGGGATCTTTGGACTCCAAGGCCACTGCTGGATCCATGACAAACCCAGCTCAGTGGCTTAATAAATGAGCCAGGAGCAGAAAACTGTGATGGTAGGGCCCTTGCTGTCCTAAGAGGTGTTGGTTCGTTTCAAAAAGGCTTAAACTTCAGGAGATTACCAAAATACATTTTTCTACAAAAGATTTTCATGTCATACTTCAAGGACTCTAATATCGTTGCTGGAATGAAAGTGACCCAAGCCTGGACCTAACATAACTTCTTGTTTGACACATCGCAGAAACCAAATGCTGATGCGAGCTAGAATTGCCTCACCCCAGGATGCACCTCTTGGCACTGGAAGGCCTGTCATCCTGGCAGTCACTACAACAAGCCCTGCATGGGCCAGCCAGCTGCCATTAATGGGGGCATCAATCACCCCATTTAGTGGATCCTCAGAGCAAATTTTCTAACAGAACACTTTGAAAACGATATTAGGATGTATTGATTCTAAGTCTGGAGGGAAAATGTAAACTTGCATGGAACCTCCCTCGAGTGACCTTGGGCAAGTCCCTTCATTGGTCCTGTTTCCTCCTCAGTAAAATGATGACATTGAGATGTGTGACCTTTGAAGCCTCTCCTGGCTCTGACATTCTGTATTCTAAGATCTTTCTCATCTTTGATATTCTCTGTTCTGAAGACCTTCCCTTTCAACCTCAGACACTTCATGTTTCATGTTCTAAGGTCCCTTCAAGGCCTCACATTCTCTGTTCATTTGGAGTTTTTTCCCCTTTGGAATTAGGTTTTTAATTTACCAGACACTGAGAGACACAAAATTGCCCACAGAAATTTTTGAAAACCTACTGAGGGTATCATTTTCATAAAGATATAGCACATATACTATTCAAACTGCTTGTGAATGCTTCAGTGATACATTAAAAGTCATAGTTAAAGGAAGATCTTAGTGGAGAATGGGTAAAAGAACATGGCAACAAAGTGCACAAGAGTCGACTGTTTGACAGGTGACGGTCCCAGGTACACCATCTTGAATCTGGAAAGCAGAGCCATCAGAGGTTGACTCTGGCTCAAAAATTCGATCTTTCTCTGCTGATTTCTTTTTTAGTGATTTTTTTAAATTTTTATTTTTAGAAAAATTTTCCATGGTTACATAATTCATGTTCTTACTCTTCCCTCCACCCCCCACCCACCCCTCGTGGCCAACATGCATTTCCACTGGTTTTTACATGTGTCATCAATCAAGACCTATTTCCATATTGTTGATAATTGCACTGGGGTGGTTGTTTAGAGTCTACATCTAAATCATATACGCATCAACCCATGTGTTCAAGCAATTGTTTTTCTTCTGTTTCTACTGCCATAGTTCTTCCTCTGAATATGAAATGTTCTTTTTTATAGGTCCCTCAGAATTGTCCTGGGTCATTGCATTGTTACTAGTAAGGAGTCCATTACATTTGATTTTACCACAGTGTATCCGTCTCTGTGTACAATGTTCTCCTGGTTCTGCTCCTTTCACTCTGCATCAATTCCTGGAGGTTATTCCAGTTCACATGGAATTCCTCCAGTTCATTATTCCTTTGAGCACAATAGTATTCCATCACCAACAGATACCACAATGTGTTCTTTCTGCCGATTTCTTAAGTGACTATATGCCTTCTAAGGATTGCTAGATGAGGATCTACTGCATCATATCTGGTAACCAAGACTCTTCAGGATACACCATCCATTACCTATGATGATTCCCAAAACCCAGGTAGCCTCATCACTGATGTAAGCCTGGGGTGAGGCCAAAAGAGCAATGAACACTGAAGTAGCACCTCCATCTATCATAGCCTCTTTGTGATATAATGCTCCAGAATCAATGTTGCTAAGTGCCCAAGTAGGCTCAAGCTAAATAGGATTATAGGTAGACCTGCCACAAAGCCCACAAGCATTGGAATCATACCAGCCTCTATTATTTGGTCTAAAGAGGTGCTGTTTTTTTCTTAAGAAAAGGGTTTCCTAGAAGTTTGAGTCTCCTAAAGTTGAATCTCTAAATGATTAATGTTTTGGCGCACAGAGCTTTGGTTACATTGATTTCCATGTAGAAGGGAACAACGGAAGGGCACTGCCATATCCTCTTTTCAGCATCTGGCCATTGTTCTTCACTTTCTTCAGGTCTACATTCAACTTTAATAGATAGCATCTCATTTCTGTGCTTTCCATCTCTTTAGTCTTGAACCTATTAAGCCATGTAAGGTGGAATGATGCAAGAATAAACTGTGGATTTCAGATACTTCCCAACTGTATGACCCTGTACAAGTCACTTGACCCCAATTGTCTAGTCCTTGATGCTCTTCTGTCTTAGAGTTGATACTAAAACAGAAAGTAAAGGTTTCCAAAAAAAGAAAAGAAAAGAAAATACTGACAACCCCCACCCACCTCACCCAACTTGAGGGTGGTAGAAGAAAGTTTCAGCTGCAAGTCACGATTAATCTTCTCATTCTCTGTTCTGAGCCCCCCCATCCTTGGTTCTAATATTCCATGTTTTCTGTTCTTTGGCCCCTCCTAGTTACAATACTCCATAATTTAAGATCTTTCCCAACAGTGATGTAATAAGAGACTTACTATTCCTCCGAGCTAGAGCATCCTATGAAATTATTTGCTAAGTATTTTGATATTTCATGGACACCAGTGCAGCACACGGGCATGCCAGACATTGTACCCCTCTATCTTTCAAATGGCATTTCAAGCACTCTGTATTACCTTCCAATTCAACAACCCTTCCTCTTTACAAAGCTGCTTTTCCCACACACTGTCAGGAGCATCATCATTCTCTTAAGTCATTCAGGCTTACTCCTCATGCTCCCGCATCCTCCATAACCAATCATTTGCTAAGTCCTGTTGACTCTACTGTCAAAACAGTGTGTGTGTGTGTGTGTGTGTGTGTGTGTGTGTGTTTCCTGTGATCCTGGTACAGGCCCCATCACTTCATGCCTGAACACTAATAACCTTCTGGTTGATTGCCCTGACACAAGTATCTCCCACATCAGTCCTTCCTCCCCTCAGCTGTCAAAGTGATCTTCCTAAAGTGTGGGTCTGACCATGTCACCCCTTCCTCCTATTTATAAACTTGGGTAGCTCCCCATCACCTCTGGGATCCAAAAAAATTTGTTTGGCTTTTAAAGACCTTTATAACCTCTTCCTTCAGTCTTTCCAGTCTTCTTATATCTTTTACTACCCAGTCCCAGGCCTTCTCCCAGCCCCACCCCACATGCACTACCATCCAGTGCCACTGGCCTCCTGGCTGTTCCATGATTGAGACACTCTACTTCTCAGCTCTGGGCAGTTTCTCAAGCTCTGCCTAAAATGTTCTCATCCTCAGCTTCAGCTCTGAGCTGTCCTGACTTTCTTCAAGATTCAGCTCAAATTCTACCTTTGCAAGAAGCCTTTACTGGTCACTTTCAATGCTTCTTGCCTACCCTCTGAAAAGAACACCAATTAGCCCTCTATCTGTCCTAGGTGGACAAAGCTGCTGTTTGGATGCTGTTTCCCCAATCAAACTATGAGCTCCCTGAGACTGGTTTTTGTCCTTCCTTAAATCCCAAATGCTTTGCCTGACACAGACTAATCACTTTATAAATGTTTATTGATTTGACTTGGCTTGATTTTATACCCTTATTTGATTAAAAGCTCCTTGAGGGAAAACACTAGATCCACCATGTTTGTTTCTGCCACAGAGTCTGGCACACTGTACTGGTTGGATTAGACTAACTTGTGGCCGGAGCTCTAATTCTATCTGGGCAACCAAGAGACATTTGGAAGAAGATGACCTCAGGACTGACTAGGATCTGACAAATGAACAATTTACAGAAGAGATTAAAATGGCTTTTGAGGAGGCCAGAATATTCCTGGAAAACACACCAAGGCCAGCAGAATTTGCAAGTATTGACTCTACCCATCTTCGATACACAAACGCAAACAGGGAGTGGGGGAGAAGAAGGAAGGCAAAGACAAAGACAGACACAGAGACAGAAAGCTCACTCCAGGATTCTAGGCACACTAAGAGTATTTATTCTCCATGCCACGTGTTAGGAATGACATTGGCAAGCAGATGGGGAACTGAGTGGAGTCCACATCCTAGAAAGGATTGCTGAAAAACTACAACCCAGCCTCTCTCCCCATGCTGCCTATATTCCTACCCAACCTCCAAAGTTTTTCTTTCTCCCATGCCTTTCCTGATTGCCTTGTCAGTAACCACCTTCCCTCTTAGACCTCAAATAGCACATTCTTTTGTAACTAATGAAGTTGGTAACTTCTCCTTTTCTAGACTTTAAGCAACCTGAGGGCAGAGATTATGGTTTATCTAAAGGTGTTATGTCCCCTAAGGCCCACTAGACCTTTCCATGCAAAGGCTGAACTTAAAAATAATTATTCAATAAATCAACAAAGAAACTAGAAATGTTTAATGGAGATCTTAATACCTGTCTTTCTGTATCTGACTAACCCTAGAAGTTGAAAATACTGTGAAACTTTGTGAACCTATAAATCACTGGCACAAAGACAAGATTTGGTACCTGAATTGTTGGGCCCCTGTCTACCCTCCACATGTAGTCTGTTACCAAGTCCTGTTCAATACCTTCCCACAGCCTCCATTCTAGTCCCCTTCTCATCTCAAACTTGTACTCCTAAATGATCCTCCCCCCTCCCAAAACCTTCAAGGGATTTGCAGTGAAGAGTCATGAAACCAAAGAATGTCAGAGAAAGGACTGGACCCTAGAGATCATCTTGCCCAATGTCCTCATTTTTTTATATATTGGAAAAACCGAGACCTCAAGAATAATGGTTCAAATTTTTATAATTTTGTTGGGGAGAATAATCACCATTTTATAGATGGAAACTAAGGCCAAGGGAATGTCTAGGGTCAGAGAACTATTTGATATTAAGGCCAGATCTTTTAGATTTGCCTTTGGGAAGAAAAGGATCTATCTGTACAAAATTATTTATGGTAACTCTTTTTGTATTGGAAATTGAGGGAATGTCCATTGACTGGGGAATGGTATATGATTATGATGGAATACTACTATGCTGTAAGAAATAACAAACAAGATGAGTTCAGAAAAACCTAAGAAGCTTTGTAAGAATTGATTCAAAGTGAAGTGAGAAGAACAAGAACAGTATACACAGTAACAACAATATTGTACAATGATCAACTGTCAAAGACTTAGCTTTCTCAGCAATACAATGGTCTAATTCCAAAGCACTCATAATGAAAAATGCTATTTATCTCCAGAGATAGAACTGATGAACTCTGAGTACAAATTGAAGCATTTTTTCAATTTCTTTATTTTTCTTACTTTTTTTTTCAACATGACTAATATGGAAATATGTTTTACATGACTTCATGTATAAATGAGTATCATATTGCTTGCCTTCTCAATAGTCAAGGGAGAGGTGGGAGAAAAGGAAAGAATTTAGAGTTCAAAAATTTTTTAAATCAACATTTAAAAAAACTGTATTTAGGCACCATGAATTAGTGGAAGAATTGGAACTCAAAGCTAGGTGACATGACTCTCAGCCCAGTTCTCTCTCCTCTACTATAGCTGTCTATTACTCTATAATCTTTCCCTTGGCGTTCAAGGATTCCACCAATTCAGCCATAGCCTCCTTCTATAAACTCCCTTCCTTCTGTTCTTCCCAGGAGTTCTCTGTTCTAGGCATGGTAGTTGATTCATGACTCAGGAAACATGCCCTGCCTAGGAAAGGTTAGCATGATGGCCCTGCAAAATTCTGGATAAGGAGTCAAGAGATTTGAGTCTTAGTTCCCCTTAGCTTGTAGAATAACTTTGGGGAGAACACTTCCTTAGTCCTTTCCTTCTCTGTAATCTAAGGAGGGTACACCTAATGCCCTCTTTAGGTCCCTTCCAGATCTGAAAATCAATGAAATTATTTTGTTTCTCCCCCTGGCCCTTTGCTAAAGCTGACATCACTGTCTACCCCATCATCTAAGCCAGGGGTCGGCAACCTTTTTGGCCGTGAGAGCCATAAACACCACATTTTTTAAAATGTAATTTCGTGAGAGCCGTCCAGTGCTCACAGTGCGCATTCCTGTAACAGCGCCTGAAAAAAAATGGACTTTATGGCTCCTGCAGAAAGAGTCATACGTTGCCGACCCCTGATTTAAGCTGATGCAAGTCTTGGAAGAGGTACATCACCAGAACAGTTTTCCTAATTTCCTAATTTTCCTAATTCTCAATAGGCTTCTTTCCGGCTTCCTCTCTTTCCACTGTGCCTTGTTCTGTTCTTCACCAATGAGTAGACTAAACTTATTGAGGGCAGGAACTGTGGTGTTTTTCAACTTGGTATTGCCAGAGCTTAGCATAGGGCTTTGGGCAAAACAGGCAATTCACTGATCTTTGATTAATTTGGGCAAGGTACAGTGAATTCACTGATGACTACTCATGTGAGGTATAGACACCTCACATGGGCACTGAATCAGAGCTTTGCAGAGAGTGTCCTTGAAAGAAAGAGGGTAAAACATATGAGAAGTCACCAAGTCAAAAAACCCCACCAAAAATGATAAATAAAAACCTGCACACTTGGCATGTCAGCCCTCAGCATCACCTTGTCACACAATCATTTCAAAGGAGGTCAGACCAAGTCTGAAATGCATGACTTGTGCAGAACCTTCTGTGTGCACCACCAGCAGTCTGCTCCCCAGGCCTCCCGCCCAGGTCAGCAGGAGAAAAATGCTAATTCCTTCGCTTGGAAGGAAGCCAGCCACTATTTCCTCTATAAATATAAAATATCCAGGCTAGAGAAGGGCTCTGAGGCATCTGGTCCATCCTTAACCAGCTCCCCCCAGCCCCTCCAACAAGTAGCTATGCAGCCTCTGTGAAGCACCAAGAACTTTACTCTAGAACCACGAATCTAGAACCCAAAGGGCCCTTAGGGGTCATCCAATACAAATCCTTGGTCTTGCTGATAAGTAAACTGAAGGCTAAGGACTTTGGCCTAAGATCTAAGGCCTAATGCCATTTGTAAGTGGTAAAACCAGGATTCTAACACAGGTTTAAATCAAGTGGGATTCCTACTGTTTTAATTCAAATAGGAGTCTTGTCTATCATAAGCTTAAGGATTTCTTTATGAAATTGTGGATAGGTAGAAGAAGGGAGGAAGGGAGAGGGAGAGGGAGAGGGAGAAAGAGGGAAAGAGAGAGAGAGAGAGAGAGAGAGAGAGAGAGAGAGAGAGAGAGAGAGAGAGAGAGAGAGAGAAGTGAGAGTACCCCAATCTAGCTCTTCCACGTGTCTCCTCATTCCACCCTTGCTTGGTTCCTGGCAGTACCCCAGCACAGAAGTCAGTACTGAGAGAGAGAGAGCTTCCTGCTTGATCTTCCTATAACTTTCTGGCTCCCCACCTCTGTCTTAGCATTCGGGTTCATGTGTAGGCTGCCGCCAGGTATGCAGGTAGTCAACAGGGGCTGATGTCACCTTTGCGACCCCAGGGGGAGGGTTCATTTCCTTCACACACTACTGCCCCAATCCGTCTCATGTCATAACCAGACGCTGAGGCTTATCAGATTTCAGAGCTGCACGGGTACTCCAGGGGCCCTCTAGTCCACAACATCCCCTGTGAGTGGCCTTGTTGCTCACAAACTGCAGAGGGAGGAGGGCTCACCCGCCCCAGTCTTGGCTACTTGGGAGCCCATCAGATTATTCACCTTTCCTCACACCGAACTGAAACATCTCAATAAAAAATGCTTCATAAGATGCTTCTGGTTCTGCCCCTTGCTTGAAGCTGAACTCAGTGAATACCTCTTACATACCAGGGAGCCAGCAGCTAGTGCAAAAATGAACGAATGAAAGAACAAAGGATGACAAGTGCTTCCTAAGTGCCTCACACGGGAGTTAGAACCTCCCTTTTGAGAGCATCTATTCTAATCAAGAAGGGAAATTGTATAGGGAAGAGGTAACCAGGAAGGGATGTTTTGGCTTGGAAAGTCTGCAGAGGTGGCAAGAGAAGCCACAGAGGAGCAAATGAGTACTCATGTGATTAGGGTTCAAGAGCTGTAACGAGGAGTCCTGGCATAGAGCACAATCACAGGGCTGTAGTTCTTCGGTAAGAGCCATCCTGTGCATGTTAGGTAGACCACAGCTGAGGTGATGGAAGCTGCAGGACCTTAAGGACTAGGAGGCCAGGGTATTCTAAGAGTGCAGGAGGGAGAAGCAGGAAAAAAAGATCCTGAGCCCAAAACTACACTTGGAGAACGGCAAAGCTGATCTAGAAATCTCTAGTTGATGGCAGCAGGTTGCTTCAATATCATCCAGCAGCCCCCTTCCTGCTCTTGGAAACTCCTTTCTCTTCTCAGTTTTCCTTTTTACTACTTTCCAGTATCCATTATGGGAACTTAACGGATGAAGGTCTCACAGCTTTATGCAGAAGCATCCAAGAAAGACTTTCCATGAGCAGCCCTGAAGTGAGAAGAGTACTTGTGCCCAGCCAAAGAGAGCCTCACCTCCAGGGTGAAAACTAAAATATTTTTTATTGTCCATAATGGCTCTCAAAGATTATCTAGCAAATTACAGAGATGCCACAATCAGAATGAGCAGAGAAAATAGACTTATCATGGAAGAAGTCAAAGATTCTTGGAAGTATGAAAGCTAATATTCCTTTTAATACATGTACTGTTATCTCTGAGACCTGTTCTAGAATTTCAAAGGGAAGATGTTTCCAGGGACCAAACAACTACATGGTGACCCACTCCTGGGATTCAAGATAAAATATGCTGATTAAATGGAGATTGGGAATGGGTTACCAGGAAGTAGGAAGCTATGACATTTAATCCTAATGATCATTATTGCATTCCTTTGGCTTTTATGTTTCATGGTGTTTATGCTTGCCTGCAAGAGAGGGATCCACCCAAATTCCTATTATTCATTGTTCAGAGATTAGAGCCACTCTTGCTAAAACTTTTTGTTTAACTGAAAGCCTATCTTCTGCTTATATTAACATCACCTGACCAAAACTTCACCTATGGAATAATAGTGACATTCCTCAAATAGAAGCCAAAGGGAAGTTTGAACTCCCTAAAATGATTCCATTATTCTTCTAACTAACTGTGTAAGGGAAGATTCCTGATGGTAGTTCTCTTGGTTTCCTTGACTATATATATATATATAAAAATCTCCCCCTCTTAATCAATCAACTTGGCTTAGTTACCTATAGAGTCTATTCAACAAGGTTTAAGAGATATACAGAATTATGACTGTGCTTAACTAAATTTGTTCAACTTTTATAACATTGAAGGAAGCATACATTTTGATTTTTTTGGTGATTCTCATGGCCACAGTATACATATTTCCTGTTCTAAGTTTAAGTTCTCTGACTCATAGTGCCTGGGACCTAAACTAACTGATCTTTTTGTCTATGAGACATTAGTAAAAGTTTACCACAAATCTGGCCCATACACCTCCTTAAAGGTATTCTATCAAGCTCTAGATGAGATAGGTAGTAAGTCAGGGTCATTTTAATAAACTCCTTGAATCCACGAACCAGTTTTTTGACTCTATAATTATATCTTCTGCTTATGAGAATGTTTGGCCTCAATATTCTATTCCCTTTCAATATAGATTGAACCTTTAAAAAAATCAATCTGAAACTGAAATCAAACTAAACTGTGGACACCAAATAATCTTGTCACATTTTCTCTCTAGGTAGGTGGGATGGTTTAACCACTTCCCATAGTGCCTTAACCCATTTACAGATGTCTCTGGATGTATATTTATGCTTCCAGCGGAATAACCAAAATGCCAACATGCCTTCCTGGCTTTAAAAAATAAAATAAAATAAAAATTCCAAAAAAAGGCAATTGTAGGGAAATATTTTATTATATTCTTAGGAAAACTTTATTTACTAATATTGTTTGAATCAGCTTGATATGGCTAGAAATTGACTTTCCCCAGAGACATTCCCAGAGAAGCCATGTGGCAGCAGAAAATATCTGAATCCCACTCCGGTAGAGGGCCCACCCAATGCTTATGTTTTGGGTTCTCCAAAATTTGAATGCTTATGCTTATAACACAATGGGCCTGAGTTTTAATGTTTTTGCTTATTGATAGATCTCGTGTGGGAACTGGCCTCTCTGTAAAATAACTTAATTGCTTACATGAGTATGGTGGTATTCCCCTCCGAAACCCTATATAGAGTAAGAAAATCATATATAAAGTAATTCTCAAAGAGCCTCAAAGATGGGGAATCTTCTGGCTTTTTTCCTCTACCAAAAGGCCAAATAAATTTCTTTCAAAACTATCTCAGATTTCAGGGTTCATTAAGGAAGAGGGAGAAGAAGTCTAAGAAACCTTTACCAACACCCCCAATTAAATCAGCATGAATGTGAGTAATTAGGTAGTGCAGGGGATAGTGCTGGACCTGGAGTTAGGAAAACTCATCTTCCTGAATTCAAGTCAAAAGATCAAACTCCAAATTAGAATACGATTAAATGCAGGGCAGAGGTCAGATGGGAACTTTTGAGGAAGAAGAACTGCTTTGAGCTAAGGACATCAGGAAATACTTCAGAGAGCGCAGAGCAGGACATGGAAGGAAAAAGCAGCTTTACAAAAGATGGGAGTGCAGGTGGGTCCAGGGACCAGAGCAGGTTACAGAGACATCCGTCCATCCATCCATCCATCCATCCATCCATCCATCTAATCAGCCCACACAAAGTAGAGAGTCCTATTCAACTGATAAAAGAGGATCACTGATGAGAGTACCTATTGATATGTAAATCAAGACATTAGCCCTATAATTAGTCTTCTCCAGAACCCTCACCCTTCTCTCACAGATACCCACACACTCTCTCCCCCCAACCCCAACCAAGTCCACAAAAGCCCTTTTTCACACCTCAGCCTAGGAAGGCCCAGTCCTCCCAGTGGAGAAGGCTAAAAGAAAGCTCCTGCTGGGAAAATGAGTGTGAGTACAAGAAACGATTAAATCCCTAACAAATTATCCTTAGGAAATTGTTAAATGGATTTGGTAGTTTGTGTGGGCTCTAAAAATAGTTCTCTCTATATTAAATGGCTCGGTTTCTTACTTGCTAGACCCTACATCTGCTGCCATCAGCATTTTAAAATGTATTGTACAGATTCTGACATTATAAATCAAGGGACCTTCCTGGCTGGTTTTAAGATCAGATCAGATTAGATCTGGATTAACACTTCTCTGTTAGATGCTAAAGAATCAAAGGTCCCAGAAAATTAATCCTTGCAAGAATGAACCCATCCAAGTCCACCTCTCTAGATATTTGTTTTTAAGAGATCCTGGGACACCCCAAGCCAAGCCCTCAAACTCTCCTTTGAAAGGAATTGCTTCTTTGATATAATTCAAGGAGTGCTGATTGTAGTGTTAAGACAAGAAAAGAAAATTGAAGGAATAAATATAGGCAAAGAAGGAAAAAGAAGTGTGGCTTTTTGTAGATAATACAATAGTCTCATTGGAGAGACCAAGAGAATAAACTGAAAATTAATGGAAACAATAAATTAACCAAGTGCAGGATATAAAATAAATCCCCATAAATCATCACCTATTCTATTTGTGGTCAACAAAACCAAGCAGGAAGAGAAAGAAAAAGAAATTCCTTTCAAAATAACTATAGAATTTTAAAAATACTTGGGAGTCCACCTACCAAGACACACACGGGAACTATATGAATACAGAAACAAAATATTCTTTAAAGAAATAAAAAGACCTAAATAATTGTCAAGATATCACTTTCACATGGGTGGGAGGTGCCAATATAATAAAAATGATAACTTATTTAAATTAACTTATTTATTGCCATTCCAATCCAATTAGGGTTACTTCATAGAGCTAGAGGCATGTCAGGGGTGCCTCCCCCTGGAGTGTAGGTATGCCCACTGATACCTTGATAGCAGGATGCAGGAAACTCAAGACAAGAAACTAGAACAGAGAACGGGCACCCTTTAGAGAAGCAATCCCTCTCCATGGTCTATACAAGACTCATGAGTCAGTCCATCAGCAAGTATTTATTAGGCATTTACTGTAGACTAGCAACTAGGCTAAGTGCTGAGGTTATAAAAGAAAGCAGAAACCTGGCACCTGACCATTAAGGAGCTCCCATTCTAAGGGGGATAAACAAGATACAGAGAGTCTAACAGGAAGGGGACGGGAGAAGGAAGGTGCCAGGATTAGGGAGGGCCCTTCTGGACTAGGTGGGATTTGAGATCTATCTTGAAGGAAGCAGGAGACAAGTAGGAGAAGAATTCTGCAGCAGGTGTCCGTGTCTCCTTTCCATCCTTCTGTCTTCCCTGAATTCTCAAGGCGTCTGTCCTCACCCAGGAGTAGCAGAATCACCTGGCAAAAACTGACACGTGCACTAGGACCCAGATGAGGGTGAGGTATTTAAGGAAGCTATGGCGATGGAAAAGACTAAAAGATTAATTTTAAATGCACTAAAAAAAACACAGTAAATGAGCAAAAGACTATATAAGGGAAGCAATTTCTATAGGGCCTACTATGCGCTTAGTACAAAAGTTATCTCATTCGATCTTCACAACAACCCTGGGAGGTAGGTGTGATTCTTCTCATTAGTAAAGGAACCTGAGGCTAAAGTGACTTGCCCAAGATCACACAGCTAGATTGTATCTGAGGCTGGACTTGAACCTAGCTCTGCTCACTCTATGGCACCACCCTGCTGCCTCTCTTTCATCAGACATTCAACCCTATTAAAAGTCACCTCACACCATGTGGCTCAGGGTTCTACCTAGTAGGACGAAAGCGCTGTGACGGCACTGAAAGTGTTTGCGAGCACAGATGCCGAGGCTGCCGCACCAGGGACAACCAACGAATGGCTGCTAACCCATGAGGTCCGCTGCCTGGGCCCCCTGGAGTCCTCCAGGCCCAAAGCCAGCTCAGAATTTGAGGGAACTTGCCTCTCCCTATACACATTTCTCGTTTTTGCCACCAGAGTGAGCTGAGAGGTTCTGTCAAACATACATGCACCTTCACCCGCAGGCCTAGATCATGTATGTACACACGCATTTATCTGCAGACCGAGGAGGATGGACTAGAGGCCCGTTCCTTCATCTCTAAAGCTTTTCTCCAACAAACTGATGGACTTGTGAATTGCCATTACTGGCATTAGGCCGGCTGGATGAAAACTCCATGAGGGCAAGAACTATGAATATTCCCAGGGATGACCTCGGCTTGTACACAGAGGAATATATGATGACAATATTTTTAAAAATTTTTATGTTTCTTTTTTTATTGTAAACTATTTTTCCATGGTTTCATGATTCATTTTTTCTCTCTTCTTTCTTCCCTCCCCCCTCCTGGAGCTGACAAGCAATTGCACTGGATTATACATGTGTTATCACTTGATACCTATTTTGGGATTATTCTGATAACAATATTGATTTCTTTTTTAAAAACGTCAAATTCCTGCAGGAATTGATGAGGAGAGAAAGGAGCAGAGCCAGGAGAACATTCTACACAGAGCCTGATACACTGTGGTAAAATCAAATGTAATGGACTTCTGTACTGGCAGCAATGCAATGACCCAGGAAAATCCAGAGGAATTTATGACAAAGAATGTATCCACATCCAGAGAAAGAACTGTGGGAGCAGAAGAAAAACATAAGATCTATCACATGGTTCGATGTAGATGTGATTGGGGTTTCAGTACTAAAAGATCACTCTACTGCAAATATGAATGATATAGAAATAGGTTTTGAACAATGATACCTGGATAACTAAGTGGAACTGCCTGTCAGCTCAGGGGCCAGGAAAAGGGGGGGGAGGG